>NW_028185927.1:749156-819713 GCF_003343005.1 Rhea americana
GGGCCCGGCGCGGCGGCTCCCTTCCGCCTTTGCAGCGTTTGTGTCGTGCTTGGCCGCGGTGGCTGCGATCTGCCGGCCTGTGTAAAGCGCCTTTGCAGCCTGCGGTGATAGGAAAAGGGCCGGGTTTTGTGTGAGCGCTTAGTGGTTTGGTTAGACCTGAATTATGTACAGCGCGCACCCAGCAAGTTTCAGACTGGGGAGAGGTAGGACTAGAGCAAAATAAACAGGGGTTGTTATAATACAAAATAAATTAGGGTGGTTACGGTACACAAAAAGCTGCAGAGAATTTATTGTAGTTCAGTGTTATAGGTGGTTTTATGCTCTGTTCTTTTTTTTGTGCTGAAAATACTGCTTTCCTTGCTTTTCAACTGCACACCTAAGTTTGAATAAAGATGGTTACAAAGCCCTTGGCAGTACAGCTCAAGAGTGTTGCTGCAACAAAGAGAATTACTACCGTGAATAACCTGAAAATACTGGATTTTTACCTATAGCCCCTAATTCTTTGTGGCGTTTTTCATTGGGTCGTAATCACTGCATCAAAGTCTTCTGTTCTTCGCGCAGCATACAGAAGAGCCTGGCTGCACGTGCCTGTCCGGTTCGCAGCCTGACTCAGAAGTGTGCAGGCTTGGAGTTCTCTCAGATCTTCCAATTTAGCTTGTGAGATTACCTGTTTCGAGAGAGGGTTTTCAATTTGGAGTTTGCAGCCTCATGAAAGATTGCTGTATATTTTCCAGGGATTTGCTAGAGGAAATTTAAGAAAAATAAGTTTGTATTATGTAGCAGTCTGTGCATCTGAAATTTTTATGCAGAATCATCCCTTTGTTGGAAATATTCAGGCACAGAATCTTGAATAGTTGAAAGTCRTTATTGTTGAAAAATATATTGTTATATGTAGTTGCTGTTGAAATTAAGCGAGAAACTGGTGAAATAAAGTTTTGGATTTGAACGTGTCATAGAGCTTTATATAGAACAACGTATAACTGAAAATAYATTTGTTTAACCTATTTCAAACTTCTTTTCTTACAGTTAGCAAATAAATACTGGGCTCCTCATGTGAAGAAAAAATTGTCTTTTGATTCAAAGGTAAATATTTTTACTGGTATTGTACTGTGCTTTAAAAGAATGAGAAGCAATACTTCTCTGCCATGCCAGACCCTGCTGATGCTTATTTTATGTTAGGGTATAGGAGACTGCTCAGAAAGTCAACAGTTACTTAACACACTATTAGTATAAGTTGTTTTGCTTGTGGTTTTTAAATGTAGGTACTGTTCTAAGATGTGCTGTAGCAATGCAGTTCTTCTGCATGCTATTTGTTCTGTTCCTTTTAGCTGAGAACCTGTGAGGGTAGAAGGCGTTTGAGAAGGGGGCACTGTTAGAAATCAAAGAAGGACTAAAGATGTAGGTAATACTAAACTGTAAGAGTTCCTTTTAAAAACCTCTTCAGAGGATTTTGATCAGAGAACTTGAGTGGTGTTCTGGTTTCCTGCATTTTGAATGTTTAAAAGTTTGGCCTGATGGTTTTGGTTCTCTGTTCGTTTTCTGTAGTGCGGACTTCTCAAATGTTAGTTTTCATTCCCTTGTAGATATTTGGCTACACCTTCCCCTCTTGCCTCAGTTTACCCACTTTATTTATAGTATTTTTGATAATATTTGTGTCTGTGATTGTTAGAACTAGAATGTAGTTGAGAAGCTAAATTACAACTCTGACTACAGATGTGATGTCAGAGCATGAGTGTTGCAACAGATAGTGCAGATAAATTGTCTGCAGTTTTTTTCAGTCCTATAGAACAGTCTGGGTTTGGTCAGTTACAAGAAACAGTGGCAGTTGATGAYTGAGGTGATATGACTTGAATCTTCTAGACAATCTTTGGTTTATTACTGAATTTAAAGAATAAGCAATAAAAAGGTCTACATATCTGTTTGACTTGTATATTAGACCTCAGTGAGAAGTAGTCTGTACCTTCTGAATAACTTGAATGAAGATCCTATCGTGTGTTTTTTATTCCCCTTAACTGGTTAATATTTCTAGGGAAGAGGTCTGTCTGTGGAGCTTTTGGTCTCCTTAGAGCTGAGACGTATCTGTTAGACATTTTTGACCAAATAGCTTTAAGCAGAGAGTAACTAATTCAGAGTAACTTTGAGTACATAGAATGCTTGAATGTATTTTTAATCATCTTATGAAATATATAAGCTTCTTAAAATTCTTTTTGAAATGTTCTTTCCCGTAGGTTATTGAAGATGTGTATGCAAAGGAAATTGTCAGGTCAAAGTAAGTACATCACTAAGAAGAGACAAGTATTCCAACATTATCTATACTGAAATGGTTTTAAAAGTTTATTGAACTACTGTAAAATAYACTAAGATGTTGAAAGTGAATGAAAATGACTGAAGTGCATTTGAGCCATTTAATTAGTGGTACGTCATTTCAAAGACGAAGTGGGGCAAAAGAAAGTTCCTGAGCTCAGAATCCTTAAATATGAGAGTTGAATGTAATTGTTTGGTTCCTTAAACTGTTGCTCTGTTTGTGTGGGGGTATGGATTTTTTTGTTCACAGTGGTCATAGGAGGATGCTGGGCCCTTCTTTTGCCACCGAGGAATATATAGAAAAGATTAGTTAAGGAGTGTGCTGCCACTAGATTTTTGCTCAAGTCTCATTCTGTTCTATTGCAGTGTTAGGGAACAGAGACAGAAAATCAAGATAAACTACATTCTACAGCTGCTATACAGAGAAGAGAGTTGTAGTTAAGCTGTTTATCTTTGGAGATATAAAAATAAAGGGAAAGGTAGCCATTTTCCATGCAGCTAAGATAAGTATAGAGGCTTTCTTTTATGTGTTAATTGTTTTTTTTTTCTTTTATTTTTTTTCTGTCCTCTTCAGGTTTGCTATTAGAAAGATAATGCTTCTTGAATTCAGGTAAGCTATTTGGAGTGAAATTTTTAGTTATTTTTCTGTYGCAATAGATGAAAAAAAAACTTGAGAAACAAGCTCAGAACAGTAAATCAATGGTGGTTTACTCATGCATTCCTATATACTAAAGCCTCAAGTTTGATGCCTAAGAAAATTTTATGAGGAGAGCTTAATTTGAGGAAGGAATAAATTCATAATTATAAATAACATTCTGAAGGTCTTGCTTTACAACTCTAAATTTCTAATGTAAATGAATTCCCAGCACCAAAGAAGAACCTAATATGCCTGAAACRGGTGATAAACTTGGATCAATAATTTGGGATGTATCATTAAGCCTTAAGTCAGAACTCACTGAAGTCAATGGAAGTTTTCATATTTCATATTAAGTCTCTTACTGCAAGAGGGAAAAAAGAATTTTGCTGCAACAATATCACTATATTTTTTTTCACCTGAAAATAAATGGAAATCCATTTAGAAGCATCTTACAACTTCTTCAGACTTTTATGGAAGACCTTATAATAAAGCATATGTAAAATTTTATAGAATACRTATTTGTAATATTTACATGTTTACAAATACARTAATTAGTATTTTATTTGGCTCTTTTATGTCAAATCTTATGGACAGATATAATGAGATGGTATTTGGCTGGGATGGATCTTTTCTTTTAAAGGCTGAAATATATAAATAGTTCCACTAATTAGAAAAGTAGGATAAACTTAGCATTTAAGTATTTTATTTGTGACACAGGTATTTTCATACTTTAGTACTGGCAAAGGTATAAGGTAAAATACAGTTTGTGGGTTTTGATGCAGACAAATGGCATGCTGGTAGGATGACTGTCCTAGAATTTATATCAATGCAAAGAAATTATGTGTGATCAGCATTTTAATCTTTTCTCTGAACATTCTTTCTTTATGGTATCAGCATGTAATGTTGAATGTAACTGGTACTTTTGGTATATAGCCCCATCTACTGCCATATGCCCTGTAAGTCATTCCCCCCCCCAGCCCCCCCTTCCCTCTTGCGGTCTCAAACTGTCCTGTCTTCACGCATGTGAGATATTGCCCTATTCTTTAGATTTCGTTAGTGCTCGTGTATATTTATTCTCACTTGGGGGGCTTAAGATTATTGTTATTAAAATGTATTGAAACTTACTGTAGTTCTTGGGTGACATGAAGTATGGATTTTTTTTGTTGGTGGTGGTTGTTTCCCTCCCCCCGCCCCAATGAAGATCCAAGCGCTCCACCCAGTACTATAAGCTATTGGGAAGTATCCTGTGTTTCATTTTGTACACACACCTATGAAATTCTCTCAGCTCCACCTGAAATTACACATTCTGGCTGAGCTCCTGGAAATGCATGTCTGCCTCTTACCAAGTCCTTTGCTTGTGATTACAGCTTTGCTCTCACTGCCTTTCTTTTGCTGTCAGTGGTGCTTATCTGAAAAGATTTAACTAGCTCACTGCAAGGCATCAGAGTAAGCTGTGGAAAAAGTAAATACCTATTTTAGCCATGTTAAGAAACTGAGCTGGCTCTTGAAGAGCCAAACGAATGATAGAGCTGCTGTCAAGAGGGAGGAATGACTGGGCTCTCTCAGGTTTAGGAAGGAGCAGGACCTTCCTCTTTCTGGTGGCAGCAATGTGTTAAATTAGCCCAAGACATATGTATGTTGTTGAAGATGATGGATTTATAGATTGCCTCTTCAGGAGTAACTATCCTGCATAGTTACTTCAAGAAGTTAAAGGAGGGAGATAYTCACTCCAAATTTTCTCTCATCTATGATCTAATTTTAGAGTTTTCTTCTATGAAAAAGTGTCATGTTAAAAAGGAAAAAAAAAAATCTCATTTCTGGCAAAGCTGCTATTTCCCAGTGTCTCGTTGTTCTGTGAGTTTAGTTGCCTGTGAAGTCACAACTGAGCGGAAGAACATCCATTGCTCAATCAAGGACAGTTCTTTGTTTTTCCTTTTCTTTTCTTTTCTTTTTCTTTTTTTAAAGTCTTTTCACCTTGTTGAAATCACTTAATCACCCCCCCATAAATGCTTTATTTTAGTTATGCTGTGAGTTAATATTTTTATTTGTTTTATTGAAGATTATAAGCATAACATCTAGGTGATTCCTAGTTATCTGTAATAAAATGTATGTAATAATATAAATATTGTAAAATAGTATGCTGTGAATTTTAAGAARGTTGACATTTGCATCTTGCATGAGGAAATGCTGCATGTGATGTTCTTCGTACAAGTTTTTYTTTCTGGAAAAATGAACATGTATTCATATTCTGACTGTGCACTGCACTGTGTTCGCATGTTACATGKGAAAACCTTCTGATCAGTGTGTCTTCCTAATGAGAAACTCCTCTGTTCCTTGTAGCACTTATCTGAGTCAGCCATTAACAAGTTTTTCTGCAGTGACCTAGGTGAGAGGTAACTTCAGGAACTACTCACAAATCATAAAGATGAATTTAAGGAGGAGAAGAAAAAAAAACCCTGTGGATAACTGCTTTTTTAAATGAGTGACAGATGATGTGGGTGGCAGAAACTAATGAAATATTCTTTGTCTCTTCACAGCCAGTACCTTGAAAATTACCTATGGATGAATTATTCTCCAGAGGTGTCCAGTAAGGCATATTTAATGTCAATCTGCTGTATGGTGAATGAGAAGTTCAGAGAGAATGTCCCTGCGTGGGAGGTAACCAATTTCAATTATAGCTAGAATTGACTTTATCCACAAGTTGCAGCTTTTGCAATGTGCTTGCTTAAACTGACAGAAGGTAGCAAAGCTTGTAGTGTTAAAAGTGAATAGTACCTTGGCTGGAATTTCTGTCATGGTGTTCTAAGTAATAGTATGTTGCTTATATATATGTAGTATATTGCTTTTCTGAGAAAGCAATGGTCAGATGAAAAATCACCTGATTCCTTTTGGCACATGAATCTTTTGTTCTGCTATGATGCCCTTACATATCAGCAGCATTTGKTTTTTTTGACACTTAAATTTGGCATTTGGAGAGACATTATTTTGCTGGAATAATCAAAAAACAACAAAAAAAMCCCACAGATCTTTGTATCCGTGARAGTAAGAAGGTATTACTGGAAGTCTGGTAGGTGACTGCCCTTGTAGTGAAATAGCTTTATCTCTGTGGTTATTCTCAATGTTTTTTTTTTTTTCTGTCTAAGATAGTTGAAGGAGGAGTTCCAAAACTGTAATTAGGATGTTTCTGCCTGCTCACTTTTCTCAGTTATTGAACAATTGCCATAATTTTGTCCAAAATCCACCGGGCTTCCTGATTCTTTGAGTGTAAGGGAATTGTCCTAACCTGTATCATCTTGCAGGGATTCTGTGGGATCACTAGTTGAACACTCCCAGAGCACAGTGCACTCTATTTGTGCTTCTTGTTCCATTTCTTCTATGTGTCACCTGTTTTAGAGGCGAAATAGTCTTCTAGGAACTCTSCCATAGTATGGGGATCGCTGGTCAGTCTTTTTTCTGTTATGCTGTCTGACAAAAATAATAGAGATGAAAAAGTCCCTCCTTGAGATTTAATTAGATTTAAAGTTCTTAAGCTATGTTCTGTAAATGAAGATCAAAATAATTTATATCACCTTGTCTCAAAATTAATTTCCTCTTCTATTCCTAGACGTTCAAAAAAAAGCCAGAACACTTTCCTTTCTTTTTCAAATGCATACTGGAAGCATCACTGGTTGAAAATGACAACGAATTCTCTCTACATGAACAGACAGTCCTCCTGCTTTTCCTTGATCACTGCTTCAATAGTTTGGTATGTTCAAGATAGAGTGCCTGTGCTGTTCTGTGTTTAGTTTGATTAACTTGTTCTTAGGAAGCAGATCAATAAAAAATTAATTTTTTCGGAAGAATTTCRTACTAGAAGGCTTTTACTCCTCTTTTTGACTCTTGCTTTGTCTCTGTCACTGCACTTGCTTGTTCTCATACAAGGTCGTAAAGATGAGAGACTCAAAATTGAGAGGATAACACTTGCTGCAATTTAAAGCCATACATTCAGGTTTATATTAAGATAGTATATTACACTTAAAAGCAGAATACTTGATACTCTGCTCTTTTTAATTTGTTTGGAAAATTGCATGAAACGATTTTCTTTAGATTTTGAGAGAAACATAGTAATTGTTTCACTTTTATGACCAGGTTTAAGTAACGCATCTATCTGCGTTTTGTTTTGAGTTAGTTTTAAGAAGTTATTGGACCAGGTTGTGCGTTAGTCTGTGATAAAAACTGAACCTARTTGCAGATCATGATTTGCAAGTCTGGAGAATAACTTAACAGGTATCTGTTATATGAAACATTGCTTTGATACTAGCCTTGACAGTGGGCTTTTCCTTTATTTATGCAGTACACAGAATATATCAGTTAAAATCAAGATTTGTGCAAATAAYGAACAAAAGTTTCTTACAAACAAAATGATCACAAAAGTATATGATTTATTTAACAATTAGTGATGACTATAGAAGCCAGTAATTGACCGAACCTTRTTTGTAGTTATTATTAATGAATTATTATTTGTATAGTTGTTATTTTTCTGTAATGGTCATGGTACAACGGATCTTCATTTTAAAGGAGGGTTTGATAGTGGCTTTATGGAATCCTGCATGCAGAACACATTTCTTAAGTAACACAGTGTGGAACCTGGTATAAAAATGCTTGTAAAAGCAAACTGCTATTAGAAGCTACCCTCACTGGTGGACTGTGGAAGAGAATAGTCACAGCAGTGTTTTAAATAAGGAGCATTAAGATGTGAAGATTTAAAATGCTGAGGATAAAGTATTTGTCCATGAAGTAGTACTTAAGATACTAGTGTAGGTTTTTTTGGTAGGTTAGACAGAAAGAAACTTTGTGGCCAGAGATCCTGGGCAGAGTTCAAGATTTGAAACAGCAGTTAACAATACAGAAATTAGAGAGGAAAACAGAATTATATCAGATAATGGGAAAGCAAGTAAATTGWGTGGAGAAACTTGAGAAATGAAGGGCAAAAGAAGGAAAGGAAAAAGTAAAAATGAATACGGAAAACATAGTAAGAAAGTTTAGTATGAGAATGAGAAATCACTGAAGAAGTAACATCAGTTCTCTTCAGTTTCTATGCTAAAACACTTGTGTGAATGGTACCCCAGACAAGGTATTAACTGTCAGAATACAAGAAAGGAACACAAAATGGAAAAGTCATCAACAATTTGAGTTATTGGGTAGGAGTATTATKCATTTTCCTGCTAGGAAATCAGTGAAATCTAATAAAGCAATGTAAATATCCTTTCAGAGGGTAACACACATTTATGTATTTTGTAAAAATACAGTTGTAAGGCAGGCATATGAGAAAACTTAAGATATTTAAAAGTTACTTTTCTCTTTGTCTTTTTAACAGGAAGTTGATTTGATCAGAGGTCAAGTGCAGCAGCTCGTTTCCTTGCCGATGTGGATGGCTCTACAGCCTGTAAGCATAACACTATAAATAGGCAAAACAACCCTCTTGGCAATATGCAAGACTTGGAATGTGAATTGTTTGCTGACTGTTAGAGGAGGCTAATATAATGGTCTCTGCATTGCTAAAAAATCCTAATTTTGTATGCTTGGTTAAATTCTCCTTTTAGTTTGTTGTGAATTTCCACACAATTGCATTCCTCTTCGTTTGCACTTGTCGTAAGTTTTCCCATTAGCTTTTTAGCTCTTCCAAGCTTATTACTTATAGACAAGGCCGTAAGACCACAGGGATTGGGATAAGACCACAGGGATTGGGAAGTAGAGCTTACGTGGAAACAGAAAAGAGAGTATAATCTTTAATTGCATAAATTCTTTCTATACCTGTTTTTCCAGCTCCTCATGCAAATTCAGTTCACTTTTTCTTATAGGTTTGATCTAATTACAGCTGTATGACAATATCTTTTCCTCAGTTCCAGAAATCACTTGATGTCATTTGTTCACATGAGCCATTTTGCATGTAACTGCAGAAAAATAGGGTGACATTTCATGTCATGTTTTTCTGTATCACTTAACAGTTGAAAATCTCCATATAAAAGTAACTTCTTTACTTTCATAACCATAGAGTTTCTATTAAAACTTTGTAAATCTTTCAGCAGCTTAAAAAGGCCAGATGTTTTTATTGTTAAAGTGTTCTAAAATTTGTTACGTTAAAAAGTTTTAATTTTGGAATACAGTTGTCTTCCTGTAACTCAGACCATCTAGCCATAGCTAATGAATATTTGAGTTAGCTCTCTCTAGCGGTATTAACGTTCTTGTTCTACAGTGCTATCTGTTGAGATTAATCTGAGAAAGCTRTTTATTTCAGATTCTTACATAGTTTTCTTTCTTTTTAATAACTAACTGAATTACACTTACCTCATGTGAAAACAAAGATTTTTAATGGCTGAATAACATTTTTACTTCCTTAGAAACGGCTGGAACAAGAGCTGAAAAAGACACCAAAGCTAAGAAAATTCTGGAATCTAATAAAGAAAAATGATGAGAAAATGGATGAGAAAACAAGAATGCAGTATGTTACAGAAAAAATCTTTTCCTGTTAAATCAGAAGTTCTCCATGCTTTCATTATAATTTAGCTAAGCTAAATTTTTGAGTAATAAAAACTATTGAAAAAGAGAAAGATGGTAAATGAGTCATTGATTGTRTGTGGTCTCATGGAAATCTGTTTTCCAGGAGTCTTTATGCAAAATACTATTATAAAACTTTGTTTTATTTGATCAGTGAATTCATTATCTACAAGATGAAAGCCACAGGAGAGTATTTATATAGCTACTCCTGCATTTTTTTCATGATCTGTAGCAAAAGTTTAACTTGTGTGCAGATCGTTAATAAATTATTGAATAAACTTGTGTATATCTTACTAAAGTTAGCTGTTCCAAATACTTTTGTGTTGCTATGTGGGTAAGATACTCTCTTCGACTGTATAGAAGCATAGGTAGTCAGCTTTGTGCTGTGTGACTTAAAAATGTGGACTATGCTAATCTGTCTTCTTTAATGGTAAAGCAAATTATGATCTAAAAAGTTTATGGATGGCCTCCAARAAAATAGTTATCTTTGCATAAATTTTAATGCAGTTAACTTTGTACTAGTAAAAGATAGGATAATCCTCTAGTCTGCTTTTAAGTGATATTAATTCTTTTGCTATATGTCTGTTTTTAGAGCATATCAGGAGAGAAGATTTCTTTCGCAGCTTATTCAGAAATTCATTTCTGTGCTAAAGTCAATACCTGTCTCAGGTAACTGGTGCTTATGTTATTTTGCCTTGTCTTTTTAATCTGTCTTTCATTCTTTTCTATTAATGAAGCAGCTGTTCCTTAGGATACTATCCTGGAGTTGGAGACACGATTTGAATGGGGTTTTAGTGAAAGCCTATTTCCACGGATCTGATGTCAAAGTTAGAACTGAAGACCGAAATCTGTGTATGCTTTAAAACTGAAATAGCAGAAGATTGCTTAAAAACGCCTTTACATCTGTTCAGTTGTAGACTCGAAAAAAAAAGAAAGAGTTGAATATTGATATTTGTGTATTTGTCATAATCTGCTTACACCTCTCTTATAGTGTGGAAGCGTTTCAATGCACATTTAGATGCTTTGTTGAGCAGGTGTTATAAATGCATATCATAAAACTATATTCTGTCTGTACTGTTGAGTTATGGTAAGAACAAAACCTGAAGTGAAATTCTTTAAGGTTTTTCTGTAAGATTTGACTGCTCTTTATTTACATGTCATATGACAAGGAAATTACATGCTTGCATGATACAGACAGGAAAAGTGTTTTTACAGGAGGGTGTTAACCTTTTGGAAAAAAAAATTATATATATATATATATATATACACATATATATATATATATATACACACATATATATATACATACATACACACACACACACACACACACACACACATATATATATATTATCCTACCAGCACAGTATAGTTTGGGCAAAATCACTTCCTGGAGTTCTGTTTTTGCTCTTTGGCTCTTGGCAAGCTTTAGCCCTTATGTGAGCCATAAGGGGAATTCTGTGTGTTGTGACTTCCTCAAAAATGGCTATCTACCTCTATCTTTCCCAGTTTTGCAAGGAAATGCATAGGAATTCTATGGAGGTTTTAGGAAATAGATATATTCATTAAAGGAGGGTTCTGTTTTGACTTGATCCTGATGTCTCCTTAGCAGTTTTTCTCCAAGCTGTTCCTGCTGCTTTTGGTCTTGTGCAGTGTAGTTTGTAATGCTTAATAGTGTGAAGTTTTAGTATAAAATGGACAGGATAATCTTTCTATTAGTAATAGTACCATTTTATTTCCTTCTGAGATCTGTGACGAGTCATCTGTCTCTGTTTCACTTGAAAAACCTTAAAACCACTCTCACTTCTCTTTCCCTTCACACTATCCATTTTTTTTCAAGAGTCATGGATTTAAGTGTTTTCTCAGAATCACAAAACAGTTGAGGTTGGAAGGGACCTCTGGATATCATCTAGTCCGTTGTTGGGTAAAAACCTGGAGTACATACATTTCACTTTCTTGAACTTCATGAGGYTTTTTTTCACTCATTTCTCCAGCCTGTTGAGGGCCCTCTGAATAGCAGCACAACCATTTGCAGTATTAGCTACTCATTCCAGTTTTATATCCTCTGCGAACTTGTTGAGGATGTGCTCTGCCAACATCCAGGTTGTTAATGAAGATGTTTTTTAAAAAATTTTCTTTGTAGAAAAGATAATGTCTCATATGTTTGTTGGCTTGTCCCATTCGTCCGCTCCGTCTGTTTCCTTTTTATACTGAAGTTTTTTGGGGCTGTTTGTGATGTTTGCTATTGCTGTGTGTTGTATTCTCAGTTTTCGTCTTGCACGTGTCCCTTATTTTTTAATTAAATACTGTTTTAAAAGCATATTTTTTAAAAAAAAAAGTCTCAGGGATGTCAAAACTTTGTTTTCAAATCTTGAACCAGCTGCCTTTGGGAGCAATCTAGAGTAATCAAACATGGTGTCAGGGAAGTTCATAGGACCTTGCAGAAGGACCCTTTTTAATGCATGTACCCCAGGTTTTTACCCAACGTTTTTTTTTTGTCACTTCTCAGGAAGAGAAATGTCTCACTGATACTGTTTTTTAGCTTCCTGACATGTACAATTTAGCTGTTCAGTAAAGGTAAACACTGCTGTTTCCCTTTCACCTTTACTTCAAAGTGTCAGAAGTCTGTTCTTTCCAAATACTTTACCTGCTTCTGTACCTTTTCTGTTTATATCAGTGGCAGTTTTCCAAAGTTACATGTTCAAGATCATAGAAATGTGTTGCCATGATACATTGTCATTGACTGATGCGGCTATACGCTTTTTTCATTCTGATTAGAAAAAGCGCACAGAGGGGGCTGACCCAAAGATAAGTTGGGGTTCAAATTTATTGGAAGAGAGAGTGTTTTTCAGAGATAAATCTGATTTTTGATTTGCTATTCTCATGTAAAAATCTAAATTTTAATTGTGCCCCTTAATACATTCTGGCTGGAGTTCTATGTAATTGGTTTTTTTAAAAAAAAAAATGATTTAGAATAACCTTACTTCAGTAACAGACAGTAGGCGGTCCAGTGGGGACTCAGCATCAATTAACCACACTTGCTATATACATACCTTAAATACTTTAACTGATTTTAACTAAGAGATTTTATGGGAGTGGAGCAAGGGGAGCTTTTTATGAGCTTACAGTGATTTAAAATTATCACACTTTACCTGACCATGCACATTAGAATGCAAAATAAATTGGTTCACCTGATTCACTTTTAATCAACTTTGAATATTGCAAAGGCCTTTTAAAAGCTACAGTCAAGGTAAACACAATAGTGAACAGATATTTTTGGGTGCCCAGAATTAAATGTTTTTAGGAAGCTTAGCATTCACAGGTAGCGGCCCATTGGTGTTTTGTTGAAGCCAACTATTTTGTTTTATGTTAGATTGGGTTATTTGTTTCAGAGGGAATAAAATGGCTTCTGAAAGTCTAATTCTGTTACTTTCTTATATCCAGAAATCTTCTGGTTTGGAATTATGGAAAGAGTTGTTTTAGAATAAGAAAAAAGTGTGCTAGTAAATTTTCTGATCTTATTAAAGCTGATTCTGATCTATTAGCAGCATGTATTTTATTTTTTAAGAACAGTTCAAATGTAAATATAGTGTGGTACAGGTCRGTTAGTTTTTGCTTACTAGTTTGTTTTTAATTTTTATCTAGGTCCTATTTCTATGGACAAAGTTCATTATTGTGAGAGGTTCATTGAGCTCATGATAGATCTTGAGGTAAGCTGCAACCAGTATTTACAACCTATTTCCAGGTCTACCCTGCTGAAGTTTTACATGCATCACGTATTATTTGCACTGTTAACAACCTTATTTCAGGTAGCAGGGAGTTATGTTGCAGTTACGTGTATGGTCATTTAATACTGATTTTCTATCCTTAAATAGGAAATTGTAGCCATACAGTCACTTTGGGAACTGAGTAGTAATGTTTGTAAGTCAGATAAATTACTAGTGAAAGTAATGATCCTAAATTGCTCAATAAAGACTTTGTTGATGAGAGTAACAGTAATAATTCTGGCAACTAATGAGAATATATAAAGTTTTAATCCACTCGGATTAATCCAGGAGTATCTCTCCTAATGCATAATAAACCACTTAAAGTATGTATTATGTTGTGTGTTATAGCCTCAGGAGGCATAAATAGTTCTTAAATCTAAACTATTTTTGGCTGGCTGTTTTTCATTATTAAAAAAGGATGGTTCTGGTGATCTAGGTTGGTTATAGRACAATGAGGAGGCCGAGTGAGACTTTGTGAAATTTACATGCAGGTACTGGGAAAATGAGAGAATTTTAAACTTCACAGCACCAGAATTTAAAAAAAGAACAGTCATTAATTGATAATTTCTCTCATGAGTAGCAGTTTATTTTAAATTATTTCAACTTAATAAGATTTTCTGAAATAGAACAGAATTTATTGCAGCAGTAAGTACAGGGATTTTAAAAGAGCTTTTTCTTGAACTCATGCAGACTGACTGTCCTTTGCTAAATCTCTTGAATAGTGTATGTTTGTAATACACTATTCTTTGAATTAGAGCTCATTGTCTGATGGACATGATATACTCTTATAAGAGAAAAGATACTTGATTTTTAAATTGATAATTTGAATATCAGACAGTGTACTTAGAGGCAGTACATTTAATGTTAGTTCTCACTAGGTATTACAGAAGGATTAGAATTTCAAGTTTATGAAGCTTGCTGTAATGATTAGAACAAGCGAGTGAAAAAAACAGCTATAAAACCAAATCTTTCTGCCTCAATGTTTTGTTAATAGGTTATTTTTACACATTGAGGCTTTTTATTCAGGATGTTTATGATTCGTGTTAAATTATATACACTGCAATCAAAACTTATTTGATCTTTTGAAAGGAGTGATTTCAGGGAAAGCTCTTGTACTCTTTGTTTTTTGTAATTATTATGTATGGCAACTAATGTTCTCTACTACAGACACGTTTCCCCCCCCCCCATTTGTCTTAGTTCTTAGCACCATGTTAATGCTTTTTGGCTTTCTAGACTCAATCTGTAGATTCCACTGAGAGCAACCAGCTTCGTTTTTTTTTCATGAAGTGTTCAGTAGTACCACTGCATGCTGTTAAACAGTTTCCACCCATAGTAGCTTAAACTGTTTACATAGACAAGAAATGGTGTCAGTTTTTTTGGTTTTGTTTAAAAAACTTTTATAGATTTATAATTCAGATTTGAAAAATTCTGAAATCTACTCTGAGTGTCCTAAGAAGAAGAAAGATGATATACCATATTTAGAAGAAAGACACTGTTCTCGGTCATGAGAAGGACAAATTTAAAATGAGTGACGTGAATGTAGGAACACATGCATTTCAAACAATATTGCAGAAGTTTGACATACCCCGTGTAACACACGTAACAGATTTATACTTAATTGTAAAACAATTGTTTTATTTAATTTACTCCTTTCATTACTAGCAGGGTACGATCTTAATAATGACAAGTTTGTGCTGTGTTCCCAGTACTATAAAGGCTGTGATTGTAGCAGCCTGTCTCCATAGCATCATGTCCTCGCACAGGGAAATGCTGCTTTAGTATCCAGTACCCTCAGAGAGATCTTTGTAACTGTTATAGCAGTCTATCTTGATCTGCCTTCTTGAAATGGAAAAATACGAGAAACTAGGATTTCTAAAATTTTGAAGAAGTGCTTGTACTAACGTGGGGTTGTTTTATCTTAGGCCTTGCTTCCCACACGCCGCTGGTTTAATACAGTGTTAGATGACTCCCACCTCGTTGTTCACTGTTACCTCTCTAGTCTTGCCAAGCGAGAAAAGGAGGGCCACCTCTTCTGCCAGGTGAGATTTAAAGTTGCTGAAAATACTTGGTCACTCTCATGTGACTCTAAATGTTGCCGCTGTTGTGTTTTATGTTTTGTTGTTACAAAGGAAGATTTCATTAATGTTTCTGATGGAAGCAAACTACTCATTTAAATCCCTAAGACAGTAGTCTTTTCTTACCTGTGCCTATGAGTCAGTCTGCTTTTATGTTTCTAGTTTTGTTTTTGMACAGGCTTTAAAAATGCAGTCCAGAAAACAGTGCAATTTCAGTGGCATGCTTTACCCCACATGTAGCAGAAGTCATGTCACTGGTGCATTTTTCTGCTGCCTTCATTTTGACCTCAGACTGTTCTGCAATGCAGCTGTTTTTCATTGTTGTTACCCAGTCATAGATAGTAAGTTGGTTTTGTGGCCGGACTTGAAAGTCTCTCCTATTCCTGCTTCCCAGCTGCTTGTTCCTGTCTCCCATCTCTGGTACTCGTTGAATCTCTCCAAGGGTYGATACTGATGRAACACAAAGCCAACAATACATCTGAATAGTTTTCTTCCYTTTTGAGTTAAATAACTTCTCTTCCTTTTTGAGTTAAATAACTTCGCGAAAAGGTATGAGGAATTCCAGAGCTGGCATGCAAGAGGACAGGAGGGAGTAAAACCTCTCCCTTTTGCTAGCAGCAAGTTTGGTTCAGTGTCCTCGGCAAYTCCTGTCTAGGTTATCTGAGCAGTGTAATTATTTCCGTTTCAAGTCTTGGTATCTAAAAGAAGCTACTCTGGTTGTGSACTGTGATGTGATTTCTTTGAATGCTAGATGAGATTCTAAACAAAATTATTCTGTGSCTCATCCAAAACAAAAACATAGATACAGTTCTTTAGTCTGTTTCTTTGAGTGCTTTGAAGAGCTGTTCTTTGTGCATGATGCCCAGACGTTTCCTGTTGAGTTGTGTTTTTGTTTGCGGTAGGGTGTCTGTCTAACTCTTAATGTGCTAATTTGTATGCACGATCTCTCAGCTTTTAGATATGCTTAAATTCTATACTGGCTTCGAAATCAATGATCAGACTGGAAATGCTTTGACAGAGAATGAGATGACAACAATTCACTATGACAGGATTACATCTTTACAGGTAGGTAGAGATTGAAGGGTTTTGGGGGAGAGAAAGTATGTAGTTTTGCTTTTTTTTAACCTAATCTGCAACCAAAATGGGGGTTAAGCCATTTTCAATTTTTTTTCAATCATTTTTCCTGTTGAATTATAGGAATAGTTTTAACTTGGCTTTTCTGTACCATATTGAAGACTTCATTAAAACTTCATGTTATGTATATGGATAAAGAAAAATAAATAGGCAATATAGAGAACCTAAATAAAGTAACAGTCAGGATCAGTAGCCCTGTAATCTCCMCTATCAAAATAAAACCATGTTTGATTTGAGGTTGTCATTTTAATATAAGATGGACTGCTCCCACTAAATTTATTCAAGGGAAAATTAAGTGCGGTAAGGATTTAATTTATGGTTATGCAGTAGGTGGCACCATTTCTTCAAAATCAGTACACACRTACAGTACCAGTAGTGCTCCCTTGTACGTAAAGAGATAAAATCAAGGTCTGTCACCACTTGTAGTAATGTGAAGACATAGCTACGCTCTTTCAAAAATTGTCGCATCAGTTTTAACAACAAATATTGGTAAATAAAACTTGTTCCTAGTTATTCTTAGTTGTCTGCAGGGTTACGTGTCTGTCCTTTTACGTTTTTAATGACAAAACCAGCAAATGCTGACGGAAGGTGTTTCAGAAAGATAAMGTGTCTCTGAAGCACAAGCGTCATAAATAGGTAGTGCTAACTAAGAAAAATGGAGATTTCATATCTAGCTTTTATTTCTGTTCTGGCAGTGTACAGGATGCTATCTGCTCTGAATCAGAGGAAGCTATGCTTAAGTGTTTAGATTGTTATTAATTTTTTTCATCAATATACTTAATTTTGGTTTTTGGGGGTGGGTGTTTTCTAGAGAGCAGCATTTGCACATTTCCCAGAGTTATATGACTTTGCGCTCTCAAATGTAGCTGCAGTAGATGCTCGTGATTCACTGGTGAAGTTATTTGGACCCCTCAGGTAAGTCATCAAAATGAAATTTAACATGAAACTGAAATTTTTGCTGTGTACAATGTTTTAATTTAACTAATTTCTAACCTTTTTGTTGCTGACTTACCATGCCAATAAACCAGTTCATATTTATTGTTTTTTGAGGTCTTTGTCTGTCAAAATAAGAAAAAAAAAAGAAAGCTTGAATTCACTAGGAGAAACTTGTAGTGAACAGTCTAATTCCAATCTAAAAAAAAAAAATCTTCCTTTTTTTTAATGAATATGAGAAAGTGCTAATTTTCTAGAAAGTAGTTAGCTGCTTTAAAATAACTGCAGCAGTAATTACCTTAGTTGTTAACCTCAATTAAAAAAAAAATTTTTTTTGATTCTTGCTTCCTACCAGTCTATAATAGAAATTATAAATTGTACTACTGTATTGTACTATACTGTATTGATTGTGATGTATTGTGATGCTGTGATTGATAGGGTAATARTTCATATTTTGACAGAGGCAAGCTGTGCTCTGCAAGGGAAGGAAGTGCTCAATATCTAGTTCTGTTCACAGATTCAAGTCCTAGAACAAACTTCCACACCTTTGTGTGATCTCTGCAGATGAATAGTTCAGCTGATAGCTATAGCTGAACATACTTGGTCTATGGATCAAGAGCACTTTGTAACTCTTTCCAAAAATAAAATATTTTAAATAATTGTCTCAAAGTTCACTTAAAATACTGGGCTTGAATTGTTGCTCTTTGAAATTCATAACTGTACTTAAAAAAAAAAAAAAATAGTACCCGTGACTTCTCTTTTTTTGTGTTCAATATAAAAGTTGACAGAAGTGTCTTTTTTTTTCCTTCTGCTGTGCAGCTCAAATATKCTCCACCAGGTGGCATCGTACCTTTGCTTACTGCCACCCCTTCCTGAAGGGGCAGACACAAGCTACGAAAAGGAGTTTCTGCTGGAGTTGCTGGTAAAACCGTAATTAATATTGTTTGTATTTTTTCTTTTGCAGACTCAAGATCACAGCTTAGTTTAGCAACTGTAGTGTAGTAAAGTACCCAGTTAGGAYGTTTTGTTGAACCACTTGTGAACCACAGCAATGTTATGGCAGTAATTTGGATTCTGAGATAGCCTTTAAAACCAAATGATAAACTAGCTATTTGAAACTGTTGATTTATAAATGTAGCATCCCTGAGAAACTACTATGTATATATGTCAGAGGTATTTTTTTAAATGTTGGTCAGCAGAATCCCAGCAGCAGTATTTGAGTCTCTCTAGAAAAATTGTTGCTGTGTAAGTAGTTATCTGTTGCTCCCTTAAAAAAATAATATTGCTGACACAGATCTAGCTCTTCAGAATCTATTTGGGTCCTAAAGGCTATTTTAAATCCCCTTTGCATATATTATTTCTTTTGTAGATATTCAGACTATAGCAACATTGCTGTAGGCTTCTAAACTGATACCAATATTAGGATAGCCTAACTGGTTTTTTGCTATTGCTGCTTTTTAAAAAAATGTTTAATAATTTCTTCTGGTTTAGGTATTTTTAAAATATTTTTAGGGATAGCACGAGGAAACATTTGTTCAGATGACATAATGTAGTATTGGATCTTTTTTTTTTAATCTCCCAGATAAGGAGTTACTGTCCATCCAGCAATAGCTGGTCTTGTTACAGTTAACTATTGAAGAGAGTATCYGTTTACTGGAAAATTTTAACTTAATTTTCTGCTAAGCCTTGGCTTGAATATTTTCAGCTCTTTTGTGCCATTTTTGGTCAGTTGAGTAGCCAAGTAATTAATTGTTGGATGCTAGAACCATGACTGATTTCTTGGACGATGTGTTTGTTAATCTTTTGATGTCACTGGATGGCTTCAGATGAAATTAATAGAAAGCTTTTTAAAACAGAGAAAATTGCAAGTGACCACATGTACATAATCACCAGCAATCTAATAGATTAGTATRAGTTTATCAAAGATAGCTTTACAGTCCCAT
This sequence comes from Rhea americana, assembly GCF_003343005.1. Classification (NCBI taxonomy): domain Eukaryota; kingdom Metazoa; phylum Chordata; class Aves; order Rheiformes; family Rheidae; genus Rhea; species Rhea americana. Next base: position 768,487 of record NW_028185927.1, read on the forward strand.
TTTGACTTATGTTCGTTTTAAATGCATCCTTTCTTCTTCAGGTTTCCCGTCACGAACGACGAATATCTCAAATTCAGCAGCTCAATCGAATGCCTCTTTATCCCACAGAGAAGATTATTTGGGATGAAAATATTGTCCCAACTGAGTATTATTCTGGAGAAGGTACGATTAGTGGTTCAGTGAGTTTATATTTCATTCAAATTGAATTTTAAGTGGTTTTACGGCTTTGAGTGCTGGCCTGTAAATGCTGAAAATGAGCAGTTCCGATATCTGTTCATTTTGTCTTTAGAATGTATATGTAGTAATTAAGCATCTTTCAGATTTTTAGGGAAAGGTCAACTTTCCTATTTAGACTGTGACTCAAGAATATTGAGCTGAAATAGTTGGCAAATTMAAAATGGATTTAAATACAAAAATCCAAAGTATTTGTTTGTACAAAGCCATTTATTTTCTCCTACTCTGGGTAACAGATGTGTTATTAACACCAATTGCTTCACAGGAAGTTACTGTGAGGTAAATCAGGTTATAAAGGTGAAGTGCAACAGCTGTTGTGCATGCTCTGCTCTTAGGTAGGTTCAAGAAAGACTTGTTTTTGAAAAAAAAGTAGGAGGATAAAATTACCACTGATTGTCTCACTGTTTTATTTCAGAATAAGGAGTATGTGCATAGTCACTGAAAGGTAGCACATGCACTGTAAATTTAGAACCTAATATAACTGGTCGATGTGCTTATAATCAAGGAAGTAAAGTGCAGATATTGCAAAGAAGAAATCAGATARTTTGTAACTTTGCAGTAAGCAGCATATGTATTTTGTTTGGTTCTTTTAAGACTATTGTACTTTTTAAAATCTATTCCATGAAAATTTTGATTTGGAACATTAAAATTCCATATTATAATGCATATCAATGAGTTKCATATTCAAAGCATAGTACCAACTATGTTTCTGATTTGAGCAGTGAGTATTCTCTTCTGCATGTTCCTCCATCTATTTTTGGTTCAGTTTTTTTGTGTTGATGTGTTATAAGTCTTAAGCTCAACTGCTTAGCATAAATTAGCTTCTTGGGTATATTTTCTTGAACAGTATTAATGATAATAGAGATTTTTAGAATTTGTTCTCTTTAGAAAAAGCAGGGAGAAAGGACAACAAAAGATCTTTTTACAAACAGTCACATAAATGTTACCTAGAGATCTGATGAAGAATAGGTAAAGTATGTAAGTGRCACATTTCAGTTTTATGGAAATAATTTAAAGGTGATTCAGAGTTTTCTGAACAGTAAGTTTCCTAGTAGAGTTTATTCTTAAAAGCTGAAAGAATCTGGGTGRTTGTAATGTTTTGGGAAATTAATACATAAAACATTCTTTTTTTTCCTTTCAATAAACAATTAACATAGATTGTTTTAATGTTGTAAAACGTTCACATTCTTAATACATGTTGAAGTAGCTGTACTGTCATTCAGACTGTATTGGAAAACTGACATCTCTAAGAGTCAACTAATTGTGCGTGCGCTGTGTGCGTATTTTGTGTTTTATTAGCCAAATATATTTGTCACAATATATTTATAATTGCTGTGGGCAAAAAGTGAAAGAGTGGTTATTTACAACAGCTGTTTCTGTGCTATTTTGTGAATTGTTTTAATGACTTAAATATGTTTTAATAATGGTGAAATGCTGTAATTTTAGCAAGTAACAGCTGGTGGAAATGTTTCCTCCTCCTGCGGTGAACTCGTTTTATCTTCGTATCTTTATCTGTGTATTGATAGCGCKTCTGTGAAGCATTTCTCTTGCTGTCAAACTGTTACAAGTATTCTCTTTTCTGCTTCCCTCAGTCTCAGTTTACACTTTCCCTTTTTATACTTTGTATATTCTCCAGCCACCATTTCCTGTCTCTGGTTCATGTTTCTCTGCAAGAGTGCTTGGTACCAAGAAGGAAGTTGTGCAGTCAGTGGGAAAATAGTAGGATCATAATTTCAGAGAAAATACTGTGGGGACAGAGCATTCTTGCTGTGGATAGATATAGGAAGTCTGTGGTTAATTCTGGCTTGTCTCTACTAAGCATGTGAAAATGCAACTTTTTTCAAAAATTCATTCTGTAGCTTAATGCAGATGAATGCTAGTAGAACTAGCCATTGAGGGCAAGCCTGCTGCAAAGGTCCTTAGAGCAAATGTGCTTTTTTTTTTTTTTTTCATGTTAGGGTTTTTTCTGTATTCTCAAAAGCTGCTAAACTGTTTTTGTCCTAAATTTAAATAAAAGCAATTCAGTCCAAGGAAGGATTTTTTTTTTTCTTTTAAAAAATGGAGGAGGAAGGATATCTCTCTCTGGTAGGAAATCTTGGGCAGCCCTAAAAGTGTTGCTTCAGGTCCTGCCCTGTGTGCATATAACTAGCTTTACAGGACAGGTTTGTTTCTTGGTGCTGGAAAATGTGTTAAGTACTTTATCACCGTGTTGCTTTTCAGAATAGAAATTACATTCTGTCACCTTTCTTCACTGAAAATATATCTTGGTGCATGTGAAAACCAGTATGTAGCTTATATGCAGGTGAAAGGTTTCAAGGATAATGCTGCATGTTACAAAAGCCTGAAGCTTTCACAGGTCTCAAGCATAGGTGAGAAACTAACAGTAGTCTAGTAAGGTTGTGTGAGTAACGTATGTGAATTGTTACTGTGGAAGGTTCGATTTAAGACTACCCTAAAGCTAAGTAATTATGGGACCCGACTAGGTGTTTTAGTACTCTGTGGTCAGTTAAATCCATTCTTCCCATCTTTTCATTCTCCCTGAAAAATCTATAATCAGTAACAGAAATTTTCAAGGAAAGTTATGTATTAAAAATTAATTTCTTGGCTTAAAACTTTTGTATGCATTGATGGTTTTATGGCTTCTAATAAAGATAAAGGATTGGAATTGGCAAATTATTGAACAGTGGACTGTTTTTTATTAATGAGTCTTTCTGTCCTTATTAATTGCTGGCTTAAATGTTGAATTCAGAAGATACAAATCAAGCATGGCACAAAGTAATGGTATAAAACCAGTTTGGTGGTAGSCTGTACACAGTGAAGGAATCAGTCTTTACATAGTTAGGTGTATTATTGCCAGAAAGACTGGAAGCTCCTTTAATTAATCATTAAATCAAAATTTTGGGGGAGAGAAGAAAAATGTCTGCATTTTTTTTAATCCTATGTATAAAAGGAAAGTTGTAGAATAATGTATGTATGTATTTACTAATATGTAGAACCAGTACATTAACTCATCTTCTTTCTGTTCCTCCATCAAATGTTTACTCCACTTCTTCCCTGCCCTAGGTTGTCTTGCACTTCCCAAGCTGAATTTACAGTTTCTGACCCTTCACGACTACCTACTTAGGAACTTCAACCTCTTTCGGTTGGAATCTACCTATGAGATCAGACAGGACATTGAAGATAGCGTCAGTAGGATGAAACCATGGTAATACTTATTAAGTGACAAACCAGTCGGCTCRACTTAAATTGTAATGAAAGCACATTTAAAAATGTGTAACTGATGTTGTGACTATACTAAGTGTGTAAYGATTAGCCTGTATTACGTGATTATAAAAGTACTGTATTTTATACTAATTTCTTTCATGAAGTGCTGCCATCCTGGGAGGTGATTGATATGCATTCCTGTAGAAATGTTGGCTGCTAACAAACAGCCCTCACTGTATTAAGATGAATTCTATCTATAAAAGTACAGAGCCTCTAATGACTAGTGCGGAATCTGGAAACTTTATCACCATTTTGTCTGCTGTCTGAGAGTTACCAAGTATTCTTGAATTTTCCACCTGTCACATTCTGAGCCTCTTTAGATTTATTTATATATATATRTRTRTRTRTGTGTGTATATATATAATTTCTAGGGGTCATATGGTATGATCTCTCTTRTACTCTGTAGTTGCTTTTTGTTTCTTTCTGTTTCTTCACCTCTCTCTGACTTTGATTTTTTTTTTATAATGCCAACATGAGTTGCCCTCATTTTCTGAAAAGCAAAACTAAGTCCGTTCATGTTATACTTCAGTCCTAAAATGAAGGATGATGCAAAACTAGTTCACTAGCATGTAAAATATAGACTTCTACTTTTTTCTTAGAGCTATCCGAAGTAAATTATTTTGAACTTAAAAAAAATGAACTGATCTAGCAAAACTTTTTTTTTTTTTTTTTTYCCTAAGGTTGTCAGAATATGGAGGTGTAGTCTTTGGCGGATGGGCTAGGATGGCACAACCCATTGTCTCTTTCACAGTGGTGGAGGTGGCAAAGCCCAATATTGGTGAAAACTGGCCTATGCGAGTACGAGCAGATGTCACAATTAATTTGAATGTCCGTGATAGCATCAAAGATGAATGGGAAGGTACGTACATTCKGTGTAATAAGTTTATCGAAGTAGGTATTCATCAAAATATCTTCTTACTTAATTTTGTTTGTAGGAGAGGTTTTATATCTAAGATACAGATTTGCCAATTTTAATGTGCTGTTTAAATTATTCAAATTCCAAATCTAAGAAAATTAGACTTTCCTAATCTAAGAATCTTTCTAAGATGATTAAAGAGAAAAATCTAAGCTGATTAAAGTACCAGTCCACGGGGGGGGGAAATGTTTACTGTTTCACACAAATGTCATTTTACAGTTTGTAACTGTAAATTTCTAACTCTTAAAGGGAAAATGGAAAAGTAGTTTAGCACATGCAATTAATGTGCATGCTAGTAATGTCCCATTGGTAAAAATTGGTAGAAATTACCATTGGGAGTAGTGGGGAATCTGTGATCTGTCTTGTATACAAGTGGCAAAGACGGATTTTGATTTAATTCAAACTAGTATTTTTCAGTAATTTTCAGTGCATTTGAATATTTTTAGGAAATGCTGACTGTACCAAATACTCTCTGTTTCTTGGAAGTATCTTCAGGCGATACTTTTTGCTTGGGGAACTGAACTTTGGTTGACTTTGTTGGCAGGTGGCTCAGAAGTGTCAATTTGTGCCTGGATTATCAGTAAATGTCACTCCCATCTCTTTTGTTAGAGAAACCTATTAAATGTGCTAGAGTTACGTAGTGTGATTATAGGTCACATAGTACAAATGCTAAAGCTGGAGCATGTGATAAATAGATAAGCAGATACAAGTTTGGGAATGTAAATTTCTATTCACATAGTCTCTCATTAGTAATGTTAGAAGTACTGATGTCAGATGGAGGATGTTAGTTGACTTTACCAAAGGTAGGCAACGGCAAATTTTGTAAACTTTCAGATATCTTCAATCAACGAACCATCAGCTTTAATGGTAGCAAAGTGATCTTGGGCTTGAATGTAGTTTAACATTGGGGCAGGTTTAGCTCAGTTGGTTAGAGCATGGTGCTGCTACTGCCACGGTTCAGTCCCTGTATAGGCTATGCTGAGGGTTGGAATAGATGATCTCCAGAGGTCCCTTCCAACCTTATGATTTCTATGATCCAGTTTTTTACACATTCTTGCAGAGCATTTAAAGGATTTTTGTTAAACTTGGGACAAATACCTGCTACCTGCATTTTTATTTTATTTTATTTATTTTTTTTAATGTTTTGCAGTTTTGTTCGTAGCCTTTTCTTGTCTCCTAGTGTATGATCTGTCTTCAGTTCATCAGAGAAACCAGTGTTAAACACTTTGGCCCAATATCTACTATTTCTTTCTGTATTTGTCCTTTTATAAGGAAGTATCTCATTACAAATCATTGTTATGATTTTCATTCACTTTTTAATTATTTTGAAAACATGTTGCCTTCTTGTATACTATGACACTGTGTTCAGGGTTTATTCCTTTATCATTTGTTCTTCTTAAGTTAAAATTTGAGAGTCCTTATGATTAAACATGTAACTTCTTCTAATGCTTGTGGTTCAACAGAGTTTCTATATGCTTTAAAGTATTTTAGGGTGAGGGTTTGTAATTTAATGACTTAAATCTTTCTACCCTATGATTAATTTATCTAGTTAAGTAATAGAATTAACATCAAGAAATTTTATATCCATATGTTCCTAAAATCAAATAGTTGCCTTTGGTAGTGTTATGCTTTCCAATGTTTTAGTTTTCTCAGCTGTGTTTTTAATGCATTTCTCTTTCATGTATTGGTATTTAATTGATCATGGTAAAATTGTGCCATTCAGTAATATATTGTCTTGAAGGTTATTAGCTTGCAGGAATATACCAGAAGCTGATGTCCTCATTATGGTGTTAGTTTACCTATTAAAAAAAATAAAAAAAATAAAACACCGGCAACAAAAAAAACTATATATSCTATACACCATATACTTATAGCCGTGCTCCTACTTTTAAATATGTGAACTCTCTCTGAAGCAGTGGTTTCTGAAGCAGTAATGCTTTAAATTAGGTAATATTCAAATCTACTGCTGAATTAGGACAGATGAAGAACTGTCTGACATAACAAGGCCTTGATGAAGCTACTTTAAGTTGGATAACAATATTCAGTGAGTAATAAATTGTTTGCCTTAGACAAAGAGGATCCCTCAAGTGAGGTTCAGTAACAATCTTTTCTTAATTCTGTTCAAAGTTTCTGTTAATCATGCAATGGAATACAGCATATGTTTAGTAAATTTTGAAGGTTTCCTAAATATGTGAGAATCTGCAGGTATGCTGGAAGAAAGGATTAATGTTCAATGTGACATTAGGGATTGGAAAAATAGATTTTTAAAAATAGGATGTAATTCAATAAGGATGAATATAAGATACTAAACTTAGGTAAGAATAATCCACTGCACAAATTCACGATGGAAATATGTTGTTAGGCRTTAACTCTGCAGAAAGAAAGAATCTGAGTTAATGATGGTTTGGAAGCAAATGTGGCTCAACAGCAGTATGCTGCTGCTGAGGGAAGAAGAGAAACACACTCAGCCAAGTCATACTGGGATTCATGAATGGGAGTGTATCCTGGAAAGGAAATGACTTGGTTAAGTAACTTTGTTTAGAATTTTGTGCCCAGTTCTAGACACTGCACTTTAAAATTGATTTAAATCAAATTGAGAAAGTCCAAAGAAAGCAGTAAGAATAGGAGATTTATACTTTTTGAGGAAAGAGTGAAAACATTTAGGTTGTGTAACCTGAAGAAGATTATTGAAGACAGAATAATCTTGAAATACAGATTTTTTTGTCATGAGAAAAGGAATTAAACCCTTTTTCATATTGGAATCCTAGCAGGTTTTAGGGTGCAAGAGTAGTGGGAAAGGCAAAAGTATCTCATGATTCGGTATCCRTTAAGTGAAAGATGCATTTAAAAATGGAAGGCATTATGCTCTGAACAAATATTTTTTAATTTAAAAGAAATTTTCAAGTGTTCTGTTGTATGTATTTTAAGGAATGAAAATGGAAAATAGTATTAAATCAAATCACTAAATGTTGCTCTTTGGAATCAGGTCTGCGTAAACATGATGTCTGTTTTTTGATTACGGTACGTCCCACGCAACCTTACGGCACTAAGTTTGACCGACGCCGACCTTTTGTTGAGCAGACTGGCCTGGTGTATGTCCGAGGCTGTGAAATCCAGGGCATGTTAGATGAGAAAGGACGTGTTATTGAAGAAGGTAGGGTATACCAAAACATTTTTGAAATACCTTTTTTTTTTTAATTAATCATTTACTTTCTCTTAAGTGATGCTCACTGAATTCATTACCTACTTGTAAAAGCCAAATTCAAATGTCGTTGTGAAAAAGGTTAATTTGATAAAATCTGATGAATTTCTTTGAACACAGTACATAAAGTACATTTTGTTTTTAGGAATAAAATAGATTGTAAAATAGATTATATTTAAAAACATTATTTGAAATGGGCTGAAAATGTGAAAGAAAGATGTGTTGCCACTCAGAAATTATGTCTAAATTCTGTTTCAGAAATGAATATGGATCACTTAATTGAATGATAATCTGCTTTTAGCACTAATTCAAATTATAATTTAACTCTTCGTTTCAATATGGACAGGTCCTGAACCCAAGCCAAGACTTAAAGGAGATTGCAGAACATACAGAGTATTTTTGGATCCAAACCAATATCAACAAGACATGACGAACACAATTCAGAATGGAGCAGAAGATGTATATGAGACATTTAATATAATAATGAGAAGAAAACCAAAAGAAAACAATTTCAAGGTAAAGTTATTGCACATGTATTCTTATAATAAAAGTTCGTCTGAATATGGTAAGCATTACTGAGATTGATTTTTCAGCTGCAYGTAGTTAGGCTTTTCAGCTGGAGTTGAACGGCATTAAGAAGTTAGAGCCCATCAGCTGGTGCTAATTTCCCCCATACAGCTAAGCATTAGAGTAACTGAGAATCATAATGCCACTTCTTCGTTTGAACACTTATAATAATACAATAGCTTATGATTTCAGTCTTCTAACTGATATCTTTCAGGCTAGTTATATTTGGCCTTTTAGGACAAGGGAGCGTGTGGAACATTTTTTTATCTGATGGTGGGCTACAGGAAGAGAAGTAACTTGTCAAAAGGCAAAACTTGAGACACTTGTTAGCTTTTTGGAAACATTACATAAATATTACATTACATTACATTAATATTGATTATTTAATAGTCCTTACAGAGATGTTATGCCAGGCTAACTGCAGCTTTTTAGATTGAATGATGCTTTCTCTTTTGCCCAAAGTCACAATGTGTTATGCTCAATGGATGATTATTTGGCATTTCACTTCCTTGGATATTCATTGTCAAGAGAGCCTTCTGGGAGTGTGGTCAGGATTTAAAAAACTATTGTGATACTGTCTATTGCCTATGAATAAGATTAATCTAAAATGAAGCACACACTTCATATTCAATTTTGCTTATACGGCGGGTGAGTCAGCATGTGTTGCTTCTCAGGAAGCTTATCAATAACTTAAATTCTTCTCCCACCTAAAGCAAGAAGAGTAAAGTTTTTCAGCAAAGACTAAATATTTGTTTGAGTTTCTATAATTGAAAAAAACAAAAATCTAACAAAGTAGTCCTTGTTGCCCATCGCAAGCATTTTTGATCAGATGATTTTAATCTGGCATAATTCTGTTCCTTTGAAAACATTTCTTCTATGTATGTGGGGTTTTTTGCYGTTAGATGATTTAGATCACTTAATGCTCCTTGAGCTTTCCATTGTACAAATGTAACTTGAATAAAAAATTCCCTTCCATTTCGTGCATTAGAATTCACACATTGCATAATTGAAGGGATTTTCATTTTGGAGGATTTTACAGCATGTTCTGTGAAGCTAGATAAAGAGGCATGCGTAATTTGGATTTTTTTCTTTCCTATATGACTAGAAAGATGGTATCTGCATGAAACAGTAGCTTGCATGGGTTAGTATACTAGAAGTACTTGATAAAGTCCTATATAACTTTATGTTAACAATCAGTGCTGTTTTCCAAATATTGTGCGTCTGTGCCAGGTCCATTTTACATTATGAATACAGAAGTTGTCTGCCAAAGCTTGTTAGTATGGCACCACAGAAGTGTTTGTTCAGACAGGTGCTTTTGTGTAGCTGGAAGAAAAATACTGCAGTGGATATTTGAGATTGGTCAGAATTACTGTTAGCTGTGAGTGTAGTTTTCAGATTTGCTCTGTCTGTTGCAAATAATGTACCAACACATCTCTATGCAAACTATTTTGGTTTTTTAATTAAATCTCAATCACATTCATTTGTCAAGGCAAACTTTTAAGTTGTTTCCAGATTTCTCATATCACTACCAATTTGGGTACAAGCTTTTAATGTCATCTGCAGAAAACCTTTCTAACTACAGATAGAAGAAAACAAGATATCGCTGTGATTAATGCTTATTATGTATTGAGTAGAGAGAACACAGCTTGAAGTTTTATACTAAGCCTGTAGAAGAGAAGACAAGAGAACACTTGTGCAGTCTTAGTAAATAAAGCAAATGTGACAGCAGTGGAAGTGCAAATATAATGTGTTTGCTGGAGATGACAGCGCTACTTTGCTACAGTTGGTCAGCAGTATTAGTTCTTAAAAGAGCTAATCTTGTTAGCTTTATGTGTGTAGAGGTTAATTTTGAAAGTTGAAACATTTTTTTGTAATGAAAAAACACTTTAGTTGTTGGGAACATATTTCTTAAACTTTCCTCTGAGAAATTAGCATCCAGATTTAGAAATACTGTCTTTCCTTAGCACAAATATATTAACTTGCACTTAATACATTTAAGCTAGAAAGATTTGTTTTATATTTGCAATAGTATCATAGAAGTTCCTAGTTATTATAGGACTAGTCCCTCAGCATAACTGAGGCTTTAGAAATACTGCATACACAACCTTTTGGTCCTGTACCTCACATACAAAAATCTTCGTAAGGCCAACAACAAGAAATATACTACGGAGTGTGTATCCCTTTGCCTTAGAGATGCAAAGGGAGAGGTTTCTGGAGTGGTTTGTAGCCATCAGAAAAGCCTTTCCCTTTATTATGAAATGAGGCTGAGCTGAGAGTACTTTGTCTTGCAGTGATGTGTGATAATGTGTTAGCCCATGCAGATTCACTTCCTCCCACAGCTAGAAATTTAACTATCCAGAGGTCCTGTATAGGAGCGGAGCTGTTGGAGATGTCACATCAAGGAAACATTCTACATTTGAAATATTAGGAGCCTTTCTGCTGGTAGATGGTCGAGCAACCTTTTTTAAATAAGGAAAGGAGTGGACATATAACTTAAATCAGTGTTAAATTTTTCGGTGCTAAGTTATTTTTAAGTTATTAACTTTACAGCACTATCATAGAATGGTTGAGACCCCCTGCTCAAAGCAGGATCAATTAGAGCAGATTGCTCAGGACCTTTTCCAGTTGAATTTGAATATCTCCAAGGGTGGAGACTCGACAGCCTCTCTGGGCAGCCTCTTGCATTGTTCAATTACCCTTTTGATAAAAACTTCTTTCTTATATTTGARTGGAATTTCCTGTGTTGCAATTTGTGCCCGTTGCCTCTTACCCATTCACTGGGCACCACTGAGAAGAATTTGGCTCCATCTTCTTTTCTCCTTCCCATCAGGTATTTTTATACACACTGAAGATGCCTCCACACTTTCTCTTCTTGAGGTTAAACAAGCCCTCAGCCTCTCCTTGTAAGTACCAGATATAGTAGTCCCTTAATTATCTTTGTGGCATTTCACTGCACTTGCTCCAGTATGCCCATGTCTCCCTTGTATTGGGAGCCCAAAGCTGAACACAGTGCTCCAGATGTGTAGCGCTCAGCTACTTACCGGTGCTGAGTATGGGGCAAAGATCACCTCTCTCTGCCTGCTTGTAGTGCTCTTCCTCATGCAGCCTAGGATGSTGCTGGCCTCCTTTGCCACAAATGTGCACTTCTGGCTTAGAAATCCACCAGGAGCCTCAGGTCCTTCTCTGCCAAGGTGCTTTCCAGCAGGTTGACCCCAGCCTGTACTGGTGCGTGGCATTACTCCTCTTCAGGTGGAGGACTTTGCATTTTGCTTTCTTGAACTTCATGAGATTTTTGTTTGCCTATTTCTCCAGCCAGTTGAGGGACCTCTGAATAGCAGCACAACCATCTGCTTTATCAWCCACTCCTTCCAGTTTTGTATTGTCTGCAAACTGGTTGATAATGTACTCTGTTCCATCATCCAGATTGTTAATGAAATTACACAGGTTATTGGGACCTAATGACTTTTCAAAGTCAAACTCGTATACTAATTTAGTTGAAATTAAAGGCATAGAATTTATAAAGGAATTGAATTTAGCCATCTGCATCAAAGTATAAATGCACTCATTGCATTTATAGAGGTTATATGTTTAAACAAGACTGACCATATTTCTTAATTCCTGGATGATACAGTGCAAGTATGAAAAGGGCAGATAATTCTACCCTTTGGAGCCAGGTATATAAATTCTAACAAGCAGAATAAGATTCCATGTTTTGTTATGGCTGAATATTGTTAGTAAGATCAGCATTTGGAAGAYTTGTATTATAGCTTGGTGTGAAGTGCTGACACAGTATGTTTATTTTCAGTCTGTGTCAATGCTTGATGGTGTAGTAGGTTGGAGAATCTGGAAATGAATGTGAATTTCATGTAGTATGTTTCTTCTGCTGAGGAGCAGATGTTTGATTTCCTTATGCCAAGATATAAGGTGGTTGTTGATGACTTACCAGTAAAGTAGCTCTTTAACAGGAAGAATAAAGGCTAGTTTTGTCTTAGTTAAAACACTTTTCAATCTTCTCTGTGCGAGCCTAAGGTCAGGAGGAGTGGAGTTTTTGTGGGAGAGGGAATAGAAGGATAAAGTGTTGACATAATCACTGATAAGTGATCAGTAAATAAATGAATTTAAGGGTTAAGAGCTAATTTTTGGAGGAAGGTTTTCTGAGCTGGCTGCAGGAATAAGATTCTTAGGGTTGAAGGAGAAATCTTAAGTTGCGTGAGGCCGGTTTTTGGATTTAATAGCAGGTAGTAAGCATTGGATCCAGGTTTTAGGGTGAATGAGGCATTCATTTGTGCTTTAACAAAATATGATTTTTGTGCTGCTTGAAGTAAAGAGTAATTGTTTTAAAAAGCCTTATGCATATAGTCTTCAAAAAGCATAGTATAAAGTTTACAGTTTGCTTGTTCCAGAGACTGATAGTTAAAGCGATTTCCTGGTAGCTTCAACTTTGTGGATGAGTGTGTGTGTGAAAAAAAGTTGAGGATTCTATGAAGTAATCAATTGCCTTGAGATTTAACATGTTGGACTGGTAGGGAAAAGGAAGTGGGGAAAGAAAGAGTTGTGAAGCAAGGAAACTGCACCCCAGGATTGCRCATAGAAACTCAGTAGGTGCCGGGACTGTAATTTTGCAGAACTTTTAAAATATTGAGTTCAAACATGATGGCCTTATGGAAGGCCTGGAGAGGAACTGTGTGCAGAAATATGTCTAATTACTGATTAAATGAGAATTTGTCACTTCTTCTAAAGCCAAGACTACGAACTTGGTCTACAACAGACACTTTATTTTATATGCAGGTTGTTTTGAACTGTGCAGTTTTTTTCCTTTGATGTTCTAGAATAAAATTGTCACTGATGATTATGATGCTGTTTATCTCTTTACTAATAGTTTAGGAATTAGATTCCTTGTCACTGATGGTTTGTTGTATGCACTTTGTATGCAATATCTGCAGAATATATAGCAATTGATTCAGTCTAACCAAACACATCAGTGAAAGACTGGTACGTGGTAGCGTAATAGAATAATTTGATTGGTTTTCAGTATGTCACATTTTTATCAGTAAAAAGTCACTCTTTCCAATCAAGCTTTTTCCACTTTTCTAATTTGCAGGCTGTTCTGGAGACTATTAGGAATTTGATGAACACAGATTGTGTGGTTCCTGACTGGCTGCATGACATCATTCTTGGATATGGAGACCCAAGTAGTGCACACTATTCAAAAATGCCAAATCAAATTGCATCTTTGGATTTTAATGACACTTTTCTCTCCATYGATCACTTAAAAGCCAGCTTTCCTGGATATAATATTAAAGTGACTGTTGACAATCCAGATCTGCATGTTCCCCCATTCAGGTGATCTAAAAATTTCTAATACTCTTGGTCTGGTGTTCTCACCAAAGCGCATTGTCAGATGGAGTAGAGTTTAATGTTTGCAGGGAGGTGCTCTTTCTTATAAGGAAATCTGTTCATAACTTAGTATAAGAGTTGTTATTTACAATACTACAGTTGGGCTCAGGACCATCTTCTTCTCTACTGTATACGGAAGTACCTCAATGCGTTGCTTGTAGACCAATCTATTGAATTTATGGGAAAAGCAACAGTATGAGATACAATCAAAGTGCAGCTTTCACCTCTGTGTTGTGAGATCTAGGCTTCTCAAGTTTAGCCTAATAATTTTTAACTACCTGATTTTCTTATATGACACATTAAAGCAAGGCAAGAATGGCAATTTCAACTTCAACTGGAGAATAGGTGGCTGGACTGGAAAAAAGTGTACTTTTTTCCCTTTAAAAGTAAACAAGAACTGAAATTTATTTATTTTGAAGGAATAATTCTGACTGAGGGAAAAATTGGGTGTGTTTTTTTGTTGTTTTTTTTTTTTTAGCAAATATATATATATTTCCTTCACCTCGATCAACTCTTGTCATGGCTAAATTGAATTGTGAAAAGGGGGGGGAAGTAATCTTCTAGCCTTGTTTGAAACACTGCATTCAGAGTATGTAGCGTTAGTGCCATCCCCACACATAGTAATACTATACTAGTCTAAAGGTGTCAAGAGAAGATATGCACACAATTTTCCTTGATAAATTTGTGTTACAGTTTTCAGTTCTTAGATGAAAATATAGATTTTTATCTTTATAAACGACTTGCAAAACATAGCTTCCTTGCTGCTGTTGYTCTCCATACTGCTGCATTTCTCTTAAAAAGAGATTATGAGGTTATTGCTGTCAAAGATGTCTCCGTTGTTGTTATCAAGATGATTGGATAGCCATTAGAAGAATTCCTTCACCATAATATGATTCTGATTTAAGTTAGAGGATCTTGCTGGTATGTGGTAGAAGGCTACAAAAATGCAATAAAATTGGAGGATGCAAGCCTTCAGGTGTTGAAGCAGTTTAAGACATTGACATATTTTGTAAAGTGTGAATCAGCTCTAGAGCAAAATTAAGTTGTTGCTGATGACCAGTTGCTTTCTATTTTAACTTTATATTGACTCCTGTGTGTGCTATTTTCATTTATGAACTCTTTGCCCTCTCTGCTTTTCTAGCTGTCTCAGCTCACTGCTTGTGTCTTTTCCAGCTGTTTAAAGAGCACTTTTTCTGAGCTTTCTGTTAAGTACACTACTTCTTAAAAGCAGCATCATCGTTTTTTTGTCCCTTTTCCATGTCCTCATTGATCCTTTGTGTATACATGTATAAACTTCTAAAGATAATTGGATATCATAGTGAATATATTGAAGCATATACGTAAAATCTGTGTTACAGGATAWCTTTCCCAATAAAGGGAAGTAAAGGAAAGAAAAGAAAGGAAGAGGATGGGAATGAAGAAAAACCCGAAGAAGCTAAAACATTGATTGTAGAACCTCATGTCATTCCAAACAGGGGACCATATCCATATAATCAACCAAAACGGTAAGAATTGCATGGGAATGTAGTTACAAATGCTAACAGACAGCCATTCATTTTCAAAAATAGTGCCATTTTGATATCATTTCCCCCAAAGTTTCTAATGTAAGGCTTATTTTGTTTTATTTTTAGAACAAAATGTTTTATGTACCTTGACTTTAGCAAGGCTTTTGACACTGTCTCCCATAACATCCTCCTAGAGAAGCTCAGGAAGTGTGGTTTAGATGAGTGGACAGTGAGGTGGATTGAGAACTGGCTGAAAGGCAGAGCTCAGAGGGTCGTCGTCAGTGGTGTGGAGTCTAGTTGGAGGCCTGTGGCTAGTGGCGTCCCCCTGGGCTCAGTACTGGCTCCCATCCTGTTCAACTTCTTCATCAACAACCTGGATGAGGGGACAGAGTGCCTCCTCAGCAAGTTTWCYGATGATCCCAAGCTGGGAGGAGTGGATGACACAGCTGAGGGCTGTGCTGCCATTCAGAGAGACCTGGACAGGCTGGAGAGCTGGGCAGAGAGGAACCTCATGAGGTTCAACAAGGGCGAGKGCAGAGTCCTGCACCTAGGGAAAAATAACCCTAGGCACCAGTACGAGCTGGGGGCTGACCTTSTGGAGAGCAGCTCTGCAGAGAAAGACCTGGGAGTGCTGSTGGATGACAGATTGACCATGAGCCAGCAATGTGCCCTTGTGGCCAAGAAGGCCAAAGGTCTCCTGGGGTGCATTGGGAAGAGTGTTGCCAGCAGGTCGAGGGAGGTGATCCTGCCCCTCTGCTCATCCCTGGTGAGGCCTCATCTCGAGTGCTGCATCCGGTTCTGAGCTTCCCAGTACAACAGAGACATGGAGCTACTGGAGAGAGTCCAGCGTAGGGCTACGAAGATGATCMGAGGGCTGGAGCACCTGCCCTATGAGGAACGGCTGCGAGAGCTGGGCCTCTGCAGCCTGGGGAAGAGAAGACTGAGGGGGGATCTGATCAATGTGTACAAGTACCTGAAGGGAGGGTGTCAAGGGGACGGGGACAAACTCTCTTCAGTTGTCCCGTGTGACAGGACAAGAGGCAATGGGCAGAAACTGAAGCACAGGAAGTTCTGCCTGACTGTGAGGGGGAATTTCTTCCCTGTGAGAGTGACAGAGCCCTGGACCAGGYTGCCCAGAGAGGTTGTGGAGTCTCCTTCTCTGGAGATCTTCAAGGCCYRCCTGGATGCAGCCCTATCTACCATGCTGTAGGTGACCCTGCTGAGCGGGGAGGTTGGACTAGATCTCCAGAGGTCCTTTCCAAGCTTACTGATTCTGTGATTATCTTTTTATTTGAAACAAATCCCTTTGAAAAACATGATGGGAAATACTGGCTTTCAGTATTATCAGGACTTTGGATATTAGTATTAAAAAGTTAAAATTTTATGTAATTCTCTCTTTTCCCCATTGATCTTTTTAAAATATTTTTTGTAATCAATTGAGAATCTAATCAATCTGCTGATTGAATACTTATATTTTTAGATGTATGTAAAATACTTATTCATAATACTAGAAGTTTGAAGAATCTTTTATATACCASTGAAAATAAGCACATTAAAAACTTCAGCTTGTTTTCAATGATTTATTTCAGACCAATTTTCAATTGGCATTTTCAGGCTAATTGAAAATGTAAAATACTGTATAGCATCAGAGCACTAAGTTACCTGTGACCATGCATACATATCCCATTCTGCATGCAACAAATGGCTAGTAGAGCTTTTAAAGCAGAAGAGGTCCAACATCAACTCCTAGTTAAGATATCCACGAGAGTGTGACTTTGTCAGGGAAGGAGGAATGCACCTATTAAGCATTGGTCCATGGAGAAATGAAGAAATGTTTAGAGAGATATCTTTGTAGATGAGAGGTTCAAATGAGGTAATAAAAGTATGTGGGTTTGGGGGCTAATTTTTGTTAAGAAAGCCTTGGTAAAAGGCAGTGGTTCTTTGGAAAGTTATTTCACTTTCCCTGGCTAGTAGATTTGCCCAACAGTTTATCAGTGCAAATAAGTGCTGTTCTCACTTAGAAATACTATTTTAGTGTTATTGATAATAATTACAAGTAGATATTTCTACCAAGACTTTTTATAAATACCTTTTACTAATTGCAAATCATAGCATTGGAATTAATTTGCTTAAAGAGTCAGTCTATTATTTACAAAATTTCCTTGATACAGTTCAAATATTTTAGCTTGGGTCTGTTCCTACTTGAAAGAAGTGCCTGAGATATGTACTTTGTGTGTTAGAGATGACCTTGGTAGAGCTCTCATTGCTTGAAGAATGGCAGGTCTACAAGCGCTTTTTCTTGGTCAGAATGTCTTATTTAAGTTTTGATCGTTTGTCAGAATGCAACAAATGTTTACATATTGATAGATCTGTCATTCCATTTTCTGTGTATCCAAGTAACCTAGTGATGTCAGTTAACTTGATGTTTCAACATGCTGATATATTACTCGAACATGGAAAAGGAGAATTATAACTATGTAATTTTACACTCATTTGCTGCATTCTCAGCAAGTACTAACCAATTAAAGACATCCTTTTAGATGGGATGATTTTGTTAAGTGAACACTAATCTACTGTCTTGCTTAGAAATTGCAAGATTGTCATGTTTATAAAAATGTTACATTATCAGTTGCAATGATAGTCTAATATATATAAATTTTAAGCATGTATTTCTGGAGAAACACACAGCTTTGTCGTTTAAATCAAACCTGTTAAAATAATGGCTTTACCATTGACAAAATCTGTGAATTTTCTGATTTTGTTTTGCTGTATTACAGCAATACTATTCAATTTACCCATACTCAGATTGAAGCTATACGTGCAGGAATGCAACCTGGGCTGACTATGGTAAGCATATTTTTAAGGAATCTATGCCGTAAGTCCTTACGTGACGCTGTTGTAAGGTATATTCAGTGAATATGTCCTCCTTGCAGCCTCTCTAAGGGTGCATGCTCTTATTAATTGTTCAAAACRTGAAAAATCAACACAGAAAGGCTCAACACCCTCCCTTTTCACAAAATYATACCTCAAAGACATATCTGATCTTTGTATCCTATGTCTCAGTAACTACAGGCTTTCCACTACAACTAAATTTACTTTTTTGAGAGGTTGGACTGCTAGTTTTAGTCTGCAGAGCAATTGCTATGTCTGTCATTTTGGCAGTTTTAAATTAATTGCACTCATTTTAAGTTTAATCTCAACTCCATTGAATGAAGTGAAAGTCACTGAATGGTCTTTGGGGAGCTATTTTTTCGGCTGCCTTACGAAATTAATCTACAGTTCTCTATAATTCTGCTCACTCCTATAACTAAGAAGCTTTAAACTAAATCAGAAGTATAGATTTGTTTTGAAAGTAAGTTGTATTTGGTAAAGTTCTTCAAAGGGCTGTAAAGCTTACCATTCTTAACTAGATCTTCTGACTGCAAATGCTTCCAATGAAGCACTGGTGATCTGCTAGTGACWGCTTAGTGGAGTAGTTGAATGATTTTTTTGTATTTGTTATGATCCTCTTACTCTCTTTCTGGAATACKTCAGCATTAATGCTAATTTTTAGATTTTGAATTAATATTTATTAGAATCGTACTCGTTTCCTCCTCCCCCTTCCTTCTTGTCTTTTTTACCTCTCCCTAAATACTTGCAGCTAGCGCATAAAATATAAGGTAAAGAAGAAAAAAACTTTAGTAGCATTGTTTTTCTTTTTTTTTTCTCTGTCTGACTAATCTGCTGGAATCAGTTATATTGTAAATATGTGTAAAGGTTACCTGATTTCTTAACTGTCTTCTTGAGAATGGAGTGTTTTTCAGTAGAGCATAGCTGAACTTTCCAGAGCTTTAAGGTCTGTTTAGATATGAAAGTGCTTTTTTAATGCCATAAAAATGCCACAGTGATAGATGTTTTAAAATTGCATCTTTAACAACATTGGAGGGTTTGTGGAAGGTGGGGTATTTTGTTTGTTTTTTGGTTTCTTTTTAGGAATGAGGCCAATGATTTGAACTGCTGAGTTTTAAATAATTGCAGTGTTTGTCTAAGAATACCTACACCAGTATATAGAAGCATCATTTGGTATTAGTATTCTTGTCAACAGAAAAGGTGACTGGGAGATTAAAATCTTACATTATCATTTTGTAATATATAATTAACGCACCAAATACTGGGGAAGGCTCTAGGTAATAGTTTTTTGTTTTCATCTAGTTTTTAAAATGGCATTTTGTTCTGTTCATTAATATCATTTAATCTTTGTTGAAGTAGTAATAAGAACTTTCTAATGCAAGCATAATGCGTTATATTTAATGCAAACAGAACATTTTGGAGGGCTTTAAAGGAGAAAGTATCTTCATTATTATATTCCTGAAGTATATTCCTGATAATATCAGCTGTCTGATATTCTGTCATCTTACATAAATAGTCAATATATAGTTTGAGTTTTCTACTAAAAACACATTCTTTAATAATTTTTTTTAAGTGGTCAGAGAATGGGAGTCTGATAGGTCAAAAAAAATGAGTTTTTTGAGGATGTGTGTCTGATTTTTGGACTAAATCACCTGCAATTTGTAATTTTATATGTAGATATATGAAACCTACTACTCTCTGCTTAATACTGTGCAAAAAAACTTTGAGGTGAATTATAAAGCTTTTAAAATGCTTTAGGTGTAAAATTTTGTAATATTGTTGGTGTAATTGAATCTATAAAAACATCAACCATAGGTATTCTCTATGGCCAGTTCTAGATTTTTGAGTAAATGAAGAAACTGGAGTTTGTTATTTTATATTTGCCTCTGTTACTCTTTTTCAACAACTTGTTACCATTTCCCATCTTGCCATGAAGTTAAACAGATTTTTTTTTTCCTTTTCCACTGAGGAAGTCTTTTTTATGATTTCTGTCTTTGGATTGCAAAACAGAGAAGAGCACTCGGTATGCTGGCCAACAGTATTCCTCTTATACAGGACTCTGCATTAGCACCAGACTAAGTTTTTCRCAGTATATTGCATGTGTTTAAGTTCCCAGAAGCTAGCTAGTAATGGTAGGTGGAACRTAAGGTTTTTGTCATTGATGCTGAATGTCTGTGTCTTGCCAGTTTGCTCTTTTTCCCAACAAGCAGTATTTCTGGGCTGTGCCGTAGTCCCATAAATTATGGAGGGGGTGTGGGAGAACTATACTATTGTCTTTGTTTTGATTTGTTTTTTTAGGTAGTGGGTCCACCTGGTACTGGAAAAACTGATGTAGCAGTCCAGATAATATCCAATCTTTATCATAATTTCCCGGAACAGCGAACCCTTATAGTTACCCACTCTAATCAGGTAAAGTAAGAGCCATTTAAAAAAATTTCCTGTAGTTAAAATCAAGAGTAATAGATACTGAATATGGTTGCAGTTGTTTCTAACCATGAAAACCTGAACTGATTTGTATGCAGTTTATATACCAGCTTTGTAATGTGAGATCACATTTTTGAATTTCAAGTTTGTAGTTCTGAGATATTTATCAAATGTTTCTGTTATATTTAGCTGTTAGGGGATGGAAATTAGAAAGTATTTTGAGTATGTGTCAGCAAGGTTCTCAGTTACACATTGACCACACGCGTGCCAGACTGGATTTTTGCTAACTAGCTGCCTGGGTCTCTGGTAGCTCTGTGCTTTATCCTTCCAAGTGAAGACATAAAAAGTAGCACATCATYTTCAGCTGGATACTTCTCTTTCACAAGAGACAAAGACTAGCTGCTAATTCTGAAAGACCTCTAAAATAGAAAAATGTCTTAAAGATTCCTATTCTGTAGCRGCATCTGCTTTAGAAGGATTTGTTTGTAAACTCAACTTTTTCTGGTAAACTAGGCATATCTATTTCCCAGTCTTCCTAAGTTGCCTATCCTTTATCAGGTATTTTAACTGAATATRTCACTTGGAAAACATTTAATTGTTGTCCTTTGGAGTGAGAATAGGAACTCTCACTGTCTACCAGAGAATGGCTAATGGGGCTTGCTCCATTCCTTTGGGTAATGAGCTACAACCTGGAATAATATACACCAGGCTACAGTGGGTCAAGGCTGAGTAAGAGGTAGTAGAGTTGAAAGAAAGGGTTGAAAGGGTTCTGTCTGTTAGGCAGAAAAGTAAAGAATTAATTTTTGAGGTAGGTAGGAAACTGTTTCCACCAGACAAAAGCTATATGAGCACATTAACTTGAAACTGTACTTGAGGAAGTAAGCACTATCTATCAGCAGCATTCATTCCCTATACTTTTGACACTTTGCTTGAATGTATTTGCATGACTTCCATTTGAGTAGAAGCACAGGTGACGCTTACTCAGATTTCTCCTTAAAGTTCCATAACTTGCTGTGCCGATGCTAACTACTTACTCTTWGAAAAATATCTTGGCAAATTCTTGGAAATTGGGCAGTTGATATTAAACTGGTAGAGAATTGAAGTGTTTAAGTCATGAGTAAGACATAACTAAATGTGATACTCTGCTGTGTGCTATGGCACACTTTGAGAAGTTTATGTGGGCAAAATTCTTTTATCTGTTTGACRTGGAGATATGGCAGCTGCCAATACCAGATAGCACTCTTTTGATGTGACTACAATGAAAGCCAAATGGGCGAAATAGATTCRAAGTCATCTAACAAAATATGTGTTTTCTAAACTAATAGCTGTATAAACTATTATTTTTTTAATTAAATCAGATGATTGAAAAAAAAAATTTTAATTGCTGTATAAAGTATGTAAAGACAACCCTTTCGGTAGGCTGATTTTTCCCCTTTATCAGGATTAAGAGGTCTAGTTTCAGTGTTACCTTCATGTTTGCTTTGGCTTCAGTTATTACCAAAATAGGCATCTATCCTAGCTGGATCACCAATAAATCTTCGATTTTCCCTACAAGAGCCTCTGAACTTGTAAAAACTACTTTGTCCTGTTCTTGTCAATCTTTAGGCTCTGAACCAGCTGTTTGAGAAAATCATGGCTCTAGACATTGATGAGCGCCACCTCCTGCGTCTGGGTCATGGTGAAGAGGAATTGGAGACAGAGAAAGATTTCAGCAGGTGAGCAAGAAAGAGGTGCTAATGATAAACTGGTTTGTGCAAGCATTGCAGATGAAGTGTGTGCTGAATCCCTTCTACCTGCCATGTAAAAGAACAAGGAGCTGTCCATGGCAAGTTTTACTTTTCTCATATAACTGAGTCCAGGTAATGCTGACTGCCCTTATTTGCAGCATAAGGTTAGGTAATTTACTTTATTTAGTATACACACTATCTGCTCTCTTGATAATCCAAAGCAAAATCAGACAGCTGACAAACTCAACCATTTGAAAAAAAAAAAAAAGATTTTACTATATGTTTGGCAATTATGCATTTTATAGAGTTGATTTGTTTTATGAGAGTAAGTTGAATATTTACGTTTTTGCAGGTAAATTTTTGTGTAAATATATTGTCGCTTTTATTGGCATGCGAATATTGCGTACATAAATTTAAAAGTGAAATGAATCCTTCTGCTAATAGTTCTTCAGAACATTGCATATTACTCGGTCCRTTTTATAGTTAAAATGTCTTAATACGAAATTGTTTCTATGTCATTGGTAAATAACACATTTTGAAGAATAATAAGGAAAACTTTCAAACTTGTATCAGTGCAAAGAACAAGTTCTTGTAATATGTTTTATGTTACATGTTAGTCCASTTGATGCCAGTAGGATTACACACATTCATAAATGGAAGCAGGTGTAAGGGTCATGCATTGCAAATAAATGGACTGTCCAGTACAGGATTATTATAGCAATACCTTGACTTTTAGAAGCTGCAGTAAAAATTACATCGTAGCTGCTGGAAATTATCCAAATGTATGTAGTTGAGTTTTATTTAGCAAAAGGAATGCTTAGGTTTTTTCTTTTCAAATTTAAATGCTTTGACATAATGTAATTACTCCAGAAATTTAACAGTMAAAATCTTAATGAAATAATGTGATGACTGATACTTATTTAGTAGTATCTGAAATTTATTATATTCCTTGAACAKTAATGCTAATTATTAAAAGTTGTTTTTTTGAGAGACTCTCCATTATCTATTGTCATTCTTTCTCAAAGTAACTTCAGACCTACAGGACATTACTGCAAAGTGCTGCAAGTTCTGGCAGTTWTGAAGGGAGAGATGTGTGATGAGGAATATATTTAAAGATGGACTGTACTTTTTTAAGAAGAAAAGCTTATTTCCTATTTGTCTCTGGTTTTAGTTCCTTCTAAATGCCTGCTTTTCTGTGTCAGGCTGCTTTAGAAAGGGCAGTAATACTGCTTAAAGAATTCTTATTACTTGCAAGCCTCTTGTTCCTTTTTTGCTCCCTTTGCTGGCAAAGCGGAAGAGGATAATGTAAGGACATAAGGTGGAAAGAGGAGCTGATTAAGCTGGTACTGTCATTTAAGAACTGTAAAAGGAATCACAGCTAAAAAAAAAATTTTTAGCCTTGAATGAATAAATAAAACAGGGCATATGATTTGAATTGTGAGGAATAAGAAGAAACTTGGAAGCGTGGAAATAAACTGGTTGCAGTCAGTTGTAATTGGATTACATTTGTTGAAGAAAAAAAAACTATCCAAAATTCCAGGAGTCTTAAATGTCATAGCTCCTGCAGAAAGAACTTGTTTTCTCCAGTTTTAAAACAATATCATGTTCAGTTATGTCTTACTGAATTAAAATCTCCAGCTTTAACTACTCTAACTTTTGTAAATAAGACAATAGARCACAGTATGATTCCCAGATTGTCCTTTTTCACTATGCAGAAAGAATATTTGATGAATAGTAAGTTTAATATGAACTTGAAATTTAAACTTTATCCATTTAAGCTTTTATTTACCTATGTATTTTTAAAAGTGTCCTGCTTCTCTCTCATCTCTTTCAACCATCTATATCTTTTTTTTTCTTTTTCAAAAACTGTTCTGTTGTTTTTTTTTCCTCCCCCTCCCATACTGCTTCTATGTAAGAGAGTGCATGAATAAGGGAAAGTGATCTATAAAGGGGTAAAAAGAGTTTTCAGTAGGCAGCTGTGCAAGACTTGTCTAATAAGACCAGCTAAGCATTATTGCAAGGCATTTTATATATTGACAAAGATAATTAGCCTTATGGTACTGAAACTTGGGGTATATGTTCCATTTATCATGGTCCGTAGACTTGTGTAATTTGTATATGCTTCTATGAGATACAGTATGGCATAGTTTCCAACCTTATAGAAATAACTCTTTTCTGCTTTACAAGTATGTTATGAGAAATATTAAAATAATTATTATTAAGTTCTTGGTGAAGTAACACAACCAGACTTTTTCTAGGGTAATAGTTCTTGCATGTTTTTTTAAAATTATTAGGCCACATTTAGATAGWAGTAGTCTGCAGGTAGGAAATTCTCATTTTTTTTTTTTTTGAAACTGGGTAGCTGTGTGTGTTTGTGTGATCTTCTGTTGTGATGTTTAGAGAAACTATTTTGAATTTAATGAAGTGTTACATTTTATCCRTTCTGTAGGTATGGAAGAGTTAATTATGTCCTCGCTCGAAGACTTGAACTTCTACGAGAAGTTGGGCGATTGCAAGAGAGTCTTGGAGTCCCAGGAGATGTTTCTTACACTTGTGAAACAGCTGGCCACTTCTTCTTATACCAAGTAAGGGCTGAAATACTTATACTGAGTTATTCAGTCTCTGTAAGTTATAAAAGATGTAAAAATGGGAGTGAATTTCTAAAATAAATAAGTAAAATTTCTCTGGTGGTTCAAAATACAATAACAACTAAAGCTATAATTATAGTAATACTTATTTGTATTCYTATTGTTTTAAATCCTGCCTTGATGACTCATGAGCTGGAAGGCTAGCATTCCTGCTTTTTATGATTGTTGGCAAAGTTTCTAACTGGGAGTTTCCCCTTCAAATAAGAGAAGCTGTGGGCTGCCTTATGTTTTTGACAGGGTTTCGAGCAGCTGCTTATTCCTGCTAGAAAGCTTCTATGGTGCTAGATGCTAGCATGAAATTGGAATTCTGAATTTCTGCATGTCCCTCATGACCGTTCATGTACTTTTCAGTTGCTTTTTATCTGCATTAGTGAGCATTGTGTCTCAAATGAGTAGCAGACCTAAAGTGGTACTGAGGACCAGATGCCTATGCTCTCTCTATACGTTTTTACAGAGGTTACTTTGGGCTAGCTCAGGTGTGGTTCTATGCATTAAATTGTCGTTAGGTGTAGAAGATACTAAAGTACATCTGCTGGTTCAGTTTCTTCCTAAAGGAATCCAATTTGCAATTCAAACCAATATATTTTAAGTAGAAACAATGAAGAGATATGCTTCAAAAGTGTCTTCCCAATGCAAGATCAAATGTTAATTTAAACGTGCCTTGCTTTAGTGATAAAAATGCATATTTTATGATTTGACCTTCTAAGTGTTTCATAATTTTTATTTAATTTACATTAGTTTCATAAAGCTATTYTGAATTGAAGAAATGCATATGTGTGCAACATCTATTCAATTATTTTCTTCATTATATTTTACGACATTTTTCTTTACTGTAGGTAATGTCTCGTTGGGAGGAATATATCAGTAAAGTGAAAGTTAAAGGTGGAAAGCTTCCAGATGTTACAGATGTCTCCAGTTTCTTTCCTTTTCACCAGTATTTTGCAAATGCTCCTCAGCCAATTTTCAAAGGCAAATCCTATGAAGAAGATATGGARATTGCTGAAGGGTGTTTCAGACATGTTAAGAAAATATTCGCTCAACTTGAGGTAAAGCATGTGGCTGTTGGAAGTAACTGAATCCATCTAATCCCATCCCAGAATTCTYATTCCCCTCCATCTGTAGTAAGTAGTATACACCTGTAGGCAGCMATCCCTTTTAGCTTGCAAGTCATTAAGGTGAGAGTTTCCCTGTTGATTGTTTTTGTCCTGTTTTATGCCAGGGACAGTAGTCTGTAATTGATCTACTGTGATCTTAGGAAGGAGCCATTCAGTGAGCTCCTTTTTCACTTGCTAAGGATATTAGGGTTCTTACACCTATCACTGCTCCTCTGAGCCCCGCTAGGTCTTTGTGTTCACATTAAATTGCCTTTAATCAGATAACCTAATAGTAACATAAGCTGATTGTCATACATCTTCTCTAGAATTGCTTGAAGGGGCTTTTAAAAATTAGTGTAAAGGTGATCTGGGAATCATTTGGGAATCATATTAACTATTGATCTTATAGTAAAATTCAGTGTCATGTTCTGATACAGTAAACAAGTTGAGAACAAGAGAAGATGTGGTAAAGCAGGATTGTTGGGGCAGGGAGGAAACAGTCCTCAGAAACAACTGGGTAATTTTCTTCAAATTTAGGTACACACACAGGTTGCAGAATTCATGAGTGTACTTTTAAAACACTGTTTTTTGAAATACTGTTGTCTCCAGGTTTAGCTTAAAGAAAATTCCTCCYATGAGAGTGTTAATAACATATACCTTCATAATTTTCTTGACTAATTATCTTAAGAAGGTTACCCCAGATGGTTTCTGAGTGAATAATTCTTAAAAGCAGTAACTCTAAAATTCAAGGTTTTCTTTTCTTTCTCTTAGGAATTCAGAGCATTTGAACTTCTCCGCAGTGGCCTGGATAGATCCAAATACCTCTTGGTGAAAGAAGCAAAAATTATTGCCATGACTTGTACTCACGCTGCTCTGAAACGACATGACTTGGTTGAATTAGGTTTCAAGGTAATAATGRTGCTAATGATATAAAACTGATTTTTTTTTCCCTTATATAAACTTTTTATCTGTCCTAAAGGTAGACAACTAGATTATTTTGAGTTTTGCTTTTGACTAGTATGTAATTTTGTAATTTTATTGAAGAATAATTTAATTTCTATTTGCATATGTAAAAGTTGAGGGTTACTTTCAAGATATAGTATATACTGAAAT
Source organism: Rhea americana (assembly GCF_003343005.1). NCBI lineage: Eukaryota > Metazoa > Chordata > Aves > Rheiformes > Rheidae > Rhea > Rhea americana. Next base: position 795,467 of record NW_028185927.1, read on the forward strand.
GCTTGCTGCCGTGTTAGACRATGAACTGCAGTGATATGATTGAGTAATAAAATAAAGGCGTAACTCGGAGAAATGGCCTTCATAACATTGCTTACCTGAAAAATAGATACTTTGAGAAACAGATCCGTGATGCAGTGTTCTCTTCACACTGCGGGTTATCTAATCGTTATTTATTTACTGCAGACTTGCGTGCAAAACAAACTGTCCCAGCTTACCAACTTTTTTCAGTATTATTTACCTCCTGAAGTACACTTGCTGGATCACAGAAGTGCAAGTGATCTAGTGCAACTCCACCAATTTAGTTTGTCCCATGGCAGGAAGCTTTTCTCTTGAGGAAAGGTTATGGTGTATGAGATACCTATAATGCAGTTCAGGCATGGATTGCTTCTGCAGATAAGCCTTGATTGGTACAGATAGATTTGCCATTGATGTAGTGGAATTTTGCTCTCTGAAAGTGATTTTAGTATCCTGTTGCTCTGCCTATAAAGTAAAATCCTACTGTAACTGTCCCACCCATTGAAAATCTGTGATTACCTAATGGAGTAATTGATGCTTTCTTTTGACAGGCTGATTAACAGCAGTAACTTGTATTACTTGATTGACAGACATTTCTTTACTCTTTCTTTCTCAGTATGACAACATCTTAATGGAAGAGTCTGCTCAAATTCTGGAGATAGAAACCTTTATACCTCTYCTGCTGCAGGTTAGAATTGAATTATAAACTTTCTGCAAAAAGTTGTAATTGAAAGTGTGTATTGTTCAACAGTATACAACACGAAGAGGAGAATGTCTTCTGCAGCAAATAATRTAAAACTGATATTTCCCATTTATATGAATGGACAGTAAGAACTTTCCCATTGTTCTTCATTAGTTTTTTATTCTATGTGTATAATATTATGGAATCAGCTAATATGTTCTAAATCTGTTACCTTTAATTGACTAAATAGTGGTATTATCAAGCGCTTCATTTTGAAAATGAAGTTCAAGATAGTGGTGTAGACTAGATCATGGCTTTGTTACCTCCACTTTTCGTTTAATAGGAATTAYTAAATTATTGCTAATTTAAAATGTTGCTACACTTGTTAGTTATTATGAAATAATTGTTTTAACCTTGTTTCCCAATAATGGAAGAACTATATAGTTGCTTATCTACCTGTGTTGTTGATCATTTGAAGTCAAAATTAACTGAGCTAGAGATATACCAAGTGCTTACAACTCTCATGAAGGCTGGAGCCAAGTAGAGAAGAGACATACTAACTGTTTTTCCAGGTTATATAAATAGAAGAAATGGTTACCAGTGCTCCTTTGTCTGCTTTTGGCCAATAATTATGCATCTTTTGCCTAGCTAATTTGGAGATGCTTAGCCTGAAATCAACTGCAGCATGTACTGTACCTGGCAAACCAGTAACTGGCAGATAAAAAGGGAATCTGGATGAGATACAGTCAAATGGAAGTATTGCAGCTGGAAAAGCACTGGTAAGGCAGGGAGGGAAAGAAGGAAACTGRTAAGGCAGGAGAGCTATCTATAGCACAGCCTTTAAAAAGCCAGGTAGAAATAGCTCTGCGATTGTGGAGGGATAAATAGTTCCCTACCCTTGTAACCTAAGGGATCGTTGTAATAGAATCTCAGTGCTTGTGTAGTGAAAGTTTGGGTATCTTGCTCTGAAAACATTTATTCTGATTGTTCTAAAGTCAACATGTTCATACAGTCTGTCTTGAAATGTATTGTGCCTCTGGTGGAAGATTGGCTCAAATCTGAGGTTTTAGCAACCTGTGCTAGAGATGTATTACTTCCTTCTTTTAAGAGCTAGGCTATTTCATAAGTAATTAAAACATGCTGCACATACATTTGTGGCTCAAATGACACTTTTAATTGCTTTTAATTATCTCAGTAGTGCACACCACCCATTTACATTTACTCTGAAAAGGTAAAGTAATATTTGTTATTTCAGATCAGCATGAACTAAACTGTTGGGCCGGTCTGGATCTGCATGCCAACCTTTCAGCTGTAGTAACAGAAGTTGACGTGCAGGCAGTCAGTAAAACTGACTAGCAGTTTCAATAGTACCATGAAGTGGGTTCAGTTCTTTTCTGTCCTGCTGGCTTAATGAATCCTGATTCTAATATCTAGAACAGAATTCAAATTTTAGTGGATCCTAAAATAGAAGGAGATTTCTTCCTGCTGCTTAGTTAGATGTTCCTAACTGTCTGAAAGGTAAGGGGGCATAGGGTGTAGTTTAGGTGGCCTGTTGTGCAAGCTGGTCTGTAAAAGATTAGGTATTTAACTCTTACTGTGCATGAAGACACAAGCGTACCTTASTCCAGGCTGTCGATTTTGCTTTTTGGCAGTCTTTAAATTTAGTGTTACAACACTGCTGCTCTATGTAACAAATCCAGTAGGCCCTTACTGCCTACCTGGCAGTAGAGAGATTAGAAAAAAAACAATGTTCATCTTTAAAGTGATTGCAAATCAGTGTAGCTTAAGAACAAATTTTGAATCTTAGAACTTAAAAGACAGCAAATCTGACTGTTAATGTGTTGTAATAGAGTGCCTTGATTATATTTTAACAGTTATATAATTTTTATTTTATTTTTTTTTAATTTTAGAATCCACAGGATGGATTTAGCCGCTTGAAGCGGTGGATTATGATTGGTGACCATCATCAATTGCCACCAGTCATTAAGAACATGGCTTTTCAAAAATACTCCAACATGGAGCAGTCCCTTTTTACACGATTTGTTCGTGTGGGAGTGCCAACTGTTGATTTGGATGCACAAGGAAGAGCAAGAGCAAGGTAAGATGGAGAAAATGACATGTCTACTTTGTAAGTTTTCTTCCTTTTTTTTTCAGTGGAGACTAGGAAGGCAGATTAGTTTTAATTTGATAGTATTTCAGCAAAACTACTTATTTTTTCTCATATGGCAGTACTCCGCTACTGCATGAGTGATTCAAAGATGATAACATTTGAAGCGTTTTTAATATCCTTTCGAAGTTTGGTGGTGTTAGGGCTTTTTTCTTTTGGGGGGATTGTTTTTTTGTTTACAACTGAGTTTCTTTTTCAGAAGATTCCCTTTCTAAATCAATATATTTAATACATACAAGGCTAAACCAAGATTTGATATTCCTCTTACAGTCAGTAAAATGCACACCAATATATAGCYATGAACACTGCTCTCATATAATTAGAGACCTTTAGGTAAAGMGGAAAGATGTTTTTCTAATAGCATTTTAGCAGAGCTTGAGTTCTGCTTGATTGGAGGCATTCATCGTTGTCYATACAAGTGCCTAATGTTTTCTGTATATTAAAATAAATACTACTTCTCCATAGTAAAAGATACAGCYTTTACTTTTTTATTCTTGTATTTATAACTTCAGTGTGGTAATTTAGATGTCAAATTTATTTGTTATATAAAACTCTTTATTGTGTAAAGTGCATATTTGTCCTGTCATGTTAACAAGGAAAAATAAAGCGAAAGAARAGAAATAAAATCTTACTACTTTAAGTTTGCTTTTTAACTCCTAGTATTTTATTTTTTAAGACACAAAGTAGAATGGAGAACTTTTTTTTTTTCATTTAAGAAATACAAGGGCTAGCAGAATATTATTTTGTAGCCACATGGACAACAGTTATTTTAAGTATGATTTAAAAGTGCAAATTATTGTGTTTGAGTATGATGATAAATGAAGTTAATTTTGTCATCTACTGTTTTGCAACTTCTTCAGGTATTTTCTTAGAGATAAGAGGACAGAAGAATTCCTACACTTTGGTGCAAGCAGTCTCTTGATCAAGGATTTTTTTCCGTTCCTTGTTACACTTTGCCTTCTCTATTTTGGTCATACAGAGCTTCCTCATGTAGTATCTACTACTTTATCTGGTCTGCATATTGTTACTTGCTTTTGACTAAGACATTTTGGTTGTATTACTCTCCCTATAATTCTCAAAGATGATTCAAATTATGTAGATTTTGACCGTTTCCCTACACTTTTCATGTTAATACATGGCAATACAAAAAACAAGAAAATCAGTTTGCTGTTGTAGTAAGGRGCTTTACATAGGCCAGCAGGAAAAATCCTTTTTCCTTACTACTTCCTTCCTGTAAAGAAGCATTAATACCCCTTATGTTTTGTTACCCGGGAAAGTGCCTAGTCGATTCCCTCACAAAATTTCTMCTCTTTAAGATAGAGCTGATAAGCAGAACAGTACTGCAGAGCAGTGCTGCATCTCTTACATCAGTGGGATGCTTTTTTGTGATTTGCAGGCAGACCTCTTGTTCTGAGCTGGCCGAAGTCTATGCAGTTATTGTATACTTTTCATCASCACTTGTTTAACTTAGGCTTAACACTGTACTAACACAGCTACAGAGCACCTCCACTGTGGCATCAGTTCTGTTAGACACTATCAGTGAGGATAATCAAACACTGGAACACGTTGTCTRAAAAGGTTGTGGAATMTCCATCCATGGAGATGCAGAAAACTGGACTGTACGAGGCTCAGATCGAAGTTAGCCCTGCTTGGAGTGAGGGAGTTGGACCAAGTGGCCCCAAAAGCCCCTTCGAACCTGTATCATTTTCAAATTCAATAGTCTTCATTCCCMAAAGCATCTTTTATTTGGAACATGTTGTCATTGTTAGATCCAAAACAGCACAATTTTAGAGGAAGTCCTTTATAGGAGAATATGCTTTCCATATCCACGATGTGCRAGAAAGGAGAATTCATTTCAGACTGCAGTTATGGTAGTCAGAGGATGTGAAGAATTCGATTTCTGTGCTTTCCAGAGAAAAGTGAAATCTGGAGTTTTCTGTGAAACAGAACAAAAAAAATCAAAACTTAAAAAATTATTGCTAGGTAGCATTTACATATATAAATGAAGAAAACCTACAGAAGCATTCATGTGGGAGGAGATACTTGTATCTGAACTGCTTTGAATGACTTAACCCACTTTTAACTGTTTGGGTTTGTATTTGTGTTTTTTGGACAGTTTGTGTAACCTCTACAATTGGCGTTACAAGAATCTGGGTAATCTGCCTCATGTGCAGCTTCTACCAGAGTTTAGAACAGCCAATGCTGGGTTTTTATATGACTTCCAGCTAATAAACGTAGAAGACTTCAATGGTGTGGGAGAATCTGAACCCAATCCTTACTTTTATCAGGTAAGAGAAATATTAAATGTATACTTTATTTAATCTGGATATGCCTTATTAAATCTGCAATGAAGACAGACTATGAAAATACTGTAAACTATCTAACTCAGGTTTTCAGGTAAAGTTAGTCATGAATAAACATAGTTATTCCTTCTTGTAATCAGTTTTGAATGTTGAAAATGAAAATCAGTTGGAAGTGTCACTGTTTTGATCTATATGTAATGATGTGGAAAAGCCCATTCATAAAAGAATCAAAAAGTGCTCTAAGAAGTGTGTCTGAAAGACACAGACARTGACTGTAGGTAAATACCAAAATATTGTTTTAAAACAGTGATTAAAAACCAAATTTGTTGCCTAAATTACTAGTTTGTGTTTCAGAAGTGTTGAGAGACAGGAGCTTTGTGCAAGTCGATGAGTTTAATACAAATACAGGCTTCAGATCTTAAGTTCTGTTTAATATTATGGAAAGCAAGAAATATAACTTAAGATGATAACATTCATGGCCTTTTTTTCCCCTGTGGAGATTATTGAGTTATTTAGGCTGTTTTTAAGAGATATGRAGGATATTCATAGGTTTTGCTTGGGTTCATCTAACCTTGTCCTCTAATACGAACTAGCATGCTGCTAAYCAGTGGTGATCCATAATCTGCTGTATTTCATTTCTAGGTAGGGGGAAGGGTTATTTGGAGGGGAGACTTTGGGGTTTTGTTGTTTTGGTATAACAATGTAACATGCAACATAAGGTGTCAGCTGTCTTCTGCAACAGCTGAAATTTGTACTTTAGCAACAGGGATCTGGTAACTGAGAATACGAGCATTACTTAGGCCAGTTCTGGGCCAAAGGAGACTGAGAGCACTCACACAGGGAKAGGAGCACAGAATACCCTTATCACTACAGTAGCACTTTCCTGAGCAAATTTTTCTAATACATTGCACATTTTTTTCTGTAATCTTGAGGGTGGAAACATACTAGCAGGGTATTTGGTGGCACTGTACAGGTAGGTGACACAATTTGTGTGTGTATGTTTTTTATCTATTTCTGAATTTGGGCAGTTCTTTTCATGGACTTAAAGGAAACAAAAATTTGTAGAATAGCTTTGCCACAGGTATCTGGTTTACATAACAACGGCTTTTTTCAAGTAATACAGAGCCCAGTTCAGAAGAGAAATGAGAGTTGGGTATGTTCAGCCTAGTCGACCAAAGACTGCATGAGGATAAGAATGCCTATATAAATGTATAAATGTCAAGGAATGAGAACTTTTTTTTTTTTTTTTTAACTTGGAAGATCATTTTTGTCAAAGGAGAATGGATTTAAACAGGCTCTGAATAACTTTAGACTGGAAAGTGGACAAAACTTTCTAATAGTTCTTGGAGAGCCGTTTATCACTGGCACAAGTGGTGAAATGTAAAAAAAGAAAAAAAAGAAAAAAGTGATCAATCAGAAGTTGGATAGGCATAGATTGCAGGAGAAATTACTGGATTTGATAATCCAGATGTTTATTTTGTAGTTAACAGTTGAAATGAGTTCACCTGTTCTAGCTGAACTCACTTTTACCTTGAACTTACTTGAGAGTGAGTAATTAAAACTTTTGCATGCTTATTTGGAGCCAAGTTACATCAGTGTCAAGCACTTCTTAAACCTTTACATGTAAGTATCAGTATCTTACAGGTATCTGTAAGCTACCAGTTTTTAGTACATTTTAACAAAGTATGAGTCCACAGTTTGAGTGCACATAGTAGATGTTGTTTTGGTATATGACCTTTAAGAAGGGAAAAAAATGAAATATGTTGCTTAGATTCTGTTAAATACTGTAGTAGTACAGTTGGCAGTTCCTTTGTGCAGACAGCTGTAAGTGTGTGACTGAAATGTATACATAAATTAATATTAAGACAGTCTATTTTAATATTTAATGTATAATGTTACAATATACTAACATTTACAATTGTTTAAATATTTTAAAATGTAAATGTTAATATATTTAGGAACTGTTAAATATTTAGTTTTCAATCTTATATTGAAACAAAACTGAGTGTTTCTCAATAGGTATTGGAAAGTAGCAATCAGTGACTAACAATAATAGTGATGTAGAGGTTTTTAGCAATTCTTTGAAGAGGAATCAAAATTAAGTTGCTCAAACTTACCTGTGGTTATTTTATTCTTTCAAAATGACTTTTAAGCGAGTGAAGAAACATCATTTTTTTAGACACTTCTTTCAGTATCGATACGTCTTCTAAATGCACAGTGTCTCAGRTGTTGTTCATTCTAGCCTTACAAGACCAATAACCTTTTTTTTTCTTTTAAACCTAAGAATCTTGGTGAAGCAGAATATGTTGTGGCACTCTTCATGTATATGTGCCTGCTTGGTTATCCTGCAGACAAGATAAGTATCCTGACAACATACAACGGACAAAAACACCTGATCCGTGATGTCATTAATCAGCGCTGTGGAAATAATCCGTTGATCAGACGGCCAAACAAGGTGACTGAAAATATCTGAGTCTTTGAGGTGGTTTTATTTTGTTGGTTTTTTTTTCATAATGTTCATGTTATAAAACCGTTGAGTTGATTACATTCACTGCTTTCTGTGCAAGTATTTCCTGGTTAGCAGCAGGGTTTTATCCGTATGATTTCTATGGTCATAGAGTAGTACAGCCACTTTTGCTTCTTTGTAATTTGTCGTGCAGAGGAGCTATATCAAAGAAGTTTGGTAGACTGCAGGCTACTTGGAACAGAATAACTCTTTGTTCTGTCATTTATTTTGTCCCCAAAAAGCCTTCTTTAGAAAGATCCTCTCAGAGTACAAATGGMCATCTAATAAAACATGTAAATGAAGAATCTTAGAAAATAAAAGTAAAAGTCTGGTGCTAATTTTGTAGGTTAAAATTCCTGTATTATAAAATTGATGGCTTTGTAAAGTCTTGGTATTAGTTCTCCACTGATAGCTATCTGAATTGAATAAAAACATAAGAGAGTGTATATTGTGTCAGAGAAAAAAGTTCCTCCCAACATCTTCCAAAGAGAACAGGATGATTTTTCAGGCACAGGTTAGAAGAGAACCAAAACAGAAACAAGKCATTCTCTTTTCTCTTCCCATTTACTGTAATCTGAATCTGAAGTTGATGTTAAAATCTTGATAYCACATTTTAAATGAATTGGAAAAGATTAACTTCAGGGAGTTTTGTTTGTTTTTGATTCTTTAGGTGACAACTGTAGACAGATTTCAAGGTCAACAAAATGATTATATCCTCCTTTCACTTGTGCGCACCAAAGCTGTAGGCCACCTTAGGTATGTAAGAAGATAGTTGCGTAAAGTCACGGAATTATGTATTTTCCTTAGCAGAACGATGTTTAAGATATACTATACAAAGGTGTTCAACTGTTCAAGTATATAGTAGAAACAAAGTTTAATGTTATTTATGGAATAGAGCTCAAACYTAATTCCATATATAGCTGCCTGCTTGGTAGTCTCTTCACAACCACTTTATCCTTTAGTATTGACTCTTATCTAAAAACTATAATTAGTTTGTATTACTGCAGGTAGGCTGAACTTGGTTCTACCCTTTGAGAATGATAGGAATGTAATACTTGTTCGACAGATACAGGCTTGAAATTCTCTCAGACTTTTCCCTTTAATGGGGGGGGGGTATTTGTTTTGTGTAAAGTGTGTGCCCTTTGCATAATCTGTGGTGTGATATGTAGTTTAAACTGTTTGTACTTCAGCTGTGTGGTGGGGGGAGCCTTGTCTGCTCAGCAGTAGTCAAATCTGTATCATGGAACTCATTTCTTCTCATTTAGGATATAGAAATGCTGATGTAAAATTTTACCTCTAGAATATAGGAAAAATGTAAAGGATGATTTTGGTATTATTAACCCTCTCTTAAAAAATGAGGAAGTAGTAGTATTTTAGCAATTACTGTATATTTCCTTTAATTAAGACTTCTGTGTACTTCCAGTTATTTTTATTTGAATTATATCATCAGTGAGAAAGAACATGGCTAATTTTTTGTTTGTTTGTTTTTCCAAAGGGATGTCCGAAGACTAGTTGTTGCCATGTCAAGAGCCAGACTTGGGCTTTATATCTTTGCCAGGGTATCACTGTTTCAGAACTGTTTTGAGTTAACTCCAGCTTTCAGTCAGCTCACAGCTAGACCTCTTCACCTCCATATAATTCCCACAGAGTATTTTCCAACAACAAGACAGGTAGGAACATCTGCGCTGAGTTTTGCTGTCTGTAATAGGTGTGTTTGTGGCCTGCCTTTTTTTTTTTTTTTTGAGCGAGCTGTACGAAGTGGGACTGGTGAGTTCTCTTTTTACAAACCAGTGCTTGGATAATTGTGTCCCTGCAATAAACCTTTACCATGATGCACCAACTCTTTTTGATTGATTTCTACCCACTCACTCGCCTGCTAAACTTAGTTACTAATGTAATTCTGTCCAGTTGTGCCTGCTTTTCCATAAGATTTTATTTTGTGATAAATGTGTAAGCTTTTACAGTGTTAGATATTACTGGTTTTGCTATGAAACAAAGTAGTGCAGTTTCTCTGTAAAACATAAATAGCCTCTCATTAAGAGAGGTAAATCTGCATTTGACTTGCAGTATTTCAGAATAACCATTAAAATTTTGAGATTGGGCCCAGAATCACAGAAGAGGCTTGTTGTTGAGCTGAGTGCATAGGTATAAAATGAATTTGTAACACTGAGCTAGACCTGTAGTAAAAGGTCACATTTAAGCATTCAAGGACAGGTATGAGTATGATGCTAATCAGTCAAGTAAGAAATGGAAGAGTGTATCTGCTGCAACCTGAAAATGTGCTGAAGTTGTCTTTTGGGTGTGGACAGCTGGAGTACTTTTATTTAAAACATTGTCTAGTGTGAAAGCAGAGGAGCCAGTCCTTTGCATAATCTTTTGGGAGAAGAGTCTTGAAGAGCCTTGTGCTTCAGTAGTTGAAAGCACACTTTCTGTATTTTAGGTTAGCACACTAATAACCATGCTGTTGATATAGCTGGGATGGAGCCCTCCTGTTGAAACTGGTCCATTCTGCAGCGAAGAATGTAGAGCATATGCTCCCGGAGTGCAGCTGTAGGCAAGGAGCGCGATTGTGGCAGAGAAGTAGGCCAAGTCCTATTTTGATCCTAAACTATTTACGCCTTTAGTTAAATGAGTCTTGAGTCCAAAATGCACTCTGTGGAGTAAGTATCAAAACCCAGCCTTTTCCCTTCCTGAGGATAGAAAACTTCTTTACTGCGTTTCACTATCACAGTTAATGTTGAAAAAAAAAAAAAAAAAAAAGTGGTCCTTGCATATTTGGCGACTATCTTGCAAAAGAATTTAGCTGTTCTTCAAAAAAATTTTTTTTCGTTTTTGGGGGTTTATATGCGTTTCCCAATAAAGTTAATCAGCCTTTGAATAGCCATTGTGTTGCTTTGTCTTGCTGAATGTCTACTCTTTTCCACAGAATGGAGAAAGGCCTCCTCACCAAATACATGTTATTAAGAACATGCCTCAAATGGCTAACTTTGTGTACAACATGTATATGCACATGATACAAAGTACGCGCCACTACCGACAGGTAAGGACCTTCTAATTTCTAAAATAAAACTGATTTTACTAAGCAACTAAAATTAAGAGACTGTTTGAGGCTGTTCCTCTTATTTCACTTTCAAATTCAAAAAGTTTTTATGACTGGGAGTGAGCATACTGAGCTCTCTAAAATCTTGAAGTAGCAGGAGCAGCATCTTGTAGTAATTTAAGCCCCAATTAAGGCCCCAAAATAACATAATGCTGAGTGCTAGACATAGTTCTGTCTGAGTCCAGAAAATCATTATTAACATTAAAGAATTAGTCTGTCCAACACTTGAGGTAAACTGGTCTGTTATGTTTCAGGCTCGTGCAGCTACAAGCATTACAGCACCTGTGGTGTAATGATGCATTGCAATAGAGCAGTGTGTAGCAGAACAGATCATATCTAGAAGCCATTTTAGCCAAGTTAATTCACCGCYGTGCTCAAGCTTGTTAGCAGCTGTAGCATTTTTGTTCTAGAGCAATTTTTTTGAGCACTAGTTCAGCAACCATGCTGAATGGTGTGGTACAGAAGCACTTGTAGGTACTTTCTCAAATGCTATGCCTAACTTTTTCATGGCAGAAATCCCTGGAGCAGAATTCAGAACCCTGAATAGAAACATTTGGATTACTTATCCTGTATGTGAGCAGAGATTTAAAGTGGTTTAAATAGTGTGCTGAATGGGAAGCTGCCTTTAGTCAGCATACTCGAATCTGTAGGTGGGTAGAGTGAGTTGATGATAAACACAAAGGGAGAGAGGTCTTAAATCCTACCCTCAGTTGCAACACCTTTCACTTCATGTTTGCAGTCTGTAGTACTTAATTATATGTCTACAACCTATTGTTTCACTCTGTGAAACTTCCTTGTTGGCTTTTGCTCTTCTAAAAAAACTTCCAGAGGAGGAGAAAATGAATGTAGAAGGGAACACTATTTTGTTCAGTATTAACTGGCTGTGGAGAGAGCATGGGGCTATCTTTGAACAGATTTGTCCAGGGCGTTTGCCTGGGAGACCTAGTTTCTGTTCTTTAAAACAAGGATGTTTCTCTGTCCTGTCCTCTTCCTTCCTTTCTTCCAATGTCTGTTTCATCTAATATTTGAACAGCATAAGCAGTAGAGATCAAAATCCAAAACTCYTCCCTAAACTGAATGTCAGACTTTCAGACACAAAACCTTTCTATGTTCCTTATCTCAATAAATCTTGCATTTTTTTTTTTCACTGGGAGACACAGCTTCAGTGAAATTTGAAGCATTTCGCTACTCAGAGCAGCCCTTTGCCAAGTATGCACATACTTCGTGTCTATTTGGGGAAGTGCTCTAGTTAACTTATAGCTGCACAGAAAGGGACTAAAACTTCAACTTCCTCTGACTGATTTTTTTTTTWWTATATATATAATTAGTCAAAAGTAACACTACATTGCGTTAGAAGTGTAGTCCTATGCACCTGGTAAGACAGTTTCTGGAGCTGGTTTGTCTAATTAGCTTGCAGATCTCTCTACCACACGGAGCATATCTGATGAGGGCTCCATATGACTCGGTGGAATGTGCAGTTGGCCACATTCAGATGTAAATAAAGCCTGTAAATATAGGCCTGTCAAAACTGAGAAGTGTCTGCATGCCCTGAAAAGCAGAATTTTCAAGTGCCTAAATTGTTAGGCACTGCAGTTTTTGACAGTGACATTTAGTCCTTCTAAACTCCTGCCTAACTAGGCAGCAATGCTTTGGATAGTAGCATCAAATTGTAACAAAAGATGTATTTGCTTGAGGCTTTAGTTGAATCTGGACCTCATACTTCTGCTAATACCTAATTACTCCTTTTAACATCCTAACCAAATCTATTGCTAGCTAAAATAAATTGTGCAACTACTGGTTCCCTACTGTGGCAATGACTCACACTCTCCTTGCATGAGAAGCCAAAAAGCAATTAAAAAAAGGGGGGGGGGGCAGGTATTAAAAGAGTTTTTTCCTTTACCCTGTTTAGTACATCATGATATTTTTTTTATTTACACTGCTCTTAGATTCATAGTGTGCTTTGTGACTATTACAGTTAAGTGCATCATAGAACAAGTCAGTTTGTCTCAAACATCAGAAATATATTTTTGTAATTAAAGGATATCTGGTTTTGAARCAATCTGCTTTTTCAAGAGCAGATGGATTATAGGGTCCAATATGATAATTTTGAATTCTGTAAAACTGCTTTTCCTACCTTTGCCTGTAGTTATAATTGCTGCATAGATTTTGCATTCTTGTCAGAAATTTGTAATACTAATGTAATCTAACTGAAGATAAAATTCTGTGCAATTAAATACTTAATTTGTCATGTGAAACCAAGTTGCCTATAAGCAAAACATAATTAAACATGATCTGCTGGAGCTTCGTCACGCTACCATGTCATTAAAACTCTTCACAGTRTTCCTTAGAAATATCCTTCATGACATTAAATCATATCAGGCTGCAAAAAGCACGAGCGTTTCTGTTCAGCCTGGAGTTGTTTAGGATTTATCATGCTCTTCAGCTCACTGTATTCCTCGTTGGATCTTTCAGTTATTTTTTTGCTTAGTCTGTAATACAGCGAACATTACTGCTTGTAATGTTTTGAACTTGCAAACTACTTTTTGATTGTGAGCAAAGTATATGTTAACAATACTTCTGTAAAAATAATTTATACAACAACTGTCTTAAGCATTGCCTTATTTGTTCCTGCTGCTGCTGCTCTATACTTAGAGCTGTGGGTGAAACTTGTATAAATGCAGATAATGTTCACAAAATGTTTTGTAAGACTTTTCAARTAACTTACTAAAATGAGTTAGTAAGGACAGGCCTAAAAAGGGCAATCCACTCTGTCTAGGAGTCTGAAATGGTAATGTGCAAGATTATGGAGGTGGTACGTCTAGTGCTCGAAGTAGGACTTTACCGTAGCCCCATTACTTGTCCGGCTGTTTGAGGTAATGAAATGCATCTCATTGGGTTGGAAGTACTGGGGTTTTTATCACTCTCTCTTCAGACATAAAACACATCTAACGAGACCAGTGTGTGTGCCATGCTTATTTTTGCCCTTAATTTTATAGGAGTTAAGTGACCACAAGCGATTAGTCTTTCTAACTAGTAAGTCTTTGTTGTTAAACTGTTTTCAAATGCAAAACCGTAAATCTTAAGGTGAAACAGTTTGAGCTAAAATAGGAGTAGATACTCAGGTGTGATTGATTATTTTTGAAAACTGAATGTATGGTTTTAGGGGTTTTTTTGGTTTTGTTTTTTATATGTGTATACATACTTTTTTTTATCATCTAGCGTTTACTGCCCCCACCTGCCATGATTGAAGAAACTGAAACTACTCCGACTCAAGAGACAGAAGTAGAAGTAGAAGTTGAATCAGAAAGTATGCAGGAAGATACAGAAGAAGAAAATAAGTTAGAGGAAGAAGTAATAAAGGAAGGAGAATTGAAAGTGGCAGAAGTGGATGAACACCGAACAATGCCAGAACACCCAGGAAGAGATAGTGATAGCGGAGACAGTGAACCTGAGGATGAGACTGAAAAATGATTCAAGTGATCTTTGTCCTCTACATGTTTGGGGGGAGGGGAAAAAAAAAAAAAAAAAAAAAAAAAAAGGACTGGAAAAAGCAGATACTAATAGCGTTGCTATTTTTACGTGGACTTTTTTAAATGGTTACCTGTGTAATGTGACCTGTTTTATCTGTTTTCACTGGATACTTCAGTGGACAAATGTAATGATTGGGGAACACTTTACTGAGTTCTTGTCAGTGTCAGTACTATAATGTGTTTAATGGCCTCAGCAGATACCTGATTTTCTTTTCAGAAGTTCTTTAGTAAAGATACTTTTATAATAGCGTAGAATATTTTTTCATAAGTCATTGGCCTTTGGTTCAGTCACTGAGTCATCCATTAAACTTTACTGATTGACTGTTTTCAGTTCTGCTTAGCCACTTCTTACAGCTTCTTTAACATTTTTGCACTGAAGAATTTCTTGTACAGACCTGTGCTTGCATACACTGAGATGGTGTTTTAGGCAGAGGCTCAAGATCAGTAAGATATTTAATTGTGTGTCTGAGAATGTGAAATCCTGTGGGACTTGGAAATGTTTAAAAGGTTTAATCAGTTGGGACCTTAGTAGTAGGTTCTCAGAATGTCCTAAGGTCCAGATGCTATTAGTAGTTTCTCATTGATGTTTGCTGCTGCTGTTATTAATTGATCATCACACAAGAAATAAGGATGCAGCTTTTCAACTGCATTAAATTGTAGTGTTTTGATACAAGGAATATCTYTTTCATTTTAAGAGGAGACAACTATTGGCTAGGATAAAGCAATATCAAGAAAACTGAAAGTAGTCCCCTAGATGTGGGATTTACAGAACATCAGACACTCATAAAATGGTCGAGTGGGCTTTCTGGGTTAATTTGCAAATGTACATCTTTCATAAACTGACGAGTGAAATTTTTTTTGTTTGTTTTTCCCCCCCACCCCCCGATTCATTAAGCGTATCTGCCAACTTGGCAAATGATTCAGTGGTTCAATGAAACTTACACATTTCCCAATAGATTTTTTCAAACAAAGCAATAGCCATAGGAACATCCTTCATTGCTGGCAAAGGGAAAAATGCTTGGTTTTAAAATGCAGCACTTGCACAGTTGCCAGAAGGGTTTTCTCGCTAAAATGACCATAGAATCATTAACTTACAAGCCTTTATTAATAAGACTTTTAGTTCTTTAGTCTTTCTTAATATTTTTGTAGTAGAGCAAGGAAAAAAATTAAGTAAAAATAACATGTAAGCCAAGCTTTATGAGACAGATCTATTATGTATTTGTGTACCTGTGCTGAGATCTCATTTTGCTCCCATCTTCTCCCTGCCCTTCCCCCATTCCCAAGTCATTCTCCCCATATCATTTATAGCTCAGGTATAACACATCACAATACTTGGTACACAGTATTCTCTGGCATTTTTCATTCACTGCTGATCTAAAACAAGAAAATGTCAGCAGAATGCATATTCATTCCTTGCTTATTCTGAGTTGGAGGGAGTGCACCGAATATTTCTCAATTTTCCATGTATGGAGGGCAAATAATGCAAAGCTGAATATTTGGGCGATAACAGCTTCATGAAGTAACATTCACATGTTCAGTCAGGGATGAATAATACAGAGCCTTCAGGCAACGTGTGACCAACTCAGCAGAGGGTCATCTTTTGCTTTCCAGCCTATTTTCTGAAAATATCCAAGTCTGGCAATCATTTACTGTGCTTTGGAATTTTAAGGAAAAATTGGAAATGATTTCTGGAGCTTTTTTCTAAAATGACTGACTGAACTGACAGGGATTCTATCAATAATTAGTACAGAGAATGACTATTATAAAGCAACTGAAGCTGAAAGGGACTGTGAAGACCTCTTTTAGTTGTGCAAAGTTAGCAGTGAAATCTTGCTGCAGGTCTGTGAGCTCAGCCCGTGTGCTGGCTGTGATCCCTGTGCAGGTCTGCATACGTGGTCACGTCTGACGGGCCAGCTCCTTACRGAACAGCTTGCCAAGCACAGTCTTCCAAGACTACAGTATTGCCCTAGAATGGTGAGTGGAGTTGTAATGAAGGCTGGTCCTGGGCAGGGTGCACGAGGCAGTCAAATTACAAACAATTGCAAAAACTTGAAGTACAGCTTTACTACGCGGTTCCCTGAAGGACTAAGCAACACCCATAATACAGATGGAAAGTTCTGTTGAGTGGACTTRAACCAAGTTAGTGTTTCATTATCTCTGCCACCATCTTCCACGTGTGGAAGTTTACTCTTTCCAGGGATGTGAAAGCATTAAGAGAAAGAATTTTCAAAAGTCTAGACTATTTTCCTTGTAGCATCGGTTGGATGGTGTGTGTGTGGCGGGGGGGGGGATGATTTGGAGTGGGAGGTTAGGGGTTTTTTGAAGGTTGGGGAGGGGGTCAAAGTTTTTCAGCTTTGTTTTTTAAATGTTTTTGGTAAAGGATGTGCTTAGTCTTTTCCACCAGAATACATTTAGTTTTGTTTTTCTATTTACGTTTTCTCACAAGAAAGAGATGATGGTGGAAGTGAATCTTACCTAAAACCAGTTTTGATCTATATGGTTTGTTTCCTGAAGGCAGTATTTCCTTAGAACTCAGCATCCTCTTCTGATGTCTCAATCTTCATTCTAATGAACAAGATCCAGATGTTAAACCAAATAATATATTTTCCCCAAGAGAATTGAAATTTCAATAAACATAAAATATATGTAAATGCAATATACTTTTAAAGAAAGGGAATCTGTAAACAACTGAACAAAACCATTGTTAACATAGTTTTAAAATATTTAAATTCAACTGTTGCTGCATAGAATTACAGCAATGCAAGAAAACCTAGAGAACAAAATCTTTCTGAAGAGATCCTTTAAGGGTATAAACCAGAGGAAAATGTATATAAAAAAAACCTTACATTATTGCTCCAAATTGGTGTAGTAAAGAAACTRAAGATTTTTTTAGTAAAATGAAAGAGCGGTTAGTGGTTTTGTTACTTTTTATTTATCTAACACTTCTGTTTTGGTTCCTGATATTTTCTGGTCAGCTACATAGGTGCTCTGTCTGGTCTGAACTCTGAAGCTGTTAAAGATCTTTTCTAAACACTGATATTTAATGGGATTTCTTTTTTGACTACCTAATTTTTCTCTATTACTCTGAGCCAGTAAAACAATTTGGGTACTACTTTCCAGATTTATTTAAATAGAGAGTAATTTATAAACAGCTCAACTCTTGAGCTTTAATATATAATGCTGATATAATGCATTAAGTGCAGGTTAAATGTGATCCAAGAAGCTACCTTAGTAACTTTCAGAGCATGGTTTGCTTTTGCTGTTGTCTGTATGAAACTTAGAATATGGAATCCTGAAGAAAAGTATTGCGACGAGCAGTTGAAGCTAAATTACCCTGACAGAAGGGCTTTGCTGACAGGACAAAAGAGATCAGTTTTGTTTGTTGAAATCACAAATTTGTTTTTTAAAAAAGGCCTACAGGGTATTTTGATCACACATGGGGTAAACAAGTTGACACAGAATTCTACTGAAGCTAGAATTAGGTAACACTTGGACTCTCTAGATCTAGAGCAGAGACAAAAGTAAATGTCCTAGCCAACAAATAAATCACAACCTACAGCAGTCAAGAAGCTGTGAGTTCTATTATGCTGTGTGGCGGTGTTGTTTCTTTTGCCAAACATGGTAATCCTCCCAGTAGAATCAATCAGTAGAAAATGACTGTTTTCAGGGAATTTTTGGAGGCTGTTTCTAGTGCTTGCTATCTGCTTTTTCCATGTGGTTTTCTTACAACGCATTTGCTCCAAAGGAGCACTGCCACTGTCATGTTTATGTGCTACAGCACTAATAAATATGTTTTAGAAGAATGCTATTAAAATTGAAAAGAAGCAGAACATCTATAGGTGTCAGTGAACAAGTGCATACAAGTGCACACAACTGCAGTGCATGTGTGCCTAATGCAGCGTGATTGTATGATTGCAGAGACGAGCGTACACCAGAGAAGAGTAAGGTGGAGATCCAAATAAGGGTCAGGAGTATATCAGTCTTGGCACTGCTTGCTAAAGATAAAAAGAAGCCGCCCTTATTGCATTTATCAAGTGTGAATTCCTAAATTGCTGCAACCCAATGTAAGAGAAGCCCTGCTACGCATCTACAGACGCTTCAGCATCCTGCTGTGCTAGCCTGACATCTCTCGTGTGTCAAGAGCACTTATTTTTAGATGGGGTGGTCATTAGGGACGTAATGTATTTTAACTACTGTAAAGGAAGTAGTTTAGGGGCAGGAAAAGTGGATAGGGACAAGCTCAGTACAGTAGTATTAAAATTCTGTTTCTGACCTTAATCCACAGCAGTGTGGGCTTGCCCTGTTTTTGAGAGTGATTTTTGGCAGCAGCATAATGTCCTATTGAGCAATACCGTGTTTTCTAAAATGAGACATACCACATGTTTTGCATGCTGAGTCAGAGAGGGAAGAAAGCGCCTGAAGGATAATCCCCTTACACCGAGGACACACATAAGAACACTAAAGCAAGACTATTAAAAGCTCAACTGCCCAAAAGCCACCCCGCTATGCTGTTACCAACCACCTCTGGAAAAATGAATGGAATTAAATAAGCAATTGCTGCATTGCACTGTATGTAAATGTGATCTAAGCTTGACCAGAACTCATAGTATATTTGAATATTGTCTCTGTATGGCTAGATTTAAACCTACCTGAAATTAACCTAAAATTTAACCTAAATTAAAAATGAAAAATAACTCTGTAATTTTTAAGGTTAACATATTGCTGTCCTCAGAGACAAAAAAACGAGTTCAGCTGCATGTGCCTTGTTTGTTCTGTCCATTGGAAACACTATTCAAGAAACTTTTCAAGTCTGTCTTGTCTTCGTTATAAAGGACTTGTGTGCCCAGGTTTCAACTCATTCGTTTGTTTGTATCCATTGCTCTAATATACATGTTTGTACATGTGTACATAACTTCTAGGTATAACTATTGGATCACTTTCATTTATGTCTTTTTAAAATGAAGTTTTTGAACAACTCTTGAAATAATAATGTTTTGGTTTACCAGAATGTTATGATTGTATTACATATGTATCTGCTAGAAAATTTTGAGCTCTCATTTTGAGGACTGGCTTTTAGCGATATCCCACTGCGTATTGATCTGGAGTCATTTTCTCTCACCTCTATGTAGCAAGAAAAGTTTACCATGTGAAGTGAAAGGCCAGAATGCAGGACAGTCTGTTCAATTCTGGACTTGCTTTTTATTTAAACTATTGTATTGTAATTTATTTAAACTATCGTAACGAATGTGATTTACAGAAACCTCAGTGATCAGCTAGTGGTCTGCAAAACAAAAAAAAAAGAGAATTTAGGGAGTTAGGAAACCTTTAAAAGAATTATGAGATTGTAGAATTTATCAATTTTTTTTTCCCAAAGCAGTACTTTTTCCTGGAAAATGTTAGTTCAGCTAAATGCTGCATTATGTTGGTTATGTTGGCATCTAATTAAAAAAAAAAAAAAAAAAAAAAGGCTTTGCCTTTTGGTAGTGCACTTTCCCTTATGTGAATTATATATTATCAGGAAGTCATACAAGCAATAAAATTGAAAGAGTTTGTATTTCCAGTGTGTTTAAAAATTCTGATTTTTGTTCCAATTAGTGCTGAAAGGAAATTTTAAAGTTTGGAATTTCACACAAAATGAAAATTTGAACTCWGAGCAAATACAGGTTTGGACATTGAACCCTTCCTGCCATTTGAGTTCCTGTTTTGGAAACTGACCTGGGCACGTAAGTGAATGAGACACTATAATCTCAATGAAGTTCAAGCTAAATTAAAATAGTCTTCAGTGCCCTGCTTTCCCATCCTGTTACAGAATGAAATAACAGACCTTTTCTTTCCATGTCCAGATTCACTGTGTTTCAGGCCCCTGCTAGCTTCACTCAGAGTTAAGAAATACTCACAAGTTAKCTCAGATTTTCACAGGCTCAGTTCTTTAACTCATTTCATCTCTAATGTACTATGAACTAATCTTGCTCCTGCTTACACAGAAACGTCAGTGATGGGGTAGTTGTCCTAGATTGCTCCCTGCTCCTGCTACGTCCAGGGTGTCCGTCAGTGCGAGCTGTGTAACGAGATGAGGCATTGAGGACAGCTGCCGTTCTTGACTCATCTTCCTTCTCGGTCCCATGCACAGTATTCTATAACTCTTAAGCTGAAGCAATTATCATTATAAATTGGAAGGATGACTTTAGGAAACATAGTGGGTTTAGTGTTTTAAACTTCATATATTGAAACATAAGTATCAGTGGAAACATGCACACACATTTTGTGCATCTACGTTTATATATAACAAGTTGATTTATAAGAGTATTATAGTCATAAACTTGATATTCTTAACTTTGTCAATAAGAAACCTGACATTTTACTTAATACAGAGTAAAGTTTCATTCTGAAAACTGCTAGTTTAAATTAGGCATAAAACGCTGTAGGTGTTATTGCTATATATGGAACTGTATGATTACCTATGCTCTCTCCCTACAGGAATATATGAAAAGCCTTTCAATTAAAAAAAATGTAATGCCTTTTTAATTGATATTTTGGTATCTCATTTCTCCAAGAGAACTTTGTCTTGTAAGTCCTAAATTATTTGATTTGGATTTATTTTATTTAGAAAAGATGACTTACAGTTTTGGGAAATGAATACAATGGACTAAAGAGCCCATGTAAGTTATTACTGACGCTCGAGCACTGGGAGAGGAGGTGTGGAGAAGGCAATCCCTTTCCTGTGTTTCCTAGTTCCACCAGCAAATGAAAGAACACTAGAGAAGRGTTTGTGTCAAGAATTTTATCTCAGTTCTCCTAGCCTTTGCTAAGAGCGCAAAGTTGGCATACATACCAATGCCAAGAGAACTTTTAAAAGTTCTCTTTGGAATTGCTACCCAATTTTTGTTTTGTATAAGGAATTGCATGGCTGTGGGTACGTGAGACCTGAAAGGCAGATAGAAACTGATGGGGGCATTAGATCAGAGGTTAAAGCAATAGGCATATTATGAGGGCATACAGTTTTGAATGATGTGTAACATTAAGCGAAGTAAATACATGAGTGTTTTAGCTTTAATTTATACACTTAACAATAGTTACATGTTTCTTCCAGCAAGATCTTTTTAAAGATACTCTAATTACAAAAAAAAAAAGTTTTTTTTTTAAAAATACACAAGTAAGCAGACTATGCTAGTGATTTTGGATTAAAAAACTAGGATAGATGTGCAGCTGACTAATRATTAGCCCATTTTTCTTCTTTTCAAAGCCAAATCTCAGGAACACTAAGCATATGTGTGCACATTAATGTACTTACCTCGGTCTGTATGTAGGTGTGAAAGRTAATACTTCTCTCCCTCCTAAAGGTTTTCAATACGTATGTCTAATRGATCTTGGATATGTCGTTTGTATGGTGCCATTTAGACTACACAAATTGCATTTCATTCCATTGAAGTGCTCAGCTTTTTCTAGGGAGAGCCATCACAGAGTAACTTGAGGACACTGATTTTATCTTGTCAGATGACTCCTACTCCTTCCCAGAATAACTGYTTTTCTATGCAGGAGTTTGCATCTGTGGTGAAAGCATTAAAACCTCTCAATGGAGCATAGGGTAAGGAAACAACTACTTAAAAAGCAATTTCTATTCAGGGGGGCTGGTCATCACCAGATATAAAGATGATTGCTTGTCTCAGAAATTCTCTTTTGATGTGTGCAATTTATCTCAGTGAGGATGAAGTCACTGTTTGATTCACCCTCTGAGCTCGTTCTCCTCACTCTYCTGCCAAGTTATCCCAAAGAATTCAAACAAGAAAGTTTAGATACAACTCAGCACTTCTAAGTCATTTCTGAGTTTGAGATGTCTCAAATGCTAATTTCAGGGTCTGGACAGTAGCACTGTTCCAAGAAAATTAGGAGACAACATTGAGTCTGTAAGAGTACAGAAGAATTTGCCACTGCCTGACTCTGAATTTAGGCCATATACATCAAAGTCTTGCATGAGCCATACAACTCCTTGTGGTTAGGCTAAGCGGAGATTTTCAGGCTGCAGTTTTAGATTTTGATGTCTATATCCCGTTACAGTCACAGAAGTCATTTTTTCAGATCTTGCTCTAGGATGCATAGATGTGAAGAGGCGAAGAACTGAACCCCTGTAGTACCCGTTCCAGATCAGGGATCGTGGAGATAAGGAAGAGTTACTCATTACAATCTTTTTGCTTCAACATATTTGTAATGTTGCTATTAAAATATGCAGACTGTACGCTTTTCAAATACCCTTGTAAAACCTGCTCAAAATAGGGAAGTCATTCGCTAGAGGAGCAAAGATTGTATTTTTATCTTGCTCTGGCCTGAAGCCAGATTTTGGACAGCTTGAGTGTATTGGCAACTGAAAGATGTTTGAAGACAGATGTAATTAGCTATTTAACTAGTTTGTTTACGAAAGGCAATCAAAAACTGAGCTAATTGCATTGCAAAAACTAATTTGCAATATTCTTTCAGTGAGTATATATGAGTATATATTTAAAGATTAGCCTGTTTGTTTTCTAATGAAAGAAGAAATAAACTTTTACAACTGATTATTAAGGGTTTACTCAATGAAGATGARATTGAAGATTTAATACCAGTATTTTGCTGTCTCCTGTGCAGTTTAATTCTTTATCTGTATTCATTTTTCTGCTTAAGTTCAGTGAATGTTTATAGATAATTCAGGGTAACCAGCAACATTATAACTGTAAATTTCATGATAATTTTACACTTACATTTTCAAACCTAGTATTGTTTAGCAGCTTCAATACTGAAAAAAAAACACGAATAAAAAAATCACCTACTCGTATACCTTGTGACTGTGAAAAGAATGCAGACATAAAATTCAGATCACCATGTATTTACCTTWGTGTAGGGTGGTATGTTAAAATAAACGCGTCTCTCTCGGTCCTGGCATTTGTAACCTGTTCAAATTGAATGACTACCCACTAAGATCATTTTGTGGCCAAGTCCTTCTTTGAGCTAGCTAGCTAACTAGAAAGTCACCTAGAATTTCTTACAGCATTTCACTCTGACATGATTTAGCACAGCCAWATTGAATTTTACCAGGATCTTCTAAAGTACATGCATACAGTCTGATTATAAAAAGCTGCCTGTAAAATATAATTAGCAAAACTGTTTTTTAAAGAAATTAATAAATGCTTGGTAATGCTTTAGCAACTACAGCATGTTATTGATGTTTAACAAAAGGACAGAAAAGAGAAAATGAGGAAGAAACAAGGACGTGAGGTGAGGGCTACTTGAAGTAATAACTGATGCAGATCGAAGTCTTCCCTCGGGAATTTTGGGACACGCGTTTTCCCGCCCGTTTGGACCTTCGCCGTTTCTGTCGCTCGCCGGCCCCGAAGTGTCTTTGTCGCCGGACGCCGGCCGGGTTTCTCTCGGGCTGCAGCACCCTTGGCACCCTCAGCCGCCCTCGCGCCTCTACAGCCGTCGCGGACCGAGGGCGCAGCCGGGATTTTTCGGTYTCTCTGGGACTCGCGGCTTCTCTCCCCGGAAAGCTCTGCCCCGTTCAAACGTGTCGCGCCCCGGCGTGTTAGCGTCCGTCGTTAGCTCCCCACGGCGGAGACGAGCAGGCGCTTACTGACCGAACGGCCACGCAGCCGCCGAGGCCAGGAGCAGTCTTCGGCTCCGCGGCCGGCGGACGCGCCAACGCCGCCGCCTTTCTGATTTGCCCCATTCCTCCCTGATCTTTTTGAGGCTTCGCTGCTCTTTAATGTTACCTTTGCCGTGCCCCTGCCCCCTTTTTTTCTCTGTGTTTTTTTGTAATGGGCACGAGTCCATCAGCACCTCTTCAGAAAGAGCCGCTTAAGCCCCTGCTGCTTTTTCAGAGCTTCATCTATTTTACCAGCCCGCTTGTCTCCAAGCTGCCGGCCAGGGCGCGACAGGGCCTCGTAAAGCCAAACCCAACCCTGGCCGCCGAAAAG
>NW_028185927.1:820058-860297 GCF_003343005.1 Rhea americana
GGCCGCGGGGCGTCGCAGCGCCGCCGGGGCCCGACGTGGCGCCTCGCTGCGCCGCCGAGGCCGCGAGGGTCACCGAGGCGTCGCCGCCGTGTTCCCTGCAGTGCTGGCGGCGGTGCCCGCCCGGGAGGAGCGGCCGGACGGCACGCCGGGCTGTCCGGCTTCCCTGAGCGCCTGCGGGGGACGGCCCGCCGTCGGAGAGGCCTCGGGAGGTAAGGCCCTTCCCGGCTGCTCGCTCCGGCGGGTGGCGCGAACGGCGTGCTTCCCACGATGATACGAAAAAGCAGCATAAATTCAGCTTATAAATCTGTCATCCTTCCCCTCTTATAGTTTAATTTGCGAAAGCAAGACCACGGGGTTAGCGTGAATTATTTGTACGAAGATTAGCCTGGAATTAGYACATGAGCCACTACTTAGGTACAGTTATATTCTTAAAGAAAACATAATTTCTGGACGTGTTTTAAAAGTTTCACGAGCAGAACTTTGGTAAGGAAGTGGAAGCGCTCAGGCTATCGATAGATCCAGAGGCAGCGTTACCCGCTCGTGAGACTGACTCACGTGGTTTGGAAGCAGTGCTGGTCGCTGCATTGCTCGTATATTTTAGTTGCCTCTGAATTGGAACAACCTATTTAACTCAGTAATATTCTGGCACCCACAGTGATAGCTCATTAGGCTTGATACTACATTTTACTCCTCTAACTTTTACTTCCATTTGTACTTGACATTCAACAGTTTTATCCTATTATATTTATGGTTAGTTAATAGCATTCCCTAAGTCCTTTGATAACCAAACTAAACATAGTAAGCTAAACATAGATTTTAAATTTTATAAGAATGTCCTTAGTATCTGAATTGTCAGTATTTTTATAATGAAATCCAAATAATTAAGTATWTCAAGTGAAACACTGAGAAATGACCCAGTGTGTTAAGTACAGTCAGTTGATGTTTTCATTTTTTTTCATTTTTCTTGGTTTGTTTAGGTGAAGTTTGTGTCAAGCAGTTTTTGAGAAGAGCGGCAACAGTAAGTTCTAGTTAATAGTATTTAATTAAAGGTATTTGGTTAAAAATACGTTACTTGTAATTCATATGTCATAAATTATACTGCATTTATATCTTTGGAATTATTTAGGGACAGTTACAAAGAATACATACCTGCTCTTAAAACCTAAAGATRTTTTGACACCTAATTCCTTATTGTGTAATTTTAACTGATTTTATTATTGTACATCCTTACTCCAGTACATCATTGTTTTCAGTCGAATTGCTTATTGAATGAAAAATAGTCATTGAGTAGGGATAATCAAAATATAATTTTCTTATTAATATATGAATGACATGGGGAAACAGAAGATTGAGGTTTAACTCTTGACTCTGTGGAAGCTTATGGTGGTTTTTCTCGGAGCAAACAAGCTGTCAGTTTCAGTGGATGTTTGCTCATTTAAAGCAGGGATGGGTACCTCTTAGGCATATCCCTGATCCTGTCCATCTCAGTAAGCCACATGTATTACAAATAAGAAATGATATTAATATCCAGAGAAGAGTTAGAAAAACTGATTTGAAGTTTGAGAATTCCGTATTTAGAGTGAAATCTCTTTTAGGAACAATTAGCTGTGACATGAATTTGTAGGAAATGCTGTGTTTAGCTTCAGTTTAAGTCCCCAATGAATTAAAATTTGAAATGAACAGACAAGGCACCTAATGACCCTGAACTTTAAAAATAAGTAAAAAACAGCTGAACATGGTTAAAGAACTTCAGTGTTTAATCTAACATTTGGGGTGTTTGTTAGGGCCGTTACAAGAACACTACAGGCATACAGACTGTACAGGCATACAAAACACAGGCTGCGTTTTGGATTGTGTAGCATTTTCATATATATAGATTTGCATTTTCTCAGACTGCTCAAAGAATGAACAAGGCAGAAGTAAAATGTTCTGACAACTCACAACTGATCTCAGTCAYTGGGGAGATAACTGTTAACAGTCTTGGCGATAGCTTGATGTATCTGTTAGAAAAATTGTCTCTGAAGCTCAGCAGAAGGAGTAAGTGATAATGAAAAGGACCATAAGATACATAAATTCAATTAAGCTGGTTCTGGTTGTGTGCAACCTGTTTCTCACTAAACTGGAGAAAAATGGGTGTCCTCCTTAGGTTGCCTGTTGATAGCCTGGGAAGTTCTGCAACTTTATGGGCTAGCCATAATCAGCACCTCAGGATGTTCCTAACACACTACATTGTATTCTAAACATTCATCATGTTCTTCATCTATAGTCATATTTTCTCATGCATTGAAGGAACATTGCAACTAATCTCTAGAGATACATTAAGAATTTGCATCCAAGTGATTCTAGGCTAGGAGACTTCTCATTGAAGGGAATCTAATACTTCCATTTCCTTCTAAGAGAGTATCCCAGGAGGTCCATATGATTTGGTATTTGTTACATTGCACTATCATARTAAATACTGGAAATAACTTTTTCGTGGCTGATTTTTTTTTCCCTCAAGATAGGACTTCTAAGACAAATCTATATATACATATCACTTACAGTCAACTCTTCTTTTCTGTGTCACTAGGTTTGAGATGACAGACTGCAACTGCATAGTGTGGGGATTTTTTTGGCTCATTGTGCTGGTGTTTCTTGGCTGGCCCATAAGCATAGCCTTGTGTGCCCTCTATGGATTTCTTTCCCCTCTTGCTACTTTAATAGGACTAGATGAATTCAGTGAAGTGTTGCTGAAGGGAGCAAGTTTGGGGAGGCAGTGTGCTCAGAATGTGCACAATGGCAAGCCCCTGTGTTAATGATGAAGACAGCCCTGCGTCTGACAAGTACTCTGCTGTATACTGCCAGTTTGCATAGTTCACTCTGTTAATCTTAAATGTTCCCAGTTCTAAACTAACTATTCTTAACTCAAACTATGYTTCTCTTCTAAAATATAAAATAAAAGTTTCAGCTATTGTTTTGAAAATAAGTAATGATACCAAATATTTGGAGAAGCTAAGTACATATCTCTCAGGATTTGAGCTCAGTGTCAAAACCTAATTAAATAGTTGAAAATACTGCAGCAGCAGCAGAATTTCCCTTATAAGTCTGATCAAGTCACTTGAGAAGAGTAAATCCTGAACTGGAACGTTATTTTGCTGAATATTTATATCAGCGCTGCATTCAGTAATAAGAGAAATTCTGATCCAGTGGCCTACAGTATGTATTTCTTCATGTTTACATTTCAGTGCCTGTTTAGTTTATTTTGTTTTTAATAGACATTAGAGTTCTTTTGCATTACCATTTTATTTTGTGTATATTTTCTGTAAAGGCATTTTTTTCAGTGGAACAACTTTACTTATGTGAGTTCATTGCACTACTTTCAACTGTATTAAATAAATAAACCACTTCTGTGAGCACCTCATTGAAATTTCTTCTACTTTGTCCTTTGTTTGATGTACATTTTATTTTATGATGCACTGAACACTAAGYATTGTCTAACCATTTATTTGTAATMYTTTGKTTTTCTAAGAAACCCAAACCCTTTGGATTTCTGGTCAGTCTCTAGAAAAAAATATTTTTATTTTGCTTTTATGCCCTGTGTTTTTTCATGCGTCATCATCTCATATTTTTGTTACAGTGAACAATTGCATGAAAAATGAGACTGGGTTTCTAGAAGTTATTTATTCTTGCTTCAAAAGGCATTGCTTAGCTTATAGTGACGAGCTGACAAGGTGAGAGTAACTGTACATTTTCCTGTGTTTCCAGAAAGTGTAGAAATGATCAAGCCTAGTTTAAAGGGACTTAAATGATCCAGAGGAGATCATGGTTAGATGGCCAGTGGTCCAATGCCACATTGATTTACCAAGAAAAGAAATAAGTTGTCCTTTTGAAAATCAAAAGCTTCGAAGAGGTCTACAGTGGCTTTCTAGAATATGCCCTAAGATACACACAAACTCACAGAAGGCAGAGAAGTCTACAGGGAGCTGTGCATGTGACCGTAGAAGTTTGAGTCAGAGGACGGCTCCTCCAAGGTACCTGCTCCAGGCCCCTGTAAATTCAATCCTGGATTGGATAGGCATGTCTGTTTGGTTATTGCTTATTTATAAATGAACACACTATTGTGAACACACAATATCTATTATTGTTATTTATTTGTAGAATAGTGATGCCTTAAAATTTGTCTTAATGTTA
The DNA here is from genome assembly GCF_003343005.1 of Rhea americana. NCBI lineage: Eukaryota > Metazoa > Chordata > Aves > Rheiformes > Rheidae > Rhea > Rhea americana. The sequence goes on from NW_028185927.1 coordinate 824,229, forward strand.
AAGTGTTACCTGAGAGATCCATTACAAGAACTGCTTTTCCTTTGTTAATCATCACTTTGTCCAGTTTGTCACTAAAAGAATATATTTAATCTGGAAAATAGAAGAAAGTTTCCCCCAGTTCAGCAGTGAGAGACTGGAACAGAATTGACATAGTGGGGCCAGGTGCCTAACTGTTATTGACCAAGGCTTTTATTAGTTCATGAAGAGGGTAAATAATATAATATGGACATCTGTGATGGACTTACGTAGTAGCTAGAGATTGGACTTGATAGCCTAAGCCTTGAAGACCTCCCCGATCTTGCCCAAACTGTAACCATTTGGTCAGATATTTTTCACAGATTCACAGAATCAGTAAGGTTGGAAGGGACCTCTGGAGATCATCTAGTCCAACCTCCCAAAGATTTCCTGGTGGTGTTTCCACTGGGGCCGGAACCCATGTAAAGTGTCTACCTCAGGTTGGATATTTTGAAAAAAAATCAGCCAAAATTACTCAGCTGTTTTGGGAAGCAAAGTTTCATTTTTGAAGTTGTATTTTGCTTTTATTTTTAAAGTGAAAGAATGCATATATTCAGTAAAAATAAGAAAGTACAGCCATTTTGTTGAGAAGGCCTAATCACCCCATTATTCACATGGTTGAAATTTGGCAGAGGGAAGTGTAGRTGTGATGGATGCTTTCTGCTATTTTTGTGAAAATCTGCTGAAATTTGACTTCTTTAAAGCTCTTAAAACCCACAAATATGTGTTGAGCAGCTGGAGTCTCTGAAGAGTGTGTCTTTGCCTGTATGCAGCTGTGCACCACTCTTGCGTGCGCTATGCCTGTACCATTCCCATAGAACGGGTCAGCATGTAGCATTTGACAGTTCATGCACAAGGGGAACTAAGTGGTTTTCCTGGCAACTGTGGGCTGAGATGGGGTCAAAACAACGAGATTGTTTTCCCTTTGCTTGCAGTATTCTTTCCAAACTGAATGAAGATAATTCATCGCTTAATTGTAGACTGGAAATAAACTGAACCTGGAATTGGAAAGCAAATTGTTTGGGTCCAGAGATGAGCCAAGCAGGGTCAGTTGCCATTTTGAGCGGAGCCATGGATGTCTGGAAGAGGATTAAAACGGGGATACTAGAGAAGCATGGACAAAAATATGTGGAGAAGCTGGATATGAAGGTGGTAGGTAAGAATGAGGGATGTGGGATGGATCAGGTTGTGGTGGTGGGGTGGAGGAGAGAAATGGTTGGAAGAAATGGAGAAAAAACAACATACACCCAGGAGGGAATATTCATTTCTAATGCGTGTTTAGAAACCTGTGACTCCTGTGACACAGGCCATGGTGAATGTAAAGATTCCAGCATTGCAGGAGCAAGAGTGCTGTATGATGTCGCTTCTGATTTTTAGCTGTCTTTTTTAAAAGCCCTGAAACCTTTGTGCAAATTCAGTTCAGTGAAAGAATGTTATGCTTGTGAAGTCAAACACCCAAAGTCAAGAATCAGCTCTTACAGCTACTGATGAAATAAATGACTGCAGGTGTTTTCTAGAGCAGGGGTCTTGGCCTCATTCTGGGTACTACAGAGACGTGCTCTGGGCATGGCTTGGGATATGTTGAGAAGATCACTCTTGTTGACACAAGGTAGCAGCACAGCTGTGGCAGAGCTGGAGGCCACCACTGCTGCAGCATCGCCGGGGCAGGGACTGACAGCCCGAGGCTACGCTGAAATGGGGTCCTGGGCCATGGGTAGAGGTGGGGAGGATAGAGGGGTAGGTGGAGCTGTTCAGGGCCGCAAGACCTATCARTTCCCTCAGAGCCCTGATAACTAGTGGATAAAGCAGAAGCCAGGAGAAAGTACAGTATTTTTTTTTTATGGATAAGACAGTTGACATTTGCTCTGAAGAAAACCAAAACCTGGTATCTTTGCCACAGGTAATGCTGAAGTTTTTTGTGGGGCCACTTAATGTGTATGTGCTTTGTTCCTTGAGGTGCTTGCATAAATGCTGAGCAGTAATAGCTGTAAGAGATGTCCTTAGAACTGTGCTTTGAACATACAAACTGGTACATAATACTAAGAACCGGGAAATATTTCAGTTTTGTCTCCTAGAGTCAACTGATRCTTTAGATTTTAATATCATTAGATCAATTCCAGAGCTTCTCAAATATGGCTCTTAATATATTAATTAAATTTCATATAGCCTTTGTGAAACTCTGTAGTAAGGAATGGTATGGCGAAGTCCCTGAGGAATGAGTTAATCTGTCTTCAGGCCTGTTTACGTAAGAGTTATTTGATAAAGTACTGAAAAAAGAGGAACAGATACAGAAACAGACCGAGAATGCCTGTCATTTCCCTCTTTTGAGTAAGTACCCAATCATTAGGCTATGGTGAGAGATTCAGCCTTGTGCACTCCTGGCCTTAATTAGTTTCTACATACTGGCGAATGCTCACAGGTTAGAACTGTCTTGTAACTTGGTGCTGGGAGGTGGGATACGTGTTTGTATCCATGCAAGCAGAGAAGAGGCTGACAGTAAGCCAGCGTAATAAAAAAGACATTTTAAATAAAGTTGGCCACTACTGACTCCTTCTAATTGAATGGAACAAGAAAACATATAAGCCTTCAGAAAGTGGTTTGAGGGCATGAATCTAGAGTAGTAAGGAAAAGCAGCTAAGCCTTGGAGAGGAACAGTATTTCAGAAAGACCCTTGTCCTCAGTTGTGGCTAATTCAAGCATCACCTCATGCTGCGTCAGATGGTGTTACGTAGGAGACATCGAATGTTTTGGAGAATAGAATTGGAGAAAACACAACGCTGATTGTCTTCTGTTGATCCTGCTCGCTGAAATACTTAACTTCCTCTATGTATTGTCACTGGACTCAAGAGTTGTAGATTCTGCTATGGCAAGGAGCAGAGCAAACAGCTAAAATTTGGGCAGTGGATTCAGTATTCATCTAAAATGAATGTTACTATAAAAGGTGGAAACATTACATTCAAATCAACCAGAGTATGTATTCTGAATATGGAAAAGGAAAGAGAAATAAATGCATCCAGAGTCAAATCCTAAAACTAGTATGTGTTCCATGTGACATACTGCCTGTAGGGAGCCTTCAAAGTGCTGGAACAAAAGTATATTTTTTGTTTGACCTATTCAGCACAAACAGAATTAYTTGGATATTTTCTTTCCCTCCCTCTTGTATAACTCCACAATGGCCAAACAGAATTGAAACAAACTTCTGAAAAAAAATCACATTTTTGTTGAAAGTTACTTGTAAAATATCTGTGGTAACTCTTTGTCTGCAAATAAGTAAGTCTTTYGAAAAGAATGTTATAATTAGAATGCTTTCCCAGTCATAATAGAATAAATGTTACTGTGTGACTTCCAACAGCAATTGTACTAACTGGTAAAATGGAGCTGGAAATGTGCAAACATTTAAATTCTAGCAAGTAATTATCTCCATTTGATCATAGGAGGGATTGATACAGAATGATGTCAGGCACTTTTGGAGGATTAGCAGTGCTGCTGCCATTACTTCATCCATTTTGTTTTGTCCTTGAATGACAGAAAAAGAAAAAAGCCTGCAAGATCTCCCACAATGAATGCAGAGGTCATTACTATACAAGCTGTGTTTTTATAAAACTTAYAGATTTATTGTCTTTCCTGTAAGAGTAAGGATGTATGATAAATATATAAGAACTGATGGAATCTGATGTATAAATAGTCTATATATGATCATTTAAATGAACACGCCTTACAATAAAAGACCATTTGCAGTTGTGAATACTCACGGAAACAACCACCTCATGTTGAGCTTTACTGAAATTTTACTCACAGACAAATCTAACTAACATTTAACTTTTTCTTACATTTCTTTCCCTAATTCTAATTTCTATGGTACTACAYAAAGTGAGGATCTTCTCTTCCTTTAGTTTTCCTTGCAGCGTTCACCTACTGCACATAACTTTTTCCCGGGTTAAGTCAGTAATTCGCTTGTGACATCATATTAGTTGCTTTGGCAGCAGCGACATTTTGGTAYCCAGCTGTATGTCCACACCAGTTCCAGGTGCAAGAGGCAAAACGAGAATTTTTGCGAAGCTGTTTCGATTTTTCGACCCACTTGCGTTTCTGTGCTCAAAGTCCAAGACCACCTTTTTTTTTTCATTTAAACACTGCAGAGCTCTTCTTCCTAAAGGTAAGGCTTTCGGTGCTTCATTTCCTTGTTAATAACTGAACTCAGAACCTCACAYCCCTGCAGTTTTAGCTGAAGCAGCAGAACTCTGCATGGCTTTCAAGCAGATCAGCTGGAGAATCTGGTCCTACATTGTACAGAACCATTTCTTCGTTGCAACAGTTATTTCATGTCGCAGTCTTATATGCTTGTGAATGTTGTGCAGTGTAATGTAATGATTTCCAACATGATTGTTACAGTCCTGTGCAGAGTTACATGCCCAAAAATGCCGGTAGGAATGGGGTGATAAGTGGAAAATTGGAGGACTACTGGGCTGATGCTTAGAGCACCGGAATGAGACTCCTAAGATTTATTTTTCTCTTTTAGGTTGACCAACAGTTTCCTGTTGATTGTTAAGACACTTAATCTATACCTTGCTGCCTTATGTATAAAACCTCACAGGAATTCAAAATCCACTAATAAGTATGAAATTTTAATGATACTTTAAGTGGATACTTTCCAAAGTGGAAGGACTTTGTAGATAGAAAGCTACTAACTTTAGGATAGAAGCAGGTCATTAGCTAGCGCAAGGCTATTAATTACAGTGTATATCCTAACTTTTGCCCTTAATGTCTCAAGCTCCAAGGGTTTGCTTAGTTAGCTGCCTCCTGCCCAACTAATCTAATTTTCAGAATACTCTTAGACATGACTGTGTCAGGATTCATCCTGTTATTTCTTTAATGTTGAATTTATTTTATGCTTGCATTAAATTTCACCTGTTCCCTGGTGTTACAGAATTATTAGCATCTGATCAACAAAATAATATTTCAATTACTTAATCTAATATGAATAGCCTTAGAGAATTAACTGCCAGGTCCCTGCTGAGATTTGAACTCCCATAGTATCCTTTGAAGTTTACAACCTAAATTAATAAGTGTATAGGGTATACAATGATTTATAATTAAAGGCCAGAGTAAATCCACTAKTTATAGTTTTAACAAATAAATATTTCTTTACTCTTGTGTAGTTAGGCCTTTTATTTAACTAGAAATAGCTGTTGTGTCCTCCTTAATCTTCTGAAAAGAAAGTAGTATCCACAGACAGCTCTGGGCTTATTCCAAAGCCCATTAAAAACAATAAGAGTTTATTATGGATCTATATCAACCCCTTAACCTTTTTTCTTGGGATCTTCTCTCAAGAATTTATTAATTTTCCTGAAACTTCTGTTGTTAATTCCCATTTTTTCTTACATTTGGGTACTTAAAACTCTCTACAGTATTCTAGGTATAACGGTTTAATTTTTACAGCAGTCACTTAGATATTTTTTACTGGATTTGTCATAGGACTTTCAGCTGGAACCAACCTGATCATCAATGATAGAAAAAGGAAAAACTGCRGAAGACTCTTACAAAAGGTATAGTATTTCTGATCAGTTTCCAATGGCCCTGACATAATTTATGTTCCAAAATAGACTCTGTGTTGAAGTCTTTTACCTGTAAAGTGATTTACATTTTGATAGCACCATAGATTCTAATTGCTACTTTCACAAAATACATGCAGAATGCTAAATTTAAGAGGTGCTTAGTTGCCTAATTCTTAGTTGCCTATCACTCAGAAAGGCATCTAGAGAATTGACATAGGYATGTARKTTCTGCCTAAAATACATGAGATAARTTAYACYGTGCCAGAAAAAGGGATAGTTATGACAAGACCTTTACAACTAACTGGAAACACTAAATCCTGGGGTTTATCTGAAACCCTGCTCCTTTTTGATAGATGCCCTGTTCACTTGGGAGCCAGGACCTGGAATTCTGAAAGAAATTTTCTGTATCTATTCTTTCTGAGAACCTGAACAGGACTTCTTGTTTGAGTCTTGCTGGGTTCTTTTTTAAGTGTACCTGTRCATAGAAAAGCATGTGGAGGCAGAAAGGAGGCTGCTTTTTCATCCCTTTTAACAGGTTAGAGATCAGTGCTGTCTACAGCTCTTAGGATGGTACTCTAAGCACCGTAATAGCATTGAAGTTTAACAGATAAATTTCTCCCTCTTTCTGTTACATCTGGTCTTCTGCATATGAAAAAAAAAGGGAGAGAAAAGGAAAGAGATGAAACAAGACTCTGCAATCTAAGAGCTATTATATTTGACTGAAGGTGTCCTCAGTGTCTACTTTTCCTTTTATAACTCAATGACTACGTAAAGCAGGGCTCTCTATTTGCCAGTTAAGTGGCTGAACCTGTAGTCCAAATTGTCAAACTTTATACTCTTCCTGGCCCTTGGATTTTCCCTGCCCGTTCTCCGGAAAAGCTTCACTGGGACTGATTAGGAGGGACTCTATACTGTTTAAAAGGAGCAATTTGATCTCAAAATTCCCCAGGAGTGTTCTCAACACTGTTGGAAATTACCATCTGTTCGTGACGTGTGCCAAGTCTGCCTACTAGATTATGCTTGACAGAGATAGGTATAGGTTTTGATGCTGAGTACAGTCAGAACCAGATTGGTATATATGCTAACTGGTAAATTGGAAGACATTTGGGTGAAAATATAGGCCTCAGTATCTGAGCCTGTATRGTTTTGAAAATATACATTTGAATTTAAGTTTTCTCCCTTTARCTACCTAGTTTTGTGAACAAACCATTTTGTAAAAGAACAGAAATTAGATTACATGTCTTAATTCTGGTTATTTGGAACATCGATTCAGAGATACGTGAAAATATTTTTCTCTAAATCCATACAGTGAAATACACCCCATTACTTGATTAATACATTTTGACATAAAATTAGTAYACTTTAGTTTTGCCTTGTAGCATTTGCATGTTTGCTTTACCAGTTCTGTGATCATCTACAACTGCATTTAAAAAAAAACTTACCTTTCACTCATAAAAAACAGCCCTATGCAATATTAGCTTATCCCTATTCATATCCTCATCAACATGAAATTGATGTAGACACCAATTCCCACAACATTTTTCACAGACTATTCAACTTATCACAACAATAGCTAATTGATTATYCTTATCTGTGTCTATAATGATATCCAGTATGTTTCTTGGATCACCTGAATGCTCTGTGAATAACGGTGAGCGAGCAGCAACGAGTATTATATTAGCTAGAAGAACAGAGTAGTGACTTGATGAGCAAAAGCAACAAGTAATGAGTGGAGCAGCTACAAAAATCAGTAGTGTGACTTCTGGTGTGGCCTCTCTACAGCAGAAAAATAGCATAGACCGAGGAGCCTGAGAGTGCTAGGAACTGAACGCTCATCATAAGGGTAGCAATTTGTTCTCAGATCCTAGGCATCAAATGGGGAGGAAGGTAGAGCATGCCCTTGTCCTTTTCTGGATATGTCTTTTACCATTATCAGCTGAAGCAGGAAAGTTAAATTAACATTAATGTCAGTGTGTGGTTTCATTTCCTTGTAAACATTATACATTATTTTTCCATATTAAAGTCTTGTTTTAAACTGCTTGTTTAACACATTCCTTTAGAGTGAGAAATTTTGTGCATTCAATGTCTAGAAACTGTATATTAGTTTCCCAGGTTTATGAGCAGGGACTGAGTTAATGTTGCATTTTTAGTAAAGAATCTTTGGAACTAGTTAAGGGTTAAATTAACATTTAATTTCTGATAATGAAATTACTGTTACAATGATATGCTTTGTTAAAGATATGCTCAAATGTTGTTAATAAGATCATTCACATATTGTAACTGAATACCTTAAACACCAGATTTAACAATATGACTACAATATAAGCACTGCCATTTAATGAAAGGCCTGACACTCTTGCMTATTTCATGTAACAACTGACAGCAGTTGCACAGAAAATTAATGTATCAAAATAACTATATCATCAATCATTTTATGAAAAGCCTATGTGTATTTAACTGAAAAATCTGTTCTGCAAAATAATTATTCCTTATCGTACRACTGCAACGTATCTATCTGAGCTCAACAAATATCATTCAGAACTCGGGCCCTATATGATTAATTAAAAATATTCCTAAAATTAGGTTTCTGAACTCATTCAAATGGCTGTGCCCACTATTATCTTGTAGCTACAAAGTCTGTTTTGGAATCTTTTATTTAGATTTCTTTTATTCAAATGGGTTATTAAATAAATGAAAACATCAGCAAATTTAAAAAATGAGAGGAACAAAAAAAATTATCATAAATTGAAGGGAATAAACTATCTTATTTTTTATTGTTTCTGCAGGTACTTCCCTTCAGTCTGCATCAGTCTGCTGCGGAGCTTTACCTGGCTGTTGATACTCATCTTCTTTGCTTGGCCCTTGAGCATGGCCTTGGCTGGCCTCTACGGATTTCTCTCCCCTTTTGTTACCTTGGTGGGACTGGATGATGTTAGTGAAGCCCTGTTGCAAGGAGTAAATGTGGGAAGGGAATGCGCTCGGAATATAAGAAATTGTAAGCCTCTGTGTTAAGGAGGGAATCTGACACCACCTTGCAGCCATCTAGTTTCTCGCTGCAGCATGTTTCACATCATTATTCTATATTTTGAAATCTCTAATTTTTGCAGAAACATGAATTAAAGAACCATCATTTCAGCAAAATAAGTATTTGGCATTTTTCCCCCCTGAATTTGATGTTTCTAGTACTGTTTTATAAACACACAACAGAAGGAATGACCTTCCATATCTGATCTAATGACTAGTGATAACAGTGTCTGAAAAAAGAACACAAGCTAATATATACATTAGGTACATGAACAAGACCTGTGTATCTTTAAATAGTGTTTCTCTCTAAGGTCATGCTTCTACAGACAGAAGACTGAAGCATTATAAATGAGTCAGTGTGCCACCTGGAAAACACTTGTGCTTTGTTAATGGGTAAGAGGATGAGGTCAGATATTTCTAATTAGCATCTCCACGGGCAAGCAGCCAGCAACGGGCAGCACTTTAGGCTGCATCCCTTGGGTGCAAGTTGAAGACAATAATGAAGGCTTTTAGGACAGGCTGTTTTTTGTGGTCATTTGAACCTGGATGTATATGATGTTCATGCTGCCAACAGAGTATCACAGCTTTTGATCAAAACACACCACGGAGATTTGAGCCTCAGCTCCTGGATATTCAGAACATTCCTATTTGTCCTCTGTAAATTATTGTCCTAAACTGGTATGATTTATAAGGCCAAAACTACTGCATATGCACATATCCTTTCTGCAGAAAGAGCTTATAGAAATTACTGCTGCTTTTTAAAGACAGCCATTTACAGGAGTATAGAATTATGAACTGTACGGTTACACRGGGCTTCTAAGACACAGTCTTGTCCTGGAGAGGTACAAGGGCCTGTCTGTGCTATAGTTGCAGCTGTATGAAGAATTTCTATGGATGAGCACAGAATTCCTTCTGGGAAAGGTTGCAGAAGTCTCCATATGTATAATCTTTAAATGWCATATAGTTAAATAAAACAATTACATGCTTTTTTCCCACCCTTTGCTCTGCCAGTCAGTCTGAATATAGTTTGAATACTTAGAATGATGTCAATGATTCGCTGCACAGTGTGGTTGATTCAAGTCTTGGCTACCCCATTCTGCAATTAACAGTAAAAAAGACTCCCTTTTACTGTATTTTCTCATGTTCCATATCTTAGGGACGTTTATTTTTCTCATATTAAAGAGCAGTGTGCTATATTTGCATTTTTCTATATATCAAGTATCTATCAAAGACATTTTCCATGGGGAGACAGTTGTTTATCAGGAGAGTCATTTTTCTGAGGGCAACAATGTGGCCTCATAGTTTTAGTAAGTTTTGCAAAGTAGAAAAATATCTTTTGTAGTGACTGTCTTTTGGCTGTATCTTGTGGTTTATTTAGCAGATATTTTATGGGAAAATAATTGCTTTCTGAACCATCAAATTGACTTTTTTTTCTGAACATCCAGTAAGCTTAAGGCAGCAGATAAAAATTGTCTTTTCCACAGTTTCCTTAGTTGACTTAAATGGTGTAGCTCTTTGCCAGTGAGACATTTACTGATGTCATACGATACTTTTTCTGATCTTGAATCACTGAGATTTTAGGTAGGTAATTTGATCTTCTACATTTACTCGGGGGGGTCAAATATTTGGTGTAATTTCATTGTTTTCAACAGCAATCRATTAATATAAAAGACATTTTTCATCTGGTTTACTGTACTGCAGACCTAGTYAGATTTGGAAAAACTTTAAAACTTAGGATAAGTCCAAAAATAAACTGGAAATATGTTGTCTGAGAAATTTTGTTCAGCTGAAGTACACGAGTTATACTCAGRAAAAGGTGACTTAGTATTTCAATGACTCTTGTCACTTGATAGTAACTCACTTTTCTTTTTTTTACAGTACTTTTCAATATGTTTTCAAACTGTCACTTGTCTCTCCCAAGTGGTTCAAAGAAACCAGTCCAAACTCTTTGAGTGACATCATTGCATCTCTGTTGAAGCCAACTGAATGGCATGAAAAATGTAAAATCATACTAAAAACAGTATGAGAAAGGGCAGAGGGGACTTAAATGAAGGAAAAATCAGGCCCAAATTATGTTTATGATTACTAAATTGAGCCAATAAAAACTGAATGACATAGATAACACAGTACCATAGCTGCTACACTTAGTTCAGAGGTGGTTGACCAATTAATGTATTTTCCAACTCCCAAGGCAAAAATTTGGGATTAATGCAACTTGTTGAGTGAAATGGCCATGACTACGTGCCTTTTCCCTCTATATCTGAGACCATGCTATACATAACTGCTTGATAGTGCAGTAAAGGAAGTACAAAAATGGAGAAAAGTGAATTTCGTCTATGCATCTGTCATAAGTGAGGAAGAATATGTTTAATATGCAAAAAAACCCATGCACAACAATCCCTTAACATCCTATAATCAGAAGGCTGTCAGTCATTCCAGCAAAAGAGATTATCTTTCAAGGCATTCATGCAAGCAAGTGCCTGAGTAATAGTTAGCATTTTGCTCATTGTGGATCCATGCCCTACTAATGTCAAGTTGCTGCATCAAATGGTGAGTGAAAGGTGGAGTGCCGCCAAGTAGTATGCCTAGGCAGCCTGTGTATCCCGTATCAAGTAACCAGGTCAACAGCCTGTTTCRTTCTGGCAAGAAAACCCCTTACATTCAAATGTTTGTAGGGCCCTATGAAATCACAGTAGAGAGTCCCTAAATTTGCTATTTACTGTAATATTTCATTTTGGTTTTAGGCTTTAATGTACCCAGCAGAGAATTACAGATGAACTGAATCATTACCTTTTTAGGAAAGCAAAGTTGAGGTGTTAGAGTACTTTGGAGTGTCTTTCACTCYTACGTTAAGGATGGCAGTAACCGGCATTCCTAATACACTTAAAATCATAGAATCAGTAAGGTTGGAAGGGACCTCTGGAGATCATCTAGTCCAACCTCCCTGCTCAGCAGGGTCACCTAGASCATGGTAGACAGGGTTGCATCCAAGCGGGCCTTGAAGATTTCCAGAGAAGGAGACTCCACAACCTCTCTGGAGCATTGTACTCCATAGKTAAATCAGAAATGCCTCTACAATATTCTTCTGTTAATGAAGCATGTTAAGCAAAGTCTGAAATACAGTGATTACTCACAGGATATGTACAGATCTTGGCAATACAGACTTCTTACTGTCACTTTGGTAAATGCGTTAGTCCTGTCCAGAACAACCCCTCTTTAGAAGAAAAAGCAAGTAAACTCAGATTTATTTTGGTCAGTAGTTAAGACCTGAGATAAATAAGTGACAAAATAAGTACTGGTAGAGAACGTTCACATTATCCTTCAAGAATACTATTTAGAAAATTACTCATTCGTAGAATTAATCCTCTGACTTCAGTCCCTTGAAATTGTTTCCATCACCAAACATTCTAGAATGGCTCAAAATGTGGTTTTTCTATTTTCATTTCAGTTGAACTCAGTTTCTTTGCTGTGGTATTTTTTTCAGTCTGCATGCACATTAAGAGGTTTAGCTTGGTAAATGTGCTCTGAGCTCTAAAATATGTTACGTACACTTCAGTATACACATATATTTAACTGTTAAAATGACAAATGGCAATCTGGTATGAAATCTTCTGAGTTCTACAGAACATATGGGAATGCTGGCTTGAAATAAAGCCTGCATTACTGAAGATTGAACTCATTGTAGGAAAGTGATTTTGGAAATTCTTTGATTTCTGTCTAAAACACACTGCACGATTAACTTCATAAAAGCTAGTAGAAAAAAAATAATCTCATGCCATTACTTGCACAACAAAATGTATTCATATTATGATTGCACCATGCAAGCAAAATCTATGGTCCAGTGGCAGATTGAAAATCYAGAAAATCGGATCCATGTGCACACCTAGTATCTTCACTGGAAAGTCTAGATTTTTGAACAATTCTCTCTCTCTCTCTCTCTCCAATTCCAGCCTGACATAAGAAAAAATAAATTGCAAAAACGTGGATAAAAATTGCATGTGAATATGATATAAATCCACAATACATAAATTTACACTTTTAACATTTTCTGTAGTCCATAAAGTCTTTTTCTAAAGCACCTTTTTCTGTGGAAAAAACAGAAAACATTTTTGGCTTTGCTAATTGCTAATTGCTTAATTTTCAATGGATTCTAACAGTCAGCAAGACTCCAGAGAAGCTTTATTTTGRTCATCCAAGTTTTAGCTTGGATCAGTGCACAGTCCTCCTTCTCAGCATTTCCACCGCTTTTAATACGTTGCAATTTACTGGACAAGAGGAGGTATTAGCACATTTAACAAATCAGCTCTCAGTACAGAGATCTGTGGTGTAAGAACGTTCCAGTATCTGGGATTTCCAGAAATCTTGATCCTCAACCCACAATTATGGAAAAAGCAGCTGCAGTTTCTGTCAGAATGTAATGTTCTTTGCCGGCTGGAATAGGATACATCTGCTCGTCTTGCATTTCTAGTAGCACTAACTTCTGAAATAGTTTGGGGTTATTTTTCCATTCTTTGAGAAAGGTGAGACAAAAATATTTTTTTATTGAATTGGGCTAAAAGGTAAAAATTCTGAAATACTCAGAAATAAACATTTGGAAAAAAAGTTTCTGTCCATTAAAATGTTTTGTTCATAATTCAGTCAGTGCTTTTCAGAAGAAAAACTGAAACTTTTTTTTTCTTTTAACCTACATGAAAATGAGTTGTTTTCAAAACACTGTCTGAAAAATGGAATGAATAATTTCTGGGGAAAAGTATGTTTTGGAGAATCTCTATTTTTTTGGCAAGAGAAATAATTTTGCCAGAAAGTCCTGAGGCAGTCTCAGCATGCTTCAGTTTCACTCCCAAATTCACCGAGTACTACAATATTTTCTCCACACCACGGTCCAACTACTTCCCTTGTTAATAACTCAGATGCTCTTATCTGAGTCATAACATTGCAAAATTGTGGTAGGTTGGAATCATCACATTCCTTGCCTGATTCATCAAATCTTAGTGTTTCTAACAGCAGTAGAAACAATCAGTCCTATAAAAAAATTGTATTTCTTGGGAAGGATATACATATCTCAATTATGGCAAAATGAACTCTTTCTGTGTATGCCACATTCAGACAGCCTTTGGTATTCACATTTCAGAACATGCTGCACTTATTCAAGAGCTGAAATTGGCCTTCAGAAGTGAGATTCAATAAACTCCTAATTTCCAGTGTGACTTTAGTCAAGTCACTTAAACCTGGTATACCTTAGTTCCTCATCAGTAAAACAACTCTTCTTTCTCTGCCTGATCTACAGAGATCGAGAAATTTAGGTGCTCTGGCTWTAACACACAGTATACAGAATGCATGCAGAAAGGTTAACAGAAAAGCCAGCATTTGATGGTTTCCTTTATTAGAATTTAATTCATTAACGGACCACTATGTTGTTCTTTTTCTTGTAACTCAGAGACATCTGTCTCTGATTCTGAAAAGTAACAGGCAGCTGAGAGAGACACGGTCTGGAAAAGCAGACAGACTGCTTCGCAGCAGCTGGGAGCTTCAGGTTCTCGTTTCCGATCGCTGAGCTCCACTCGCTGCAGGGGACTGACATGACAGCTCATGCGACTCAGTGAGAGGTGGTGACACCAAAGTTAGGTGGTGGATTACAGATGAGACCACAAGCCCATATGTGATATGTCAGTAAAAAGGGAAGATACATGTATTAGATATCATCTTACTACAACCGAGTATTAGCTGGTGAAGAAAACAGGAACATTCGTTGTTTCTCTGCAAAACATCTCCTTGGCAATTTGAATCCTCGTTCCTGTTATCTTCACAAAGCCTATGTCGCTCTCTTTGCACATAGATGGCTCACTCTCTTTCGTCTTTGCTGTCTCCCCCTACTTTCCCCCCTTCTCCTTTAATTATTTTCCTTGTCATCTTTAAGTACCTCAGTATTGATCTACCTAATTTATATACTTACCTTGCCATGACTCCGTTGTCATTTCATTGTACCTGTTGGGTGACCATTCTGCAAGTTTCAGCTTTTTACAGCCACATATAAGAAGGAAATGTAGTTTAYATTAAAATAATCACAATTTTCAGATGACTGGATGGAATAATAGCCTTAAGTATTGGTTGTTTTGTGGAGATATTTGTAATACAAATACTCTCAACCTGCCTTTGGTTCACCTACCAATTACCTATTGCCTTTAGAGCTGCTATTCATTTATACTGTGCTAGCATCTGGAGACTCACCCGATATCAAGGGATGACTATGTGTGATGCTGAGCAGACATGCACAAAGGCGTCTTTGCTACTCCACCTCTTCTGCTGTTCAAGTCAGATTTTTTTTTAATAACTAAACAGTCAAAATGAGATTCAAAATCTGTTAGAAAAACTGTCTGTCAATAGTCTCATGTGAAGCTGGTGTCTCTCAGAGATTCAGCACAGGATTAGCACCCAACATACATGCTGGAAACACAGCTGAAGTGGTCAGGACCTACTTCCATTCTCCTGAATTACTCTGTCTCCTTTGGGGTGTAACATGGTCTGAGCAGCCTGTCTGAAGCTGTAGCAATTTCCCYGGGTTGCATTTCATTTCAGAGCAGCCTGTAGTCTTCCCAGTGCTAAATACTGGAGTCTTACCCATCCCACCTGCCATGCTATGGCTTGTGGAAGAAACAGAAATTCCTCCCATGCAGGCTTCTTGTTCTTAGAAACTCTCACCAGTCCCTGTGCCCRTCTGCCTGCTGCAAAGAGTGTAACGGGAGTGAGAGTCTTGGTCTCCGTAAGTGACGTTAAATAATGATGCTTCAGGCTCAGAAACTCAGAAACATAAATTCGTTTCACTACCACTCACCTCCAAGTATTGCCTGTCCCTGCTTCTCTCAGCCTCGTAACAARATGTTTTAGCTGCATCTCTAACTCCTAGTGCCCACCTCATTATTCTATCATTACCATGCACACTTAAGATGTTTTAAGTTAATTATAGATGTGCAGCAGCACATGAGTGAGTGAGAGAAAGAGGGAGAGAAATGATAACAGCCTGCAGCTATGTGAAGGGTTTAAATGCTGAGCAGACAGGGAATGTATAAAGCAAGATACATGGGCTATAACCAGGGCAAGTGGCACTAAGAAAGGGAGACATCTGATGAACTATCTGGAGAAGTGTGATTMTTAACTTGAGAGACTATCTTTTAGCAGAACAGGAGAAAGATTCCTCACTTGGGACTTTCAAAATCAGACTGGGAAAAGCATAAGGGAATGTTTCATAGGGAATGCCTCTAGCTTGGTGGTGACCATGGAGTTGCCTTTTCTGGCTTCTCTGTGTGTATCTGCGTACACACAAACATAACCAGACATAACTGCACACACGCAACCAACCATGGCAACCATGAGGGTGATATTCCTATGATACATTGCAGTGTACCTTCAACGTCCTCACTGCATCAGGACTCCTGCCCATTGCCAAGACTCTACAATGCTTTTTATGTTCCTAAAGCACATACAGCTCCGAACAGCTGTCYCAGGACAAAAGGACTGTCCCAAAGGACTTTGCTACTTACTCTTGCAAAGGTAAAATTTATTCCAAATATTACACTGGCCTGAGGCTCAGGAAAGGTAACAGCTCTGAGCCAGGACAAACTTTATGTCCCAAACCATTGGACTTAGAAATAGCAGATTTTAGCTAGTGAGGAAAGAGAAGTCTTCTAAGATGTATTAGGTCAGGATATACTATACTTTGAAATCAACATAATGATAGAGTTTGGTGTTCACTGCTATTTTTGGAGCATCCATAGATAATAAAAAAATCAGAAATAATCAGAAAGACCAAAAAATACACACAAGGAGGGCCTGATCCTACATATTTTAAAATTGTCTAAATGCAATCATAAATAAATAATCTGTAAATAATCTGAAGTCTGGAATAGTAAGTGTTCAGTGCTTGAATCAAGGCTTTATTTTTAAACTACATGTTTTCTACACTCATAAGCTGAATAGGAATAGSAGATTTGAGGATTTCTGGGCATCGTAAGATCACAGTGTGATTTCTTTTTGGAATTTTTAAGTACACAGCAACAAGAACTAATAATTCACTAGCTGTGTTCTGTTTTGGCTCTAGTCACATTAGTTGAGTAACACATCCTATTTTGCCTATGTGCACGTGTCAGATAAATGTATTATTTGTGCTACCCTATTACGTATGTATCGTTTGTGGGACTGTGTTAACTCTACCTACACATTAAGCCTTCATAGTCCTCCACATTCAAGCTCTCTTGGGGTGTGTGCAGATCATGCCCACTTGCACGTCCACTTGCTTTTCCTTTGCCTCTGCCTCCCAGTGGCTAAGTCATGGGAAATGCATACAGCAGTTAGGGACCTTGGTCATTTAGAAACTGGAATATTTTTTMCGCTGGCTAACCTTATGTAACAGTGTGGTACATTTTCATTTGTATGCTTGTTTTGTGTACTTGAGGCTGTAATATCACTTTATTGAAGAGGGCAGGACAATGTTGGCCGAAGGAATGACTTAATCTGGGTACTTCTAGGAAGGGCTATGAGGGAGCAGATGCCTTTCTGGATATATGCACAYGGTGTGGTGTCCTGTATGTTTGACCTTGCAATATACAGCAAGCAGAGAGGGAGAAGAAAGAGATTGAAGAAGTGTATCAGGATCCCAGATATGAATCCTACTGGATTAGAAACTTAGAACTTGAGGAAAGGGTAGAGAAAGCTGGTATTTACTTACAAAGGAAACAGAAGAAAACAGACTGCCTTGTACAGATTTTATATGCAAGAGCTGGCTCTGCCCGTTTCAGTTTCGCCAGGAGTCCCTCTCTCTGCAGCCCAGGGGAATGTAGGATGTGACAGGGAAGGTCTGATTGGGGAGGAATTCAAGGCGGCTATCAGCAACTGGCTTCTATGTAAATACTGTAACACCTCCGAGCGGAGCAACAGCTGAGATAACACTGAAAGCTAATCTCTAGTGCCAGTGAAGCTGGCCAATCCCTCCCAGTACATGGCTTCTGCAGAAAAAAGGTGGTAGGGAAAAAAGAAGCAAATCTAAATTGTACGTGGCAACTTACTACAGAGTAAAATGTACTGATTTTTTAGAAGCGAAAAACAGGGTACAATATTGTACTTTTCYTTTGAGATGCTACTCTGTGCACACGTAGTCCATGCTAGACATGCATATATATGAATTCTTGTATAAACAGGCATATGGAAGTATATGTTGCTGTCACCAACCCTGCTACCTGTGACTGATGGCTTTAGGTAAGTCCTTATCCCACCAGTACTGATTCTGAATGATTTTTCAGCAGCAGCAGGAAAGCTGATGATGTTTGCCACYGCTTCCCTGAGGCAGAGGCTCTGACAGAAGCACAGCCTTTCCCTCCTGCAACCTTCTTAGGCCACTGCACTTTGCAATCATTTCCCACAGAGCGCAGAAATAGGTGTTTTATACAAACATGCAAGCATTTTGCATATATTTGTGTGTATACATGTATACATATATATACATATATGTACACACACACCTTTATATACAAATAGCGCCTCATCAGAAACAGACTCTCTCTCCTCAAGGCATTTAAGGAAAAGCAGGAGCTAACAGTGGCCAAGAGGTGTATTGCTGTATGAGCCTCAAAGATGTGTTTAAACSTCCCAAAGGAACCAAAAAGTCACAGGCCGGGTGGCTTTCACAAGCTCCCTCCTTCCCCCTCACTCAACATGTAGGTAACGCCACATCAGCCCACCTGCAGCAGCTAATACACTCGACCGGTGCCTTGGCGGCTGATCCAGTTGAGTTTGGGCCTCCTGGCCCCCGCATCCCACCCTCCCCGTCCGCCCCCAGACCCAGCGCGGCGCTGCTGCAGGCGGGCGGCAGCGCGGGGGGCTATAAGCAGCACAGCGCGGTGCCGCAGCTGCTCTAGGACGCGCCCGGGGGGCTCGGCCTCCGCAGCCGGGCCAAGCCCGCTTGAGGGATGCCGCTCCAGTGGTTCCATTTTTAACTGGGAAAAAAACAAAGGAAGGAAAAAAAAAAAAAAGCTCTTTAAGGTATATGGATTTTCTAGGTTTCACCACTGCAACAAAACATCAGTGCAGGTGTTTCAGCAACTGAGCAGGAAAACAACTGCCACATCACATTAACACAGAGAGGTTTTTTTGCCCAAGCTGTCCCCATCCCTCCTTCTCCTCGGCCCTTATTGCTCCACATTACTGACCCAGTAAAAGGGCAAAAGCGGGGAGCCTAAAATCCACGCCAGCTAATGCAGAAACAAGAGGCCGCGCTCCGCGCCGCAGCCCCAGCCGCCGCCCCGGCACATGCCGCCGCACACACCGCCCCCGCGCTCCGCGGGCACCGTCCCCCCCGGCCCGCAAGATGGCGGCGCGCCGCTGCCGCCGCCGCCTCCCTATTTGGCCGGGCGGCGGGCCGGGCCCGCGCTGCCTAATAAGGAGGCGGCGGCTGCCCCGGCCCGCCGCGGCCGCGGCAGCCGCCGCCGGGTATAAAGCGGCGCCGGCCGCTACCCCGCCTCACCGCGCCTCGCCTCGCTTCGCTTCGCCGCGCTTTCCCTCCCCCGCGCCGCTCCGGTGAGTAGCGCGGCGGCGCGCCGCGAAGGGCAGCGGCAGCCGCAGCCCGCGCGGGGCCGGGGCGGTGCGGGGCCGGGGCTGCGCCGCCCGTGCCGGGATCAGGCTGGGAATGGCCCCCGCTGCTCCCGCCGCGCCGCTGGCTGCACACGCCGTCCGCTTTAGCTGTNGGGCGGGAGCGGGGGAGCCCCGCGGCGCTGCCGCAGCCTCTGGAGCCGCCGCGCTCTTTTGCAGGTCCGCGCCTCTGCCCGAAGATGTGCGACGACGAGGAGACCACCGCGCTCGTGTGCGACAACGGCTCCGGGCTCGTCAAGGCGGGCTTCGCCGGCGACGAYGCCCCCAGGGCCGTGTTCCCGTCCATCGTCGGCCGCCCCAGGCACCAGGTAGAGAGGATGCCGGCGCCGCCGGGCTTCCCCCGCTGCCCTCGCGCGGGCTCCTGCCTCTGAGCCCGCTCCTGACCCGCCACCGCCACCTGCCCCGCTGCTTGTGGCGATGCTTTCTTGGTCCTCTCAGGCCCCCTGTTTGGGTGCCTTCTGTGGGCTTCCATGAGCTTCTCCCTCTCCCCCAGCGATCTCCAGTTCCTCTTCGCTCTCTCCACACCCAGGCTCCTGATGGAGAACCTGGGCCAAACGCTGCTCCCTCCGGAGCCGCTTCGCGCTAGGCCAGGCCTGCCGCCGCCCGCAGCCCGGACGCACCTCGCCGGGCAGAACTCACCGCGGGCGCAGCTCCTTCGGGGCCCTTCCCGCCCCACCCGGCCCGGCTGCCCGCTCACACGCCAAACCGCGCGCTTGAGTTCGCTCTTACTTGCTGTGCGGCCCAGCCTTCTCAAGATCTGCCTGATCTCTTCAAGCCTCCCTTTGCTCGTCCCCACTTTGCCCTCTTACCTTGTCACGATTAAATCAGCGTACGGAGAAGACAGTACTTCTAAAATTTCCAAGCTAAAAAGTTTGCAGTGCTTTTTCTTTTTAGCTAAAATAGTTTGCTATTGCCATTTTGTTTTTATGAAAATGTTACCACTGAGACTCCATAGCTATAGGTTCTGTCACCAGGTTAACTTTGGCAGTATCCTCTTCTTCACAAGAAGACTTATTTTCTCCATAGCTTTTGGTTTATAAACCGCTCTTCCCAATCTCTCTCTGTATCTTCCCTTGCTCATTAAATTGTGTAGTTTRCTTTCAGTCAAACTGTTGGACCAGAAAGAAAAGGTAATTGAAAACCAATGTCATATTTAGAAAAGGGGAAGAAATGGATCCTTTCATCTGATTAAAGGGAGAATTATTTTATTAAAAAATGTAAAATTAACATGCAGATAATACAAAATTCTTTTCCTAAATGATCTTTTTCTGGCATTGCTGGTTGTATCATTCTTCAGAATAGCATAATGTGGCATAATTGTTTGGGCTCTTTGATGCTATTTTCTGCAAATAATGGTTTCCTGCATTTTCTTCTTCTAGGGTGTTATGGTTGGTATGGGTCAAAAAGACTCTTACGTAGGCGATGAAGCTCAGAGCAAAAGAGGTATCCTTACTTTGAAATATCCCATTGAACATGGCATCATCACCAACTGGGATGATATGGAAAAGATTTGGCACCATACTTTCTACAATGAACTGCGTGTGGCTCCTGAGGAACACCCCACCTTGCTCACAGAAGCCCCCTTGAACCCTAAAGCAAATCGTGAAAAGATGACCCAGATAATGTTTGAGACCTTCAATGTACCTGCCATGTATGTGGCAATCCAGGCTGTCCTGTCCCTTTATGCCTCTGGTCGTACAACAGGTAAAATAAACAGATWACCAGTCCAAAAAAGTAACTCATTCAATTTACAGAAAAGTATAGGGAAGTTTTCTTGATTATAGTTACTGATGATGTCAACAGAAAAGTGAACACGCAATCTATTGAAAGAACAATGTGGATTTGTTTGCCCTGCTTTAAAAGGGAGACACTGTGGAACTGATTCTCCTGCTTGTCATGATACAAGTGAGGAATGATTACTGTGAAGATACTGCAGACACTGGTGTGAAGCTTGTGTAAGAGTTGAACTCTTGGGCCCCAGAGATGTGCGTTTTCAGATCAGGGCAATCACCATCTCACGTACACACACATAGTAGTAGAATGCTGTTCAGATGGATCTAGCTTAAAATACATGCGAGACAACTGTTTCATGTGAATGCCTACACCAAACAGGAATATCCATGCAGGCAAAGGCAGAAGGAATGGACAAGGCCTATTTTTAGTAATTGACTTAAATAGAATGACACTGATTTACATGCCATGAAAAATCCTACATGTTTTATTGTCTGTKTTACTGCTTGTCATGTTTCATACATTTGTTCAGTGATTTCAGCTGCTCTCTAACAATTCTCTCCCAGGTATTGTTCTTGACTCTGGCGATGGTGTCACCCACAACGTACCTATTTATGAAGGTTATGCTCTGCCTCATGCTATCATGCGTCTGGATCTGGCTGGCAGAGACCTGACTGACTACCTCATGAAGATTCTCACTGAGCGTGGCTATTCCTTTGTGACAACAGGTCAGTTCTTCAGCTTTGACTTCCTGTGTATATCCTCATGTCTCCCTTGGTTCATGGATCTTCTTYGTTAGTGTTTTGCTTTTCCAGACCTTGACTTGGTTTCTTTATATGTGCAGCTGAACGTGAGATTGTTCGTGACATCAAAGAGAAATTGTGCTATGTTGCACTGGACTTTGAGAATGAAATGGCCACTGCTGCCTCTTCCTCCTCTCTGGAAAAGAGCTATGAATTGCCTGATGGCCAAGTCATCACAATTGGTAATGAACGTTTTCGCTGCCCTGAAACCTTATTCCAGCCATCCTTCATTGGTGAGTGTTTTTGGAAAATTTCTCTTACAGTAAGAGGTCTGAATGAATCAGAAGATCTAGAAAGTGTCCCAGTCCCCCTGATGATCTAAATTTGGCATAAAAGCAAACATAAATAATGGGTTACAGCCTCTGGTCCCTATAAACTCTACTGAATGTGAGCTCAGTTGGGAATTAGCTGAGCCCTGGGCTCTTGATAAAAGTCCTAGAGCAGGTTTTAGGTTGCAATTTTTAATGACTAAAATTACAGTTAGAACATTATGTCACTGGTAAGAACAGTTTTCAGAGCTGTATGTGCACAGCTCTTGTCTGAAACAGTATCTGACTCCACTAAGAAATAAAGTGTGTGAGGAAAAAGAAAATAAGATATTAATGTGTAGCTTATRTGCGCTGTGGTTTAACATTGCCATGACCAAGATGGTAAGTTTGTTGTCYGCTATAGCGGACACAGCTGACGGATATAACAAAGGCTTATAGTGTAAGTCCTGAGCATTAAATGCAGTTGTTCATCAGCTGACATCTTACTGTGGATTTAGTGTCAACCCTTCCAGGAAGCACCTGTTAAAATTAATAGATTGGAATGCAACCTATGAACATTTGCTCTTGATTTCTTTTTTTCTTACCACCCAATGCTAATACCYCTGTCCGTTACATCTTGCCTTGATGACTGTAAACAGTCTAGACTCTTCATTTCTTCTTCAGTCTGACCAACATGCATTTACTAATGTATTTTGTTCTACTTTGGCTGTTTTCACCATCTTTATTGTTATCTTTTCTGGATTAAACTAATGGTGCTTGTGAGACTCTGGCATAACCTGACACTCATATCTTCTATTCTGTGCAATTTCCTCATATCCCCATGTAATAAATAGAACTTTATCTTGTGTGTCCACATCTTACTGCACTTCTTGTGCRCCTCTTGTGCACGTGTTACATTATCTTTTTCTGTCGATTTTTGTTTTCTAAGCTAATCTTGTAATCCTTTTAAAATGCTTTTTCTATAACATTTAATTATCAGTAAGTAATTTTACAACAAAAAAGTCTTCAATACTACCTATTTACCAGGATCACAGATTAATATTCTGTCTAGCTTCAGTCCTTCAGGACAGGGAACCTGTGTTTTACAATGCACTTCTGCAGAAATCTAGACGTTCATATTAGTAACGGGGAGAAATGCTGAGGGTTTTTTGTCAATAAGACCTCTTGTATAATTTACTGATCTGCCATATTCTTTCTTCTCTAGGTATGGAATCTGCTGGTATTCATGAAACTACCTACAACAGTATCATGAAGTGCGATATTGATATTCGTAAGGACCTGTATGCTAACAACGTCCTTTCAGGTGGTACAACAATGTACCCTGGTATTGCTGATCGCATGCAGAAAGAAATCACTGCACTTGCTCCTAGTACTATGAAGATCAAGGTAAGGAATTTGTACTATAAACAGATAGATAAGGATGGGGAAAATGTCTATATCATTAAACTGGGAAACAGGAACTACTCAGAAGTGGCATCAGCAACTGATGGACAGATTAGGAGAAAATGCATTTAATCAGCATAATTACATTGATTAGAAGTAAACTTAGAGGAAGATTGGGCTATAGATTTTCCTGGAAAATGCTATATATTTTGTACCAGCTGCTGAAGATTATTTGTACTGATACTGGAGAAATGTGTGGGTGTGTKTGCTATAGCTGCTACCGAGCTATTTGGTATGTCGGTAGTGTGGATTAATTGTTCAGTTTAACTGATGAGAATTTGGTTGTTTCCCTTTATCCTAGATCATTGCCCCACCAGAGCGCAAATACTCTGTTTGGATTGGTGGCTCCATTCTAGCATCTCTGTCCACCTTCCAGCAAATGTGGATCAGCAAACAGGAGTATGATGAAGCTGGTCCATCCATTGTCCACCGCAAGTGCTTCTAAGCACCTTTCCTTCAATTTACCTCCCACTCAGGATGACGACAATATGCTTCTTGGAGTCTTCTGGCAACCCTTCCCGAACTCTGTTCAGTCATTGTACAGTTTGTTTACACACCCGTGCAATTTATTTGTGCTTCTTCTAATATTTATTGCTTTATAAATAAACAAGATCTGGGACTTGCAACCTACAAATGATTTTGTCTTATTTTGTTTTTTAAAGAAATGGTATTCTTTCATTACAGAAATTACCCTGCAAACACACTGGGATTTGGAAGCTCCATCAAACCCATTTGTGCCTTCACTGCATGCATGTCCTCCTAATTGATTTAGGCATCAGGTCATGGTTTACTGTTATTAAGAATTTATAGTTTTAATTCTGAAACTTGAAACGAAAGAAGCATCACATATTAAGGCTTGTAAAGAAGTAGCCTGAAGGGTTACTCTCCAGTAAGTGGGACAAGTGGAAGGAAACCTCTCGCATTCACTCACTGGATTTAGAAATGATTTCTCTGTTGCATTAATTATAACCCAAGTATTTTAATACCAACTTATTGAAAGCACAGCTATCTGAAAGAGAACTATGTTAATATGTTTAGAATACTATTTATAACTAATTAGCTTAATCCTGAAGAGTCATATAATTGTTTTCTGTAGGCTATAAATATTTATGACAAAACATTAATTCAAACTGACAGTTTGCTCACCTCCCCCATCTCATCAAAGCCAGGGACAAAGAAGTGAAGCCTTTATTACACTAATGCACAGGAACCAAACTTTTGCTGTATAAATATATTCTTACAATTCCTTTCACATCATCATTCATTATGTTTTTAGGCACTTTTTAACTCTTAATCTTTACTATTCTTTGTTTCCATTTGACCCAGATACTACAATCAAAAATTGCCTATTTTTCATGGGTTTTTCTGTTCCTAACTCTGACTCTTTATAACTTTGCTCTTTTGATTTTTTTTTAAAAAAAGATTAACTAAAAGATGAAGTATAAAGTGACCTGTGACACTTCCTCAAAAATAATGAACAGTATCATAATTTGAAATACGTGGATACTAGACTTCAACTAAATTTGATACAAGAATTCGTTTAAGGCAGATACCAATTCTTACGCACATAGTTAGGTATATGTTCAACTGAGGACTTACACGGGTATTAAGATTTATGTGAAAATTCTATATTCAAATGCTGATTTACAAAAGTAATAAACACAACTGGCAGTTTGCACAGGCAATTTTTTTTCCATTGCTTCCACCTTTCATATTCTGAAAATACCTTGAAACTGGCTATTTGATGTGATCTGTGGTTAAGCAGAGCTGATTTTACCCATCAAATACATAAAGACATTTTTAGTATCTGTCTCTAATTTACCATTAGAAGAGAGTTTTCCAAGGCACCATTCTAATTATACACCATCAGCCGTGAATGCAACTATTTAAATATTCAGCATATTTCTAGATGTTTTTTCTCTTGAGCAGAAAGGAGATGGATGGAGTTGTTAAATATAAATAAAAATTAACCACAAAAAGAAGATAATTATCCTCACACCATATACAGTATTACTGAAATTCTACAAATAATGCCTTTTCACAATGCAATAGAAGTTGATTAGTTGGTGATTCTCTTAAGGTGAGATCAACAGTTTCCACCGTTTTCAAGAAAGTTTTGGAAGAAGGCATCACTCTGAAGTTCATGCTATGGAGAAATTCTGCATGTTTTGAAAATATGAGAACATTAAAAATATGGGAATGTTAGATTTCTGAACAACTCAAATTTATTTTTTCAAACTCAAGTGATGTTTGTTCAATTTACATTTTGTTGTTCAGACTCACTGCACTTTTTTTTGCTTTGTCTTGCTTGCTGATTTGAAAGATTTTCCTGGTCAAAAAGGTTATCCCAAGTATTATTGCGAATTAGTGGAGTGATATGGTATGTAAGTTGCAATGAATTGAAGCTCAAAATGTTATGCTCAAAAGCATGCAAAGCAAATGTTAAGTAAAACCCAGTGGATTCCTGACTGGGTCTGGTAGGTCGGGCATGGCAAACATACAACTGGCAGCACGTTAAGACTGTGACGAGGAGTTCGCACTTGAGCGTGTGAGTATGAGGAGGAAACTGCAGGAAGCCATCGGCTGCATGACTACTCAAAAAAATTCTTTCCATAGTCACTTTTTGCTTTGTAATTTACCGTTTATGGAGATGGATATGAACAGCAAAAGTTGTGCAAAAGTGTGGCAGGCTTGAGCACATATAGGATATGTTAGAAAAAGTAGCACTGCCYGACCCTTTGTCTCTTCTTCTAGCATGTGTGTCCAAACGTATTTAATTTTAATGCAATAATCTCAGATTTTACCATTATAAAATAGGTTCAGTGCAGTGCTACCTTCAGTGGGATGGCAAGTATGAYGGTTATTTATGGAGACAAAACCTGAGAAAATTTTAGATCTTTAGATAATGCAATTCATCAGTTTGTTTGAGAGGATTTTGGGTGTAAAGTTATGTAAGAGTGTAATCAAAACTGATAATCACTGCCACTCCTTAAATTCAGGCTCTATTTCCACTTATAAGAAGTCTTAATTAGAGTTGCTTCCACTTTGTGTGGCAAATGAGGATCGTAGAATGAGATGAAGGAATTTACTGGAGAGCACCTATGTGATAATCTGTGAGATTATTGCAGATACGCGCTTGAAAAGGGCATTTTTAAAAAAAGAATCTGTAATTTTGGCATTTATTTTTGTGCCTTGACATCGGTACCTTAATATTCTCACAATGCAGAAATTTTGTGTGTCATTAAATGGGTTTTTCAAGAAAAGAATACAGAAGTTATGCTATGGGAAACTGTATCAAGACTCTGCTGAGGTCATTTGTGGCCCTGTAGGTGCACCTACGATCTTTACCTCTGGAACRCCTCGGCTAATGAGAACGTTGACATGAAACGAGAGGCTGTTGCTTTCTGCGCCGATCATCCCCAGGCACAGAGGTGCGGATGTACCATACRGTACAGGACTGTAGTTACCTTTCCTTGCTCTTGATGGGATTGCGTTTGGATGGAGGGGAGAAACTCGATATTAYGGCCAGACTTACAGGTCTGGCACGTGTGTTTTTGGAAGGCAGTGTGGAAACCTGCTAAAACTTCAACCTGGCACACCAAAAAGAAGTGCGTTCTGCTGTTTGATTTAGCAGCTCCTTGTTGCTCTATATGTAATATATCATGGAAATCATTTTGACTTGATTTTTTAAGCTAGGTGAAGAGGCTTTATTCAGTAATAAGSGCTAAAAAGTGTTAGGAAATGCTAATACACATCAGTAAGAGCTGAGACAAAACCTGGCGATCTGTCCTGGCAGACAGAGCAATGCAGGCCAGTACCTCTGCTCTTGGCTCAAGGTTATTAGGGTTTTACCACTGGAGCCTGATCCACAAATCTTACACAAAACTTTGTAGATCTTGGAGCATGTTGCGTGAGGAACACCGAGGGATGGAATTATGATCAGAAGAGAAAGCTTGTAACATCTCTACCAGGTATGTGCTAAGAGCCTGGAAAGCCTACAGTTCTGCTTGAACGGACGGCTTTTTTGACAGGAAATATGGAGATGTTTCAGGAGTTGTATTACTGCTTCAAGGCTCTTCCAGAGCAATGGCAAAACAGTCATTTTAAATTTGATGGAATTGTCTACTTTGTACTAATCTTCTCTAAAAAGGATGAACTGTTTTAGCTAAAGCCTTAAAAGTCCACCTGAGGCRAAGCCCTAATATGGAAACTTTCAGCTTGAACAATTGAATTCTGGCAGAGTTTTTCAATGTAGGATAAGAGGGCTTTTTGCTTAAGAACGCTAGGTGACCGTAAGTATATGTGACAATCAGCTTAACCCACAATAATAATATGAAAATAGACAAAACAGAGAAAACCTCTTCTCTGATGATTGGATAAACTGAATACCAGGCCCCAGATAGAAAAAGATTATTGCTTTCTTCTAGGAACAGCTCAACCCAGTTACACCCTGAAGCATCTGGTGGCGGAAGCCTCTGTCATTAACAAGACAAAAGATAAAGGAACAAAAGAGTCATTTGCAAAGTGATTAGTAAATCTCACTCATTATACTCAAGAAAGAAGCAGTTYGGGCAGTTAACATATCCCCAATTATCTTTGCATTTTCTCCTGAGGATGACCATGATTCCTGAAATTTGCAAACTCGGCATACAGAAATGTTGACTGTTGGAAAAAGCTTATTATGCTGCTCTGGAATTAAAGGATAGCCCGGGTGTGTGATTAGGCTGTCCTATGTGAATAATGCTGCAGGAAATGAACGCAGCAGACATTAGCCAAAGTTAATGTACCTGGTAGCAATCTTGGTTTTCACTCTAAAGCAATAATTTAGCAAATTCAGTAATAATCTTAGGTCTACCGAATATGGAGTATCTTAGAGGAGAGCAAATTCTCTCCAAATTTTAGAAATATATTTTACCCYTTTTTTGTCAGACAACATATGTAGATATATAGGAAAAAAGTGGATGTGGGAGGGTGTAGAGCTATACTGACATGGATTTGGTATGAATTTACCTGATGTGTAAACAACATAGTCAGGCTGGGAAGGTACCCGATAAAATCTAGGTATCAAAGCAGTAYGGAAGACTGCAAAGATTAGTTTTGAATCTCTGAGCCTTTTTAGTGTAGATCCCAAGAAAGAATATGGCCCAATGACAGTGAGGACGGCGCTAGCTTGCTTTCCAGCAGATCCCCAACAAATGCCGTGTGAGCTTGGCACGAAGGCACCACGCAGAAGATCGAGGAGGAAGGGGCCTGGGAACCACAAGTTACTGCGACAGGCGGTGTGGAAAGATCTTCCGCAGCATCCGGGAGTTCAGGGATTTTAGAATAAGATTGCAATCAAGAGAAGGAGAAGTTTAGGGGGGGCGAGACATATCCTCATGCCTGTGTAGAAGATGAGTTTTGGCACTGAATTTCACACAAGTTCTTTTTTTATTTTCCTTAAAAAATATTTCCAGGAGACAGACTTTTATCTTCAAAAGCCAGGTCTCTATTTTTATTAAAATTCAAAGTTAGAATGAGAATATGTCAGTCTTAAGCAAGAAAATTGTCTACTTTTAGTCTTTTTTTTTTTATCCTCTACAATAGGCAATCCCTCCTTGTCAGGGACTACATCTAGAAGCTAAACTTGCTTTTCATCAGTTAAATCAAGATCATTTTTCTGCCTGTAACTATAGTTGAGGTTGAAGATTAAAGGGAATCATATCCTCCTCAATTTTCTATTACAGCTTTAACAGGAACAGCTTTCTTGTGTTAAGTTTACGACTTCATTATGTGCTATATTAATCTGACAATTTGCATAATTGATGATCTAAATTAATATAAAGAAATTGAATTACTGGTTCWGCACTAGTTATGAATTCAACTTTATTATTGTACTGTTTCTTTTATAGTTAATATACTGAACTTATAGCAGATAGCCTGTGTTTATACACAGTTTTTATATTTCCTCCTTTATTCTTGATGATATAAACAATACAAAATATATAGGATCATATTATTCTTTTAATTGTGATATAGGCCAATAAATCCTGCAATAAGGGAGTTATAATACTCCATAATGCAAGTACTTGAAAGGCAGTTTCTCTTGTTGTGTATTTTAATATCTTTGACTCTCAAAAAGCTATGTATCTTGTGAAAGAGGATGCAAAACTTAAAATATGGAGAAATAAAATTAACAAATTGTTTTCTGAGATSATTGAAATCTAGAAAATGTTTCTTAGGAGGAGTGTAAGTTGTGAGAAATTTAGTCTGTCATTAGAGTCTTACAAATGCTTAGTGATTTTTTTTTGGATGTATATTAAAAAAATCACCAGTTTGTGGGAATGGGTATACAGTAGGAACTTAATATRTATTAAGGCTTACTAAATGTCATGATCGATTACAATGAGACATTACCAGTTGCCCAGCTATACCTTTAAATTCTAACTTCTTGTATTATAAAAAGCAAAACTTTTAATATGTGGTGAACAGGTTTACAGAAATGGTCTTATGACTTACTTATCTTACTAGTGTGCGAATGATTTCAGATTATTTTTTAGTTGCATTAGGGCTCTCCCATGTCGCTCTGCTCTGTGTGTGACCATACAAACTGCAGTAATGCAGTAGCTTTTGATCTTTTGCCTGTATATTTTGGCAGCTAAACTTTGAAAAAGCATTAGGTAGTGCTGATAATTTCACTGTATATGGGAAAATGAGAGATTATTTTTAGTGGTAGTCTGTTCTGGGTTCTCTAATGTATTTGCTGTATAATATATATATATATATATATATATATCTATGCACACACACGCACACACATTTATAAATATATATATATATTATTTATATATATATATGTGTGTGTGTGTATACATACATACATTATATATACATATATATATATAAATTTTATATATATATATATATTTACAAATATTTGCCCTAAGACTTGTCTTTAATTTTGTAACAGAAGAGTCTTTATGACATGCTAATGAATTTCAGAGTCCATGGCTGTATGACACAGGATACAGGTATCCCCTCTGGAAAGCTAGCATAGTTGAAAATTGAAGGACAAATATTTCACGCCAGAACATCACCGAGATGTCTGACTATAACTAAATTGTGGACATTTTGTAGCCTAGTTCCTAATACAGTACTTAATTCCTGTTTTAGTTTTCTGCTCAAGCAAAAACCTCAGAACTTTGGGATTTTGAGAAAAGACCAGAATTGAAGTATTTTTAATGATAATGTGGAATACTTTTTCCTTATTATAACCTTCAGACAAAGTGCCATAGAATTATGTTCCTCAGACATAGCCTGAATGCACTACTTACTGCTAGACTGTAAAAAGTCATGTAGAGAGTAAGTTTGCGGTGTCTGGTGTAACATGCAGTATTTTAAAGGTTGCAGCGACAGCTTTGTAGTCTTTCTGATCAAACGTGATCTCATCCACTGTCATTAAGTGGATGGAAAAATGTGTTTCTTCTCCCTCATTTCAGCTGAGATCGTGAATTCTGCCCATTGTGCCGATAGCTGGTAGAAAAAGGAAATTATTTTCAGAGCTTATTTTTGTAAACAGACAACATAAGAAATGATCAGATGCTTGTTTCTGTCAGAAGATATTCAGCTTTGCCGGGTCTATTCATGTACACTATATAAAATATCAAAGTAGAAAAAAAATGTGAATTAAAGTGCTAAAGCCCCTCCTCCTTTTCCGAGCAGTAGTGCAGAGATGGCCATTGTGCAAACTCCAAATAGGGTCGTGCGGTGACAAGGAGGCGGTGGGTGCTATTAAAAGCTTGACATTTATCACTCGCAGTAGTTAAATTTACCACGGTATTTGTGGCATTCCCTAATCTAAGTATAGAGGCAAATAGCACAGAACAGATAAATACTGCTGTGCAAAAATGGCAAAGTGCTGGTGGTGCCTTACTGAACGCGCAGCGCTCTACGTTTGGCAATGCACTGCAGGCAGCTACCGGCAGGGAGCTTCTCGCACGGAAAAGGAGCGAGCTTCTTGTGCCGTTCTTGTCCTTTATCTTGTCCATTTAGCCTGAGAACTCTTTAGTAGAGTAAATATTTCTGTCTGCGCGTTTGCAGCCTCTGGAGCAGTGAAGACCCCATCAGAGTCTGGGTGCCCAAGAGCTAATAGAAAACAGACCAGGTCGTATCACTCGCACAGGCAAACGGGGTTTTGGGGACGTGATCCTTGGGGAGATACTGTCCCTGCTGGACAGACCCAACCCCAGCGTTTGCCACCTTCCCTGCCATGAGCTGCTGAGGTTGGGGCTTTCACTAGCTTTTAAGTTCTCGCCTACTGTGAGTGCGTCTGGATGCTGCAGAGGGCACTGAAGAGTGTGTAATGAAATTCCTGGGCTGTGGCTAAAACTTGTGTATTACCAATGGTTTTCCCCTCTTAATCCTAAATATGAATGCTTCACATTCACTTGGCATTCTCCCTAAAATTCCCTGCTATTTCCACACCTCTAATCCACATGGGGAAAGCAATGGAGGGAAGTATACTAGGGAAAGAGGGGATTGTGGCCGACTTCAGTCATTTCTATAATCATTTAAATTTTCCCYAAATCATAGGCAGGCTGACATTTTAAAAATTCTTTTGAAGAGTGGAATGTGTTTTGCTTCAATAAATACTACTTTTGGAGGACTAGAAATTCAGGCACAACTTAAAAGTGAAATGCTCCACCACACTCTTAGGATCACARCAAAATCTAAGGGCCAAATTCTCGGCTTGGATAATTCTGAACACTGCTCTTGTTTTGAAGGCAATGATACTAGGACTGCCAAAATCAGGTGAGGGCATGGCTGTTTTTTCTGAATATATGTATTTTTTTCTTCCCATGTTGTAAACCTCCTGTGCATGCTTCTAATTAACCATTAAATGTAGGGTCGGAGAAGAGTCAAGTGGAGATGTTCTCTAAYTTTGTTTTTTGCACAAGAGCACTTATATTACTCAGTATGGATTTTTTTTTTAATTGCATGTCTTGGGCTAGATTCTAGTGCAACCTGCTGCAGGCACTGAGAGTTAGCATAACTGCTGGCATGTGCAACTTCTGAATTGTTTATTACACCCACCAAAATGCTGGAGGYTTTATGTGTCATATTAAATATAACTGTATACTTCTGAGTGTACTTTTCAACTTCTATTTTCTGAAATGAAAATATCATCTTTATTCTAGATAACAAACATAGAAAAAACTTTTGTATTCTGTTAAGCAAGAATRCAATGCTAGGTGCTCATAGGAGTGAATTTTAGTAATGTTCTATTTTAATTTTGCTTTTTCTATATATAGTATGTTTCATTTTTTTTCTATTTGTACTTAATTAAAAATAAAAATATCTTAGCAAGCTATTTATAGCCTTTGTAGCAGTGCACTTCATTTCCCTCAGAGTTAGTTTTGATATCAGCACTGCTGGCCCCTCATTTCAATCCAGTGCTAAAAGTATATAAGAACTTCCTAGTTCTGGAAAGACTCTTTTTCCTGCAGCCAGATAAGAGAACAATTAAATATTTTTTATTTAATTATTTGGTTCCAATTGATGTATTTCTCTGACCAAAACCCCCCACCAGTGAAAAGGAAGGATAGCACTTATTTACCATGTGTCCAAGATAATGTCTTACTATACACTATACATCTTTTTTTCCAACATCACCTGAAAAGCTGAAGAAATCCACATTAGTTGATTTGGGAAGGGATGATCCTATGAGGAGAAATCTTATAAAAAGGGMAAAACCCTGTTCCTGGTCTCTGCTTGAAGACGTTTCTGTAATCGTGGCACAGATAGGAGACTTGCCACCGAATTTAGTCCGGCTTGTCAACCACGTCGTCTTTTCACAATGAAACATGCTGGATTAAATGCATTCAATGGGAACGCTGTCTGCATGGTCTGGATGACTCATCCATCTGTCTAGTTGGTGTTTTTTGAATTAATTGATCTTTCTTTGAGCTCATGTTTTCTCTCATGCCTTGTTTGTCTTTGTGGCAGTCATATTTGGATCTCACACTTTCGTATTTGCCATATTTGTTGCCTTCAAGCTCAAGGAACATTTAGCACTGACATTTCAGGTAGCATGACACTGGACTTTGATAACTGGCTGCTGTAATTAAACTAAGTATGCTTCACAAATATTTATTAAAGCCCTGTGGGGAATTGACTGTCATTTTTTTTTCTCTCTACACTAGCTTTCCTGTAAGCTTTTTCCCCTTTTAAAATAATCTCTGCCCTAAATGTGTTTCAGAGAAAGTACATGAAATAATGAAATGTATTAAAGAATGCTGGTAAATGAATCAGGTGATTAATCCACACATATATATCCACATAATATCCACGTCTTACTGACATATTACTTATTGACATGTTAACAGATAAAGTGCTTATAAACTAATATTTGAAGTCACTTCCTGTTTTTTGTCCAAAGAAACTATAGGATGGATATACTTACACAGCAAAATCAGGGCTGGAAACCCACTGATTTCATTTCCTCAGCATCAGACGTGTTCTCCGTATTTTTAGAAAACAGTGGATATCTGTGTCTCAATATGAGGCCTTAAAATCACTGTCTGGAAATGGTGGGGGAAATAATTTATCTTCACCTATTTTAACTGTAGGTGTAAAGCTCAAGAAAGAACCTGGGGCCAGCCCAGAWATCCGCAAGGCAAGTGTTTCATGACAGAGCAATTATTTAATCTGACRCCCAGATCAGACTAGTCAATACTGATTGATTGAAAACAAATTCCAGCAGCTGCCCTCGCTTCTTATAGYTAGGATCTCCCTTGCGCCTGCCTTAAAATTCAGCCCCCGGCCTCCACACGGTTCACACCAGGGCTGGAAGCTGAACCGGTTTCTGACTCTGAAGGTAAATGCGCTCGCTCGCTCGAGGCCGTGCAGGGCTCGCGCACGGCGTGTCTGCCAGCAGGACTCCCCGCTGACGCCCTGSTCCTTCTGCTGTGTTGGCTCGCTGCAGCCCGTTTCCTCTTTTTAGGCAGAGTGAAGCCTATGGGATGAGACAAGCTGTCCACGCAGCAATTCTGTGAAGYCTCCACGAGAAAATCTGGGTCCCATCACAGCTCTGTGCTGAACAAGGAAGGTGACAGCAAGTGGCATCATSTGGATGGGGAAAGGGCGGCTTTCTGACCCACACTGGGAAGTGTGGCCACCTTATTAGTTTGAACAACTGGAGCAATTCTRCCCTGAGGAAGTTGTGTGCACAATAGAGATCTTCTGGAGGAGGTGACTGAAGAAAAGCTTTTCTTTCTTTCTTCTTTTTTTTTTTAATCGTACACCAAGCAGATACAGATGCACAAATGCAAGAGGCGTTAAAAACCTGGAACACAGAAAATGAAGCTAAAGCTCAGTGTCATATTTGTAGCACATCTTATTAATGAATAGATATGAAATAATACTTGRTAAGAACGTACACAGAAAATATTTACCTCTTGCATGTAACTGTAAGCTTATTACACTGTTCTCACACTACTGTGCCTTTTAAAGTTCAGTTGGCTTCACTTAAGTTTCACTTAAGTGAAAGATCCTATGGTTCAGGATCTGCTTTAGGTGCTGAATCTGGAGAGATGGGTAATGGGCTCTTCCAGTTTCTCCTTTGATCTTTAGCTAGATGTGGAGCTGGCCAAGCACAAGCAGAAATGGTTCCCAGGAATTATTGCAAGAGCTGGCTGGCACCACCGCATGGACCGTTCTGCCCAGATCAGGGCAGGTCAGGGCCTCCGAGGAGAGACCTACCGGACATGTGGGCAGAGCAGAGGAAGGACTCTCTTTGCCTGCTCTGTTTCCCACTCAGTAGGGCAGACTCAATATYTGTGAAATTTCCCGAGACAGACACAGATCAAGAAGCAAAGATTAGATTATGGAGCAAGGTTTCAAATATAACCTTACGTTAAGCTTGGAATAGGAAAACAGCCCCCACTTTGGTACAGAAAAGTGGGAAAAGGATTGCAACCATCCGCACAGCAGAATTTCTAAATCTAAAATGTAAAGTAAGTAACTAGCTAAAAATGAGGACAGATTTGCATAGAATGTGTGTAAAGCAGTGTAGCCCTAGAGCAACTGTGACCTATGTGAGAAATTATGTGGGTTTCTCTGTTAACTAGAAAAATTAAGTGTAATTTCCAGTACCACAGCAACATTATGCATAGTACTGAATTTCTTTAGGAAAAGCACAGAAATAAATAATGCACAATTGTGTGTGTTCTGTGAAGTTTTATTAATGAATGAATTTATTTTTCCCTCTTGCTTATGTCATAACTGTTCTGCAGCGTAGTCAAAAATATATGCTCTCTGACAGATTCTGAAAAACATAACTGTGAATCAAAGATTTCATAGAATCGRTAAGGCTGGAAGGGACCTCTGGAGATCATCTAGTCCAACCTCCCCGCTCAGCGGGGTCACCTAGAGCATGGTAGACAGGGTTGCATCCAGGTGGGCCTTGAAGATCTCCAGAGAAGGAGACKCCACAACCTCTCTGGGCAACCTGGTCCAGGGCTCCGTCACTCTCACAGTGAAGAAATTCCCCCTCACGGTCAGGCAGAACTTCCTGTGCTTCAATTTCTGCCCATTGCCTCTTGTCCTGTCACA
>NW_028185927.1:861062-868226 GCF_003343005.1 Rhea americana
TTCAGCCAGTTCTCAATCCACCTCACTGTCCACTCGTCTAACTGACACTTCACAACATAAAGATTACTGCAAAATCAGTACATACCATTTCAATTTTCTGTGGGATAAAAGAAAGAGAATACCATAACCACAACTTTATAAAACTCAATATTTTTGATTCAGAGAAAATTTTGATTTCTAAATTTGTTTTTGCTCCATTTGGAACAGAAACATTACAAAAATTTACACATCATGGAAAACTCTTTGCTTAGGAAAGGATAACAAATGGTCTTTCAAAAACAAAATATGCTCCTCAGAATTGAACAGATGCTGTTTGCTAGTAACAGTTGTGGAACTGACAAAATCGCTAATTTAAATCACCACCTGTGAAATTCCAGATGTGCATGGGTCTACCAGTCAGTGCTTTCCCATGAAACTGTAGAGATTTATAGACAATCTAGAGCAAAGAATTGACACTTTTGAATCTTTTATAAAATTAAAATTC
Source organism: Rhea americana (assembly GCF_003343005.1). Taxonomy (NCBI): domain Eukaryota; kingdom Metazoa; phylum Chordata; class Aves; order Rheiformes; family Rheidae; genus Rhea; species Rhea americana. The sequence continues at coordinate 861,547 of NW_028185927.1, forward strand.
ATTTGAAGACAATAATTTTAAATACTCTGTGAGTAAACTCTGGAGAATACATCGGATATTCTTTTCTCAAACCCACTACTATATAATCCTAATCCAACACACCTAAGTCAGTGAAAGCATAACTCGATAGCTTTTACCTACGGCCTTACTTGTGAACAAATCTAAAATCATACGGAATTTAATTATATTGTCCCCACATGTGCCTTTTAAATTGTCTCACACAATCCTATAGGCTAGGGATTCCTACAGAATTATCCATTAAACATTACTTCCTTTTTTTTTTTTTTTTTTTTTCCTGGACAAGTGCATCATGCAAATAGACTCTATAACACACACACTTACACATACATTTATGCACGTATGCATGTGCGTGTGTGTGCATGCACATACTATATGTGTATAATGGATTGCATATCAAATATTTTTATCCCCTTTTTATTGTAACTGTGGAATCTTTGAATGACAGAAGGATTAAAAAACCTCTGCATTTCTTACTGTGCTCCTGCTTTTCACTCCCATTCACTAAAGTAGTTTACTTTCAAATCAATATCATTGCACTGCCCTACTTATTTCAAGGGCCTGTTTCAGCCCAGCCTCCAAAGGGGTGCTCTGATGTGACGGGGATTCTCTCCCGAAACTGGTGAGACGGGGAGGGAGGGGAAGGGACCGAGGGGCGCCAGGAATGCTGAAGACACGTGGTGGTGAACCAGTCGCAGCGAAGGCGAGCAGTTCTGCCAGAAGTCACGTCACTGGATCGAGAGCAGCTGGGAGGGCAGAGATTCAGCTTGTGGATGAAGACAAATGCAGACAAGGCAAAGCCATGCAGTAGGTCTGAGAAAAAAAAGTGCTTCATATGAGCACATTCATACTGAAATACTGAAGAATGGTTTCTCATAAATAATGATACTTTTTCCTGTGGGAAAGAAAAGCCTCAAAATGCTACTTAGAGTTACAATATACAGGACTCTGTCCTTATTATTTGATAGTATTTTTTGCTATTCTGAGTATTTTGAAACTCTCGCTAACTTTTTCATCATTAGTATTTTGCCATTAGAGATTTTAAAATATTCTGAGGTAAATYGTATCTTAAAGGTTTTTCAACTCTGGCTGCACTAATCAGTGGGAATTTCTGTTAGTACCATATACACTAGTGTGGGACTGAGGTATTATGATGTAAACTAAAAGTAAAGTTTAGTTTCTTGTGACTACCAATTATAACTCCTTTTGATTCATAAAGAAAAGAGGAATATAAGGTTTGCCAAACTGAGTCAAGCCAATGTTCTGTATCAGTTTTGGCACAGCGGCTGTGCAATTGGCTGGTATTTTACTGTACAATAATCAGTCACATAGTGCGGCATATCTTTCTGACTATGCATCTTTGAAAGAGTAGACTCTAGGAAAAAATCAATTTTTATCCGTGAAAGATAGTTTTCATTCCCATATTGAATTTATTATTACGTTAGTATATGCGTATTTCTCTGTATCTTTACAATGAGCATCGCAGCCACTAAATGTGATGGTCTAGAATCTCTCAGGCTAGTCTGTGTCCAAAGCATTTTTGAAAGGCTTTCTTCCTCCAGTGAGTATGGAACCTTAATGTAGGCTGTAGTGGGAATCCACATTAGATTGGCTCACAAATTAACACTTACTCTGTATAATAGTAGCAAATACAAATCCGTCACAATCCATGAAGCTGTATTAATGGGTGCTTTAGCAGAATGTGAATGCTCTTTWGACACTGGTGAGAGAAAGAAGAGAAAATCAGGACACTGGCAGCTGACGATTTACCCCCCAGACTTTGTTACTTCTTCAGTGCTTCCTTCCAGAACCTGCCAATTCATAAGGACGAAGTTTTCAATGAAGTTTTCCTTCYGGCTGCAGCCAGACAAATTGGAATTTACTCTCATTAGCTTGCAAGGAGCACAGACCCTGCTGTACTGGAAGCTATATATATGCGAGAAGTAAATGCAGCTGTGATTCAATATGTCCAAATTATTTCTAAGGAAATTGACTCGAGCTGTTAATTTGTTCATGAGAAGTCCCTTGTGAACAGTGATAAAGCTTCCACAAAACCTCAGTGAGTTTGTCTGTCAAAGCATAAAATATTCTGTAACTAGATTTTTTTTTTTTTTTTTTTTTTTTTGTATTTGGTCCGTTTATGCATTACACGAAGCCCTGGACCCTGTGAGCCCGATGCCTCACTGTTGTCAAGCATGAAGTGTACGAATGCAGGCTGCAGGCCACTCTTCCTGCGAGAAGGAGCAGGAACGCTTGCTCCGTCGGTTACAGTTTTGATGCAAACGCTGTTGACTGGATGTGAAGAACATGCTGCCTTTCTCCTAGCAGCAAAATGCCAGAGTGCTCTTGAATTGTTGCTTTCTCTTGCGAAGGACAAGGGTCATAAGTGCATCCAGGTCTTGTRCCTTTTAGGAAGTCTTTACCCTTCAAACTGTAGGAAAAATGCACTCTCTGGGGTGAGGTGTGAAAATAAGCTCTATCTTTTGAAGAAATTTCATTTAAGAAAAAGCACAGAAAAGGATTTCTTTTTTTTTAAGACGCACATATAAGATTGTGCTCACACACTGAGGGGACAACACACACACAGACGTTCGTTTAATGAGAGAGAAAGCGGAGGTGGAGGCAGCTGACCTAGATGATTTTATGAATAAAAGATATAATCTGATGCAATCATTTCATTAATACGCACATGGCGCCAAACGAAAACTGAGTGTAGCAGATGGCAGTGAGAGGTCTTAAATGGGTGTTTTCAGTTTYGCAGCTAACTACTTAGATTTTGTGGATTATACCAAATATTTTCAGAAAGGAAGCACTCGTCATACCAGTGTTCAAAGAATTTTCTACTGTTTTATAAAAGTAATGCTGAAAGGGCTGTCTTTTGTGGCAATAACTAGAAATTGCGGTCAGAAAGTAGAAGTGGAGCAACACATTTCACAAAAACTTCTAACAGAAAAGCCTATTATTTTCTATAATCTGAGTAAAAACTTGCAGTTCTTAATTAAAAGCTCTTTCTTTGCTCCAAGCTAATGCTCATCTCTGAGGTCTCTGAAATTTTTCCYGCAATTGATGGAAATAGATTTTTTAATATAATAATGAAATACAGTAACTTGCCATGTAGTTTTCAAAGCTGAATATAGCATTTATTTATTTTCTGCAGGTATGCATTCACTGCAAACAACTACAAACACAAGTTGTGAAGAAAGGTCCTTGGGAAAGCAGTAAAAGCAAGTAGCCTTATTTCAAGATAAAACACTTGGAAAAAATTTGGGGTAAGTGTATACTTTTAATAGGAGATACTATGTGAGGGATGATTTTGCAGGATCTGGATTCTGTTTTTACATCAGTTCACCTGAACGTGGAAAATAGCAAAGCTGAGGGAGGACGCTGYGATTTAGAGCTGTCCACCAGCGGGTCTGAAACTAGCCAGGCAGCCGCTGGCCCGCCCCGGGGATGCCACCCACGTCTACGGCTGCAGGGAGCCCGATGTGGGAGTCAACCGCGTCACCTCTGTTCCCGGTGTGATCAGCTCTGCACCTGAGATGTGCAGCCTGAGAGGTCTGGCTGCTTTCTGGACCCTTTGCAAAGCCAGAGCAGAGCAAAAGGGCTGGATTTCTCAGAGGGGGTCGGGCCTATGGCTTCTTRGAGACAGATTATCCTCAGTTTGGCATCTAAGCTTGGGAGATACACAGTCTAATTCTTCAAACTTAATCCAAAATCAACTTGGTGATATTATTTTAACATGAATTAATATTGAGGCAGTGTCATCTCTGAACATATGCAGACTCTGAAGACCTGATATCTTTTTGAAAAGGTTGTTGAGCTCCTGTTAGAAACAACAGAATTTATACTGAATTTTGTCTGCAGTGACACACTCATTTTCTTTAAGTACACAGCAAAATGAACAAAAATACCCCCTCTCACCAAAAGCATATCCTTAGATAGGGTGTGAAACTGGTTTTGATTTTTTTGTATTCAGCTCACAAAATATTGAGGTGGACAGGCTGAGCCTTGCTGCAGATCAATATTGCTGCTTCACTAGGAAGCAGTTGGTAAGCTGGGAGAAGCAAAGCTTTGGTAACCCTGGATGCTTGTGAATGAAATGTGGGCATGATTTTCTAATATGAAGACCGTATGCAGCACAACATACATCTGTAGCATCTTTTGGCAGCCTGCTGCTGTTCAAATCCTGGCTCTACCACAGACTGACGCGTTCAGGGGAACAGWGTAAAACCTAAGATAAACCTCCAGGAGTTCAAAATCTTCTTATATCTACAGCTCTCTCTTGCAGTCATGACTATGATTAGTTCGAACACTCTCTGGCTTAGATAACTTGTCAGGTAAGTCCACTGGTTGCTGGTACACAYGTGATTAATAATGGAAGTGCAAATAATTGCAGTTTTCATACACCTTTGAGTGCTACACTAACTCTGAGAACATCACTGCTGGTTCTTATCAAGTCTGTTCATCAGAGCTCTAATTAAGGACAGCACTTCGCGGTTCTAGAAACTGCACAGGTGAGTCTGTGAAAGCCCAAACTCCTTCGAGCTTTCCAGTCGTCTTCAATGTACCCTGGCATTATGAAAAAGATTTCCTCACTGATTTTTTTCTTTTTCCCCAAAGTCACTAAGGCCTTTAACCCAGTGAATATTCCCAAGTCTAAGGCCAAATATCTTGCATATGAATATGATTGTAGTGGAGCATACGAGATTACTGTTAGAAAAGAGACATCATCTACTTTGGAGTGAGATCCAGCTCCTGCAAGAACATGCCTGAAAATATTTAACTTTAAACTCTATTTACATCAAAAGCTATTTTAAGTAGTGCTTACAGGCTTGTAACATTGATGATAATGTAGATCTTCACTGATGATATTTTTCCTCCATGTTTCCACAGCTGAGTTACCAACTTAAAGCATAACTGATTACACACAGCAAGCACTGACCATTCATTAGAAGTCCAGCATTTGATTTGATCAAAATTTGGTTGCTTCTTTTCTTACTGGTCATGAAAGCTCAGATAAATGGTCTAATCTAATGCTAGAGAACAGCATTTGTAGGAATTCTTCTCCTCTCTTCAGTAGTTTCAACCATGGGCTTTCCCTCACTGTTTGGTCTTGCTAAACAGGATTACCACCATTAGCTTCTTGTTATATTTCCCACCTTCTCTCCTTTTATACATGCATTACTGCTCCCTTTACTATTTTGATTTCTCTTTTTCAGATCCATCTCCAAACAGATGCTTTGGGATCCATATGACACACTTAACCGTCAGGGTACTTAGCTAGATACTAGATTCCCCTTGAAAGAAAGAGAAATAACCTCTTTCTTTCAGTTATGGTATTACAGGCAGCTGGAGATTTTTCAAAGGACAAACAAAAAGCAAATGCAGGAAGTGTGAGAACTAGCTTTCAGGGAAAATACAATAAGAAGACAGTGATAATTCAGTAATTCCCCACAGTGTGGGAAGGAAACAATTCAGATTATTGAATGCTTCTTCATAGATCACTGATRGGGAGAGAAGAAAAATCTACCTATTTCTGTGCAGAGGTATGTGCATTGCTCTTCTCTTATTTGAGAGCTTCCTAGTTCAAAGATYTGAGGATCCAATCAAGCAACCGACTTAGTGTCCTGCGACTCAGAGATCCATCTGCACTCTCGAACTGAAAAGGCCCCAACCTTGGAGTGTCTAAAACACACACAGATGTCTTCTACACAGATGAAGCTTAGTCCCAATATTCCCAATATGACTCTTAATGTCATTAACACAAGCTAGAATTGATTCRTGAAAGAAATGTGAGCAAAACAAAGGACTACACTGTTCACAGTGGTCTGAGCAGTTCTGCCACCGAAACAGTCTGATTTTACTGAGTTTGACTGGGGGAACATTATGGTCCAGCTCACTAGAATTTTTCTTATATTTCTTTTTGATGAGATTAGTTTGGGAAAGTGAACAGCAAGTATGAAGCTGTAGTTGATGTTTATGGAAAAATACAGAATATACACTAAGGTTCACCACTTTAGAGTAAAGTAGCTGATTCCAGTTGGYGTCAATGGTTCATATGGGATTGTTTTGTAGTGCCTCTGGTTCAGTCCCTGAAGGCACACACAAAATAGAAAATACAATTTTAAAMACAATATAATAATTCAGGGGAATAAAATATGTAGACTGAATACAATGCAAGGATTTATCCAGAACACTTTATTCTTGCACAGTTTGTGGATGATTTATGTGAAGGTTTGGTGCCCTTCCTAGCATGCATGCACTCTCAACCTCCAAATTCTCTGGAACAGCTATACACACATTTTATTTCTCCCCAGTGATATTTATATTGTGCACATATTGGTAATTAGGTGAGAATGAACACGCAGTTTTAAGCCCGGTRTCTTCCAAGGGTAAGCAGTGCTAACAGGCAAGGTTATCGCTCCACGACACCGCTGCTTGGTGAGCGGCAGAACAYGCGCTCACGCTTTGGGAGGGCAGCAACGCCTGGCAGCCCCCGGGAAGGCAGGTGCTCCTAGCTGCACAGGCCGGCGGGTCACAGTCGCACCCCAGAGCAGCTCCGCAAAGCAGCATCCGAGGGGCAGTGCCTGCTCCCCGCCGGACTGCCCGGGGCCGGTGCGCGGGGCCGGTGCGCGGGGCCGGTGCGCGGGGCCGGTGCGCGG
>NW_028185927.1:869711-1060575 GCF_003343005.1 Rhea americana
GGCGCGGTCAGCGCGGACAGCGCCCGGCCGCGGCGCGGTCAGCACCGGACAGCGCCCGGCCGCGGCGCGGCGGCGCGCTCTGACCGGCTTCTCTGTTCCAGGATCCTGCTGACCGTGGTGGTGATCTTCAGGATCCTCATTGTGGCCATTGTAGGGGAGACGGTGTACGATGACGAGCAAACTATGTTTGTGTGTAACACGCTGCAGCCAGGCTGCAATCAGGCTTGTTACGACCAGGCTTTCCCTATCTCTCATATAAGGTACTGGGTGTTCCAGATCATCATGGTGTGCACTCCCAGCCTCTGCTTCATAACGTACTCTGTTCACCAGTCTGCTAAGCAGAGGGAACGGAGGTACTCCACTGTCTTCCTCACCCTGGAGAGGGACCAGGACTCGATGAAGCGTGAGGACAGTAAGAAAATCAAGAACACCATTGTCAATGGGGTGCTGCAGAACACCGAGAACTCCACCAAAGAGGCAGAACCAGACTGCTTAGAAGTGAAGGAAATCCCCAACCCTGCTATCAGAACTACAAAGTCAAAGATGAGGAGGCAAGAAGGCATTTCTCGATTTTATATCATCCAAGTGGTCTTTCGAAATGCCTTAGAGATCGGATTCTTAGTGGGACAGTATTTTCTGTATGGATTCAATGTCCCTTCCATGTACGAATGTGACAGATACCCTTGCATTAAAGAAGTAGAGTGCTATGTCTCTAGACCCACTGAGAAGACTGTATTCTTGGTATTCATGTTTGCTGTCAGTGGGATTTGTGTGGTGCTCAATTTGGCAGAACTGAACCACTTGGGCTGGAGAAAGATCAAAATGGCAGTGAGAGGAGTACAGGCAAAAAGGAAATCCATATACGAAATCAGAAATAAGGACCTGCCAAGAATGAGCATGCCTAACTTTGGCAGGACTCAGTCAAGTGACTCAGCTTATGTGTGAGGCTGTGACAGAACTGAAACACTGTGCCAGGTGGAACAGACCCAGACACCATTAGAGAAAGGTACATTGCTTAGGCAAGCATTTTATCAAACCACCAAGAAAGCCATTAAGGTATTGGATCTGCACTTACTGAACTAGATGCAAAATGCAGTGCTATGTAAAAGACTGAAAAAACACCTATAAAACCATGCTTGATCTAGCCTTACAGCACAGTTACTATTATTATTCTTTTTCTTTCTAATGACTGGGTGTTATCTTTCGATGGAGCAGCTTTTTGGTCATCATTAGGATGAAACTACAGTTTGGATTGTCTAATTGTCGTAAATGTGTAGAATGTTCCTATTAAAAATCTGCAAGGATACTCTATATGGGGTGGGGTGGGGTGGGGGAAACTGTTGCAATGTGCAAATGTAAGCATGTTTTAAAAGGAGGGTAATTGCACTGTTAGGAATCTGACCACAGCTTGATCAGGATATCTGTGCACACCTATTTCACAGATGTCTGATATTATTTTCTTTGTCCAAATCACAGCATTTATTCCTGGTATGTATTACTAGCTATTTTCTAACATAGTTTGTACAACAATTAGTAATGCTAAACAATAAATGCAGAATATAATTTCGCCATTTTTTTTGTTTGCCTGTCCACACACACACCAGAGACCTTAATCACCCTACACTAGTTGTGACCTACAGAACGCGTCAGTACATTTCAATTTATTCCCTAATACGTGCATAAATAAGATGGAGCTGGTTTGTGTCAGAGAAGTTATGTATTTACCTACAATTACCTATGATGACACACATACCAAAGGAACAGAGTTCATTGCTTTTAACTGTGAATATATCACCTTCTCTCTGCTCTTATTTATATAAGTGCCATACTTGAAACATCTAACTCTGTACTTAGTCAAAAGGTTGTCTTGGGATACCAGCTGGAGTAAAGTGATTTTATACTCTCCTTTGTTTATTTTATGCTATTTGTTCAGTCATTGCAATGGTGTAAAAAGCAGCTAAAATCTCTAATGATAAATAAAGTACTTGCCTTTTTTTGTAAGTCAGAGAGATTTGCTCTTCTTTATTATTGCATAGAGGTTGAAATAATTGACTTACAATAATTCTTCAGGGTTTAAGGTGTCTTGTTGATATCCTGAACACTAAGTGACAAAACTTGGGAAATCAAGACTATCCCTTATGTCTGTATTCCTCCTTAAACAAGCCTTCTCTGTCTTTAAAGCCTGATCCAAAGCCCACTGATACCAACAGCCTTCTTCCTGCCGATGCTRAGGGCGACATAGTTGGCTGCCAAGGTCACTCTGGGAATAGCCAGAGTACATTCACCTATAACTGAAACAACTGCAGCTCTTCATCAGAGAATCCAAATAGCAACTGGAGCTTTTCTGCCTTCTGACTAGTTCAAAAATCACACAGTTCATGTCCCATCAACTTAATAGTAAGCCACTAAGGTGGTCACAAATGAATCTCTATTARTAGTGGCCGTTTTACCATAGGACACAAAGTTTTGCTTAAGGACCTTGTTTAACTACCATTGCAGTCAAGACAAAATATCACAGTGGCAACAGTAGGAGTTGGATCAGGACTCAGAAACAATACAAGTGTTAAGTAAATGGTATCTTAAAAGAAAAGGGCCAAAATGATGTCGGAAAATGTGGGGATACTTTATAAATATGACAGGGAGACAGGGGCTCAGAACTGCAAATGAGCTCTTGATTGTATTTTATTTTGGCCAGACAACAGATTTTACAGTATTTTTGCCTGAAGACCATGCATATAAATCTTTTCCTCTTGGCTTACAGTGGATATGTTAACATTTTATTCTTGCTATTTGTGAGCATTGTCACTTAAAAAATGTCGATTAATGCTTACATAATGTATTATCACGTTCATCTGTGGATTTTTTCCTTCCACTCTGAAACATAAAAAGACTGAGTTTTGCCATATTTTTAAATATTTTAAAAATAATTTTCTTTATGTAAAAAAATGAATAGTTTTTCCAGTTTGATTATAGAAACCCACAAAAATGGATTTCTCAAGTGATTCTTTGTGATAGAAAAACACATTGATATTGCTAGTTGACTGCATGCTCACTGTGAAAAACTGCATGTTATTTTTAGAAGTACAACATGGCAGCTAAAAATCTCCATCTGCAATATAACAAGCTTCTAAAGATTAGTATTTGACATGCAAATCCAAGTCTGATTTTCATTTTGCAGAGTCCTGGAATGTTTTACAAAATCTCCTTTTGAGTGGAATTTGAAGGGAAAAATGTTGTTTGACAGTAATAAGCATTGTTATAATGTTAAAGAAATAGGATATTTTGTGCAAARGGCTTGATTCAAAGCCAATTAAAGTTGGAGGAAAAAATTCCTACTGACTTCTTTGGGCTTTGGATCAGGTTCAGCATAATTTCCTGTTATGCARAAGCCCTAATGTGAGTAATTTCCAGTAGCTTCAAAGCAGTATTTAGTCAGACTAGTCTTGAAGGTGCATGCCTGATAGCTATTAGTTCCTTAAAATCTTGTAGATAAGATGAAGAAATGCTCTGTTTATAAAAGTGAGTTTCAGAGACACAGTTCATTATTTCATACAGTTGCACATTTTTTACTGCAGTAAGTTGGGAGTATTCAGAATTTTGTAAGAGAAATATATAAGGAAATACAAATGTTAATTTTTGCAGCAGAATCAGTGATAACCTAGGCAAAGACTCATATTTTGATCAACAGAAATGCAATCCTCAATATTTTCACTAAACAGAATGTGGCTTTTCTTATTTCAGAAGAGAAGTGAAATGGTGTCAAGGGAGCAGTTGTTTCAGTCCTCCTTTTCGATTATTATTTTTMATTTCTTACCGACTACTTGTCATGAACAAGAGAAATAGTGCAAACTCTTTTTTTTGTCAATGTATTATGTCAGTCATATGATTAATGCTAATGGACTGTTTGCACGAGAGCAGACTATTTATTCATTTACAGAATAAATGCTTTAAAATTATCACAGCAATGGAAAAGTGTGTTAACTGAACAGAACTGAGTGACCATGAAGCTGAATGGAACATTACTGCCTACTCCGGCCTTGATCCCGCCTTACCGAAATCAATTAGAGTTTTGTCACTGATATCTACGGAAGAATCAGACATTAGCTATGAACATTCAGTTTACATTTGTTTAATTCATTGCATATCCTGTTTTCTGCTAGTAGGCAGTAGTGCATTTCTTGATAAATGCAAACAGAAAAATTATGATCGCTAAGCTTTTATGGAAGGCTATAAGAAAATCTAATGCAATATTGATTCTGTGGACTTTAATATTATCTCATGTAAAATAATGATGATTATTTAATTTATATGTAGTCCTTATCTTGTGTTTTTCAAACCAATGGGAATTTCAAAAATAATTTACGTAGTGCTTTTGAACCATTTTACGAGATGTGTATAAGTTGCAAAGGCATATTGTAGAAAGGTGTAAAAATATTTAGCAATTGCTTTTCATGATAAACACTACGTTTTGCACGGGTAAGCTGAACTGACTGTTCCTGTAATTAGTTCAGCTTTATCGACCATTGACTTTGAAGAAATATAAAGACTTATGTGTTTCTTAAAGAAAATCTGCAGAATAAGAAGATCAAGTGAGACAAACAAATCAAGGCAGTGGTGAGATACATCTAGAGCTGCTTTTCGCTGGAGAAGTCAGAAGTCAGAAAGGCTCAGAAACTCCCGAGAGGGCTCAACACTTGTCCTGCATTATACCTAACAGGAGAGGACAGAGCCGTTGATGTGCAGGGCTGTAGAAAAAGAAGTACGTGAAATGTTAAGGATAAATGTGAGGAAGATTTTTTTTTTCATCCATGACTAGGGGTATAGTCATATTTATGTTAGGGCAAGAGGATTAATAAGATGTATACTGTCCTTGCATCTTTCTGCCTTTATTTTATTTGAATGCARATGTTCCCTTCCCCTTTACTCCTTCAATGAAACCTGTTAGAGTCTTTGGTTTGATCTGAAAATATAGAAATGGGATTAAAAAATGGAGAGGCATGAAGGAGAAAACAGGGATAAATTTCTTCATTTAGGGTCTGATGTTGTTCTTTCATCAATGATGAGACTTTGTGTTTTGTAGCACCAAGTCAATTCCCAGCGGAGGAGAAACTCAGCTCCATTATTTCATGGTATTAACAGGGGAGATTATCTTATTTCTGTACTGCCCACCCATTCCTGGAAATTTTGTTGTACTTTTTCCAGATGTTTTACTTGTTTATAAGCTTTGCAAAGTTAGTATCAGCTAGTAAGCCTAAAGCCAGATTCTAAGCCCGCTTTCCTCCACATCGAAACACTAATGATATCTGTRAAGAAAAACTGCGTTGGGAAGTACTTCATATTCTCTCTGTTAACTTGCGTTTTAGCAGTCAGTCGGGAGTATGAAGTAAGTGCAGTCAGATGATAAAGAGAATTCCATAGAAATGCATTAATAATAAGCCACCCCCCCATATATATTTTATATATATAAGCATATAATAACACATCGTAACCACACAATATATAAAATAATCATATAACCACATATAAAAATAATATATAAACATAATGTTATATGCAAATAGATGCAAGATGTATCTAAATGATATTGCTATGCCGTGAATTGAACCTCAGAGATGGATATAGTGCAAGTCCCATATCCAAAGAGACCATTAAAAACCATATGCATAACCTGTGCATGTTCTTTGCAGTGTTCTGACCGGCCATTTGATGTATAAATACAGCCATGAAGACCCTTTTCCTGTGCAATTCTGGGGCTATGGGCTACACAAATTGCTATAGCAAGTTTAACTGGCTAGCTAAGCTGTAGTCAAAGGGAGCCATGCAATTCATAGCATTAAAATCTATCAGCTTTTTTTAACAGTGACAGAAATACAGGAGGAATCAGATGTCTAGCTCCTGGAAACCCACATATACAGTTACCTTCTTTAGCCCCCCCCCCCAATATCTCCCGTATTCAACAGAATGTGAAAGTAAATCTATTTTTCCAGTATGTGGTGTGTCTGGAAAGATGGACAGAGAAAGGTTTGCTAGTACCTAAATAATAATTAATACATTTTAAATTGATTAAGAAATTTGGGACTTCTGGTCTCTCTCAACGAGAGTAGAATTTTACTGCATCCAATTTCTCTAGGAATAAATTTTATGGTACATAATTAAAAATAACTACGGTTTTTGAAATATCTTATGAAGTATCTGCTGCCTTTCTGATCAGGCTTTTTTTCAACTTTTTTTCCCAATGAAAAGGGGAAAAATTTCTGTCTGAAATCGAATGAGTCTCCATTTTTGAAAAAATGTCATTAATTTTTAACACGATTTTAAAGTCTGTTAACAAAATCTTTTTGCAGAAGTGCTAAAGTAAGATGTTCTTAGCATCAGCAATGCAGCATTGTCTCTCTAGAGGGTGGTTTCTTTTTCAGTCGCAAGCTTTGTTTGATAAACTTAGAAGCTTTCTGGCAAAATGTACGTTGGGAAGGGATTTTAYAACAAGTTTTAGAATGGCAGGTTATGAAGAGATATAGATTAAAGAAGCAAATGGGGGATGGAGGAAAAGTAAGGATTTGCAGGTATTAAAGAGAAAACAGCTGGGCTATGGACTTACTTTTTTCTACCTATGCAGTTCAGGAATAAAAGCATGTTCAAAACACTTCCCTGAGAAGACACACAGTGTACCCTGTAGTATCTCTTATGTAATAAAAAGAATTTTAGAAGCTATTTAGCAAACGTTTTTCGTCTTGTTCATTGAAGAGAATAAATGGTACATCACAGTGTCCAAAGTCATCATGAATACGAGTGTCCCTGTGGCTTCTCCCAGCCTTCAGCGAACTTAACACATCTGGAAGTGTTCAGAATGCACCACGTTCTCCACCAGCGGTCTGCAGAGAAAACCGTACTGCCCTCGGAGAACAGAGCGTCGTGCGGGACGTTACAGGGCTAGCAGACCTGCATGGGGTGCTCAGATGTAAAGCGTCGCGTTAAAGAGCGATTGCGGTGAAAATGCATTGTGAATAGAGTCCCTATGCAGAACCTAAATATACAGCAACTTTCACATTTGCACTGAATGTGATGTACTAAAGGTTTAGGTGCTTTGAAGAAGGATGGTTGTCCTAGAAATTGCTTTATTTTTGCCTTAAAAAMTCCCAAAAGGTCCTTTAGCAATGACCTTTCTGTAAGAAGGTGTGTAACCATGTATATATTTATATATAGTAGATCTGTAGTTTCTCAGAGAGAAGATTCCACATCTGACATCATTACATGTCCTCAAGCAAGTGTGCTTAAGCAACGTGCAGTTTATAATGCATTCAGCTATCGGTCCCCATTTTCTCATATGGAAGGGGGTATGTAGCTGTAAGAAGAAGAAAATAATTTGTTGTATTTTCTATATATTTGCACTGATCTCCTAGAAGTGAAATACGTCAGATATCTATCTAATGAAAATATASAAGTTTTTCAATTTATGAAAGAGACAGAAGCAAATTTAGTGTGAAATCTCAAGTGGGCAATTCAGAAAACAGATTTAACTTTTTGACGTTAGTTGCACAGCATCTGTGTTTTTTCTGCACAGTGCAAATTTTCTTGATCTTCTTAATCTTTAATTTAACATTCTGGTTATTATTCGGATTATACCTCCAGAGATGTATATTTTTCCTATTGTTTTTTCTTTTCTAATTATAACAATTACTTGAGACTCTAAATATATTTTCAAGTATTTTAATTTTCAAGGAGTGTCAGCTTTCAAGCATAGTCAGCTTTTTCACCAAATTTGCATGAGATGGAAATTGTGTGTCAACAGAACTGTGTTTTTAATTAAAAAAAAAGGTAAGTCCAACTTCTTTCTGTAGCTGGATTTATTTATCACTTAAATTGTCACTCCATTTTAAGAAATCAAATCTCTGTTTYTTCATGTCATTCTCCTTTCGATTAAAACTCCAGGGTTGTAGGCAAGTAGACACTAATGATTTTGTCTGCCTTCACATAGAGAGACCTTCTATGCGGCRTGCTTTGTCTCACTTTTAGATCAGTAAGAAAACCATATGTGAGCAACCAGAAGAATCACAGACCTTGGTGGCACAYCAAAAAGGACATGAATTTTAGAGTGACATGGGTATTGTAAATGGAATATGCTAAACAAAGTCAGTATCTATAGTTCAGTCACACATAACTGAGTGGATATCGTTGCACTGCATACTCAGTCTTTCTAACAAAACAGCAGTGTGGCTACTGAGAGCCTTTGTATTAAAATCATTAGTTCTTAAATTTTCAGAATGGTTGTTTAAAAAGTTCTGAACATTATGTAAAGATTTGAAAGTAATTTTGAAATTGGCCCCATTTTCTTAATTTAAGTTACTGAAACACCAACAATAAATACATCTCTGTTGATAAAAGACTATATTGCTTGTATGCATAAACTCTTGAACTTTGTCTTGCTGACAGTATAGAGAAAATGAGCTTTAACTGTACCACCTTTATTACACTGCAGTTAGAGCATAGAAAGAAAGTACATTTCTAGTACGTTTTATGAATTTGGCAGCATGACTTTGAACATTAATGGGGGTCATGCAGCTGAATCTTAGTGTATCAAGTGGAATATATTCATGCCATGCTGTTTACTCAACAACATGACCTTTCTACTGTAAATTAATACACTATTTTGAGCTCACTTTAAACTGATTAAACTTTGAGGCCCTTCTGTACTCTCTCATGAAAACATATATCAGGGAGAAGTTAGCTTGTCAGCATGAGCATACGGTTGTCTAAATTTAGCCTATTTTATTGAAAAGGTGTCAATTTTGATACACTGAAACTGTCACACCATAGGAATAGCAGTTTATGCTTTGCAGATATTACACACTTTATAGTGATATATTGTGCCAAATAGCTATGCACTGTTTGGAAATTTGATTCCTCTTGGTGGTAAAAAGCCTATGAATTCTTCCTCTATTTGTTCCAATGACCTTCTGCTTTGAATAAAAAAGAAATGAAAGAATCATGCCAGTAGCATGCTCAGGAGACTTGGCTATGCTAAGCTCCCCGACAGTGCTGCCTCCTTAGCAAACATGTAAGTTTCTAAAATGAAAATGTAAAAATGGATCTGCGGTTAGAACATCAATCCTAGTCAAACAGGACTTCAGATCAGAAACTTGGCATGCAGGTTTCTACTATAAGGCTGTAAGAGTCGCTACGGGGCGGTGTCTGCTACTACAGGGCTGCTGCAGTCTGATATGCAATACTTAAATGTCATTAGCATGTGAGGTAGCCACCGGTTTGAGTGCCTATCCTGAAGGTGCGGTATGACTTGCACATCTACTAGAAATAGCTAAAAATCCTAACTTTGTTTTTTCCAATTTCACTCTTCATGCAACTGCCAACATGGGGTGAAATTAAGCATCCAGGAGACGGTGCTTCCTCCCCGTCTGTCCTAGGACGATGGACCATATTCTCACAGGAGCTGAAATCACAGAGCTGGCTCAGGGCTACTCAGCGGCGTGCGCAGAGCTAAGGGAGGGAGCGAATAGGAGCTGTCCTTGCTGGTTTTCGACTGCTAAGGAGAGGCAACAGTTGGCAGCCGTGATTATCGCGTGCCCTCCTCTTCGCCCCGTCCTCCCTTCTCGGAAGCAGCTATCRCCTTGCAGGAGCAGCCCTTCGCCGGCCTCGGTGGCCGTGGTGAGCTGGCCGCCGTGCCTGTCCTGTCCCGCCTGCCAGCACCTCGCGGGGCATGTGAGGGGCCCAGCAACCGARAGACTCGGGCGTTTGGCCTAGGATGGCTTCTCCGATCTTCAGCAAGACATCAAGCATTTTTCCCATGCAGGACAGCTGCCTGCAATATGGAGACTTGCCTTGGGCATGAGTATTCATGTGTTCAATCCATAGCACAAAATAGGATCTGATAAAACATGAGGGTTATTGAATGAAATCAGACCTTAATTTCTCACTCGCTCAGAGATATACATGACAAAACTCTCTACTTTGGATCACTCCTCCAGAAAAGCTGATTTATTATAGAACTGATACCTATGTTTCAAGGTGAATTCTACCTAAGGAAACATGAGGTTGCTTCCTTCAAGCCAGTTAGAAATCCTCAGACTTATCTGAAGAAAGGACATGCTGTCATGTGCAAAATAGTGTGACAAGTAAAAAAATTAGGGGAACATTTTCTCAAACTTTCCTTTTCATTTTAAAACAGAACGGAGAGTATAGATGAGAAAACCTCTTCCTTCCTTACTTCTGATGAGCAGAGTATGCACTTGGCCTCTTGTTATACTTTTTATAACCCCTCCTTCTAAGACTCAGCATACTCAAAAATCCAGAAATGTTCCATAGTGAAAATGAACATACTTAAATACRTAAATATCCTCAAATGAAAAGAAGATAAAGTTTTAGGATTTTKGGGGGCTTATTTTGCCAGGAGTGATCTGTTACTGTTTGTACCTGGGATGTCATTTTCTTTCCTCAACTATGTGACAGAATTTCACCACAATTTAGCGTGAATTGACTGCACGTTTCTGTTGCAATTCAGCCCTGTGTCRTCTCCAGCACAGAAGTGAAGGTAAGAGCCGGGGCCAGTGACTTCTTAAGCCATCTCAGCTGTTTTTTCTGCGACACCTCTCACCACTCTTAGAGCAGATTCTGAGTCAGCAAGACAGCTTCTACTCTTCAGTAGCCTGTGCCAAAGCGCTTCCCTGGGTTGAGGCACCAGGCAATGAGCCCTGATCCACAGCTGTTGCTGAGGTCAACAGGAAGAGTGCCACAGCTTCTGTAAAGGCAAGCTTTTTTTTAAGCATTTGGAGTTTCTGTCTAATAAATAGAGCCCATATTTTCATCTGAATTTTTCATCTTATAGAAGAAAAATGTAACCTTTTTGTCTGCCTTACAGSGTATTACTGACAGTACATATGTGCTGAAAACTCAGAAACTGGAAAATTTTGACCATCTCTGATTCATACTGTGTTACACACATGAAGGGATAGGCCCATTTTGTTGGCTGTGGTGATTTAATGATGATTTAATTCACTCATTTTGTTAACCTGGTCAGTTCAATTAATAGACTGCATTTCAGTCCTTACTCCTGTATCTCCACTCTTACTCATCTGTTAGATATCTGTTGACAAGCACAAAAGAAAACATCTCAAAGCATATAAAATACCTCTCATAAATATTTTGTTAGAATCTCAACAATGGTCTACTTGAATAATTTTTCACTATTTTCTTGCAGATGGCAGGTCTGAGGCTTAACTACAGCAAAAGAGACAGCAGCTCACTGCTGCCTGTCTGCTTGCGAAGATAATGAAATTCTTATCTGCAATATGCTCTGAACAAATATTAGGACATTAACACTTGACTGGAAAAGACTATGCAGAAATGTTTGCAGTATAGGTTGTATATCGTGGTCTGGATTTTACTTCCTTTCATCAGTATACAACTGGCATAACTCCACTGAAACTGTAGACTCAGTCCAGACTCACATCTCCGTGACGTCAAGTGAAAATAGAATTTGKCACTGTTTTTATAAGTAAGCTAGATCATGTCAATATGAGCACTATGGAACTTCAGATTGATATCTTCTTTATTATTTATTCCAGTTATGTTTTTGGTCAGCCTACTAGTTTTGCATGGAACTCACATACAGGTCAAAATACCTTGTATTTATCGTGAAGATCTGCGATTCTATAGACTCCCTAAGTATGTTTAAGCTGCCCTTTCAACTCTTACAAAAGGCAACATTTTCAGTGCTTCTTATCATTGCACAGATGTCTTAGGCCTGGACTAAGATGGACTTGCATCTGGACTGTTCTGTAGTTGGTTAACCATGGGCTTATTTTAATTTCATTAGGTGACTTTTGAAAAATAATGACAGAAACACTCATGAAGAAGAATGAGTCACTCAGCCTCATGGTACAACAGAACGTAATGTTAACATATTGCGAGAAAATGCAGTCACCTTTAATTTAAGGATTATATTGTGCAACTCCTTCTGCTGAATTTAGAATATATTCTTATTCCTGACTGTACTCTGGGAAATGTGTACATCTCCTTCTTCTATCTCTTGCTGCCATTCATCACAAGGAACATTTGTATACTTCAGTTATATGCACAGGAAGKTCTGCCTGACCGTGAGGKGGAATTTCTTCMCTGTGAGAGTGACGGAGCCCTGGACCAGGCTGCCCAGAGAGGTTGTGGAGTCTCCTCCTTTGGAGATCTTCAAGGCCCACCTGGATGCAACCCTGTCTAACATGCTGTATGTCACCCTGCTGAGCAGGGAGGTTGGACTAGATGATCTCCAGAGGTCCCTTCCAACCTTACTGAGTCTRTGATTCTATATAGGTGGGTTCAGGCACTGTTACGAGTCTAACCATGGTGCCACAGAACTCAGCCCAAGATGTTAATGACTTTGCTGTGTGCTGAGGCTCAATTGCCTAAGTTTAAACTAGCTCAGGTTTCATTATACTCCACTGCAGGCAATTTAGGAATTGTATCCTCRGTGATCTGTGGGTTTTCCATGAAACTTTGGTGATGCTACATTGTCATAAAAAAGGAATGGTGAAAAACAGCCTTCTTTTCCTTACTGTTATTCTATTGCAAGATAGAAAAGGGGGAACATTAAAAGCCCATAATAGACTAAGAGATCTCAATCAAAGCTTTATGTAAAAAATACAGTATGCTATGTTACAATAGAAATTAAAATAAGAAGAAGTTCAGATGTGGATGTTTAGTCTCCTCTGCATGATTTATTTGCTTCAYTTCCATCTTTGAATGTGTGAGAAGGTGGTTGTTTTTTTTCTTAAATACAACTTTTTCACTGATTGCCTTTTGACATCTTATGGACAAGCAACAACTGTGATCAGTCTGGATCACAGACAGAAAAACAATGGCAAACATAGTTTACACAAGATCAGTAAAAATCAGTAGCAGAGTCTATATAGGAAGTCCTATAGCTTATAGKAAGATTCAAGGCCAGTAAGCTTGTGGAAAAATCTATCTTAAAAGGTCAGTATTCCACTCTGTGATTATTAGTGTTCTGCTCTTAATGGTGTGTAAACCCTTATTCTTAATCATTGGAAAGCTAGTCARGCATCCATTTGATTGTTAGCTGACACATGGCTTACAAAGGTGAGCAAAATGAACTTATTTTTTTGGCAAGGTTGAGTTAAGTAAAGTTAATGACCTAAATCACACCAGTGTAAACCAAAGTCTTCTCCTATGTAGCATTCTTGTAACAAAGTAAAATGACTAAGTCACCCTTGGTGTCTCTGAGCAGCTGAAAGCTGTTTGAGAAAGAAATTTGTGGATAAACAGCTCTAAAACTTCCCTAATGCTGTTGACTAGGTTAAGCTGCTATATTAAAAACTGGTGCTATGAATTAGTTTATTCAAGTTGCAAGAACCTGCCAGTAAATGGATTTCACACATACTTCCCTGCTAAGTGTCTTACAATGTTGCAGAGAAAGGAGTGAACTGAAAAAAAAAAAGCTGCACTCTTTCAACCTAGAGCTCCATCCTTTATGCCAAGTCARGTGCTTATGACTCTACAAATGCTCTGCAAAAATAAAGCAAGAGCTAAGGGTTAATTAAGCCTGCACATCTGTACAAGGGCAAGGGAGGGACAGGATATGTTTCTTGTGAAGGATCAGCCACAGCTGAAGATCCTCAGCTGTTCKCAGTTCAAGGCCTGATAGCTTGAAATTGGCTCTATAGGTAAGGAGGAGCTTTGCAGAAACTTTTGATGGGGAAGACAGRTGTTAAATTCCCTGAAGAACATGTAACATTGATCATATTCTTCTTGYGCTAACTGGAGGCAGCTGAAGGATGGAGCTTCCCATGGCCTTCCTGCAAGGAGGCAGCACGGGGTGCTGCTGAAGTTGCTCCAGTTAGGGCCCAGACTCTGCTCGGAGGTATGCCATCTTACACGTATTGTGGGTCTGATCACTGTCTACAACCCAGGACAACAAGAAAGGGTCAGAGTCTCTGTTTATTAATAGGCTCTAATTCTTTAAATCCAGCCCTGAAATGCTTATAAGATTGTAATGTGTAATTTATCAGCTATCCTGGGCAAAAAAAGTTGAACAGAAGTGAATCTTATTATGCAAAAAACTTGAAGGTGAAAGAACAAGGGATTCTAAAAATATTCTCCATATGCAGTGCTGTGACACCTGAGGAAACTTGGTATCAGGGAGAAAAGTGAGATACTGATCTAATTGCAGCCTTCTAACTTCCAAAAAATGATTTAATTCAGTAGGTTACTGTTTACCAACTTTATGGGTCCACTTTTTTAACCATAAAATAAAGTTCTGTTTTGACTTAGGGAGGAATGGATTGTAATCTAAAACTTGCTATCTTTATTTTTGCAGAAAATGGGAGTACATGTAAACTTGTATTGAATCCTAGATCAAAAGTAGCAAAACAAAAAGTTTCGTGAAAAGTGACAGWCAATGATTTTTATTCAATAGTGTGAAAATCAAGATTTTTTTTTTTTCCAAAGTGACTATTCATTCAATTGAATATAGAGCCTTCCCTGACACTTTTTTCCTACTTGTTTAGGATGCAAATTCCAGGTATGTAGTTGCACCTCTGTTTGAAAGAAACTTCAGTCTTCTTCCATGAGTAACAAACTTGTCAGCCTGGTTCACTCCACTAACCAGTTCCCTTAATTTATATATTTCCTTTTAGAATATGAAAACCTTGTAACTGCTCTGCTTGTATTTATTCTTCTATYTAACTGAAACTAAGTGTTGCATGATGTCTTGATGCAAGGCTAATTCCAATGGCCAGCCCTGCTATAATGGTTCTGAGACTTAACAAAGAGAGTGGAGAATCATTATCACATTCTGTCACTTTCTTGATTATTTAGTGACTATAACATACAAAAATATATCTATATGATTAGCTTTTCCATTACTTTTCCATTTTGTATTTGTAGAGCAAATGTTTCTGGCTTGTCAATGTGATACAAGTATGAAGTTTATGCCTGGCTCTTGCCAAATATGAGCCTGTAAATTCATAGCATGCCCTTATCCTGCCAGAATCACTTCCAGACCACTTGCTAAACCCAACATTTCTCCTTTTTTCTGTGTAGCTGCTATGCAACGTAATCCTTATTTCTTTACAGTGTTGCTCTTACCTTTATCTCTGTCTCTCAACCAGCACGTGCTGTTAGTACCGCTGTACAAGTCAGGTTCTTTAGACTTCCTGGCTTCATTTTCTATACAACTAACAGCATCTTTGTGTGACACAATCATGAATACTATCAGAACATCGTGGGATGGCCAAATAACATGGTCTTGATTTTAAGATAACCAGGGAGTCCTACTGTTCGCACAAAGCTAGAATTTGGTGTAGGATACAAACCTGCTCACAAAGACTAAAATGCTCTGACATGAGCACCTAAGTTTAGACGAGGAAAAATTCCTTCCCTCTTGAGCTGACTGGAAGATTATCCTCTCTAACAGGAAACTTTTACGGATGTTCTTCATAGCTCATTTGACAAAAATMTGCCCTGATCTAATTTAAATACCTGTTTCACTTTGTTATTAATGGAAAAAGACATAGCAGAAAACTAAGGGAAAGAGTGGACAGAACAGGCTATGAAACAAAGGAAATGCTGTRTTACAGGAATAGATAGAATACAGAATATGAATACCTATCTTTAAAATCTATATAAAATTAATTCTAATTTACTAATTAGATCATGCTGGTATAAAAATAGAAGGCATTACTTTAAAAAAATATATATACGTGTAATACTTATTACATTAAAAGTAACTGTCATTCACATCYGATTATTCTAGCATGTGCACCTGTACAAACCTATTGACTTCCTGTTGGTTATCTGTGTGCATCTTAGTGTAGAATTTGGTCCAGTAACTTCATCTGCTGTCACATAAAGTAACCAAATTATTTTGATTGGAAAATCCACAGGGAGAAAAATGCRTATATCTGTATGAATTAATCTGATTACAGTACTGCAAGATGGGATTTAATGATTAAATACACTCTGTTCTCTGGTAAAAACAGGTACCAGATGGTATGCATAGCAAAATATGTTTGCTCTATACCTGTGGGTTTTGAAGCAAAATACAACCTTCCTAACAGCTGGCATACCACTTCAGGACATCTGAAAGTGCACACAGTGGACAGATATTATCAGATTACTGAATGCTATTTTGAGTAGATTTCATCTGATGTTTCACATAGATAGTGGTGTGAAACAATTAAGAACATCTATAACATACCAAAAAGTATTACTTCCAAACAGCATTTTATATGTAATTTGTAGATTGCTAGYTGTGCAAAAACTTTCTTAGAATAGTTGCAAAAGTCATAAATAGTTTATTCYGTAGTTTCCATTGCTAGACAGAGAAGAGTACACTGAGAGTCACCAAAAAATGTGTTGACATGCTGGCTTATATATAAATAATAAATACTTTTGTACCTAARGGAGCTGTTAAAAGAAGAAATCTAACTACAACAAACAATATCTTTTCTTTTTCAGTACGGTTGACATATACAACATTATGGTTCCACTCCTGCACAGCTTGTGCATAATTCTGTGTGCRTCAGTAACTCTGCTACCTTACAGAACTGTACACATGCATAAAGTTATGTTTGCATTGTTTGGAGGTTGGGGTTATGTTTATAATGCAGAAGCTGTAGTAGGAATAGCACAATGATGACAAGCCTAACATCCTCCTTGGGCTACTTAGGGCTTTTAACATCGCTAAACTGCCTCTTAGACCTCAGGTTAGCTCAGGTATCTCTGCAAAACTCTTTAGAGTGCCACAAATAAATACATTTTTTTCCCCAACCTGGTCAGTTCTGTGGGTTGTTGAGTGCCTACTTTAAAGTTCCTAATGTAACCAAATTCCACTGTTTGCAGAATAGCGTGGTTGTAATCATGTGATCTTATGAGTTGCCATTTTTCATATCTAACATCTGCCTGAAACCTRTATGTTCTTTTTCCTTTAAATCAGATGAGACATTTCTTCCAAATTAGGAAAGTAGGAGAAAAACACTTTTCTTCTCTAGTACCTGAACTGGCCTATTGGGCTACCTGGTTAAATGTTCTGTATCCAGAAGCGTTGAGTGTAGGAGGAGTAATTGGCTGTGTGTGTGTGTGTGTATACATATATATATAAAGCTGATCAAATACATAAAAGACTGCTTAGAATCACAGAATCGCAGAATGATTGAGGTTGGAAGGGACCTTTGGAGATCATCTAGTCCAACCCCCMAAATAGGAACGCTTTCCTAAAAGTACGGGTAAGCGCTTTGTAGTAGTGGAGCCTAGGAGTCTGGAAAYTTACTTAGCTGGTTTTATTAAGCTTAATAGAAGTGGAAGGCTACAATGTGTTTCATGTATCAGTTTTGTTCAATGGGAATTTTTTCAGAGGATAACATAAATATTTACAAGAATTGCTGCCTGATGGCAATATTTTCCAGGTGTTCAATGTGAAAAATCAAAATCCTGGAAAAATATCAGGTTTGGATGTGCATTTCTCAGAACCCTAAATATTACTCAGGCTAGTTGAATTTCCCTTCTCTGTCACCAAAGAAATCATTTTTCTTCAACTGAAATTATTTTTGATGAGGGGAAAAAATATATTGCAGAAGTTTTCCCTCTCTCATACTCTCAGGGCTGACACTCCCTGAGCAGCTTTGTTGATGGCACCTGTGCCAGATATTATATTACCTGTATTTCAAAGAATGACCATCCAACTTTTGCAATAAATCAATGAATTGTCATGCCATTCTCAAMTGAATAATAGTAGTTTAGTTTGGCACAGAACTTAACGAATGCTTGAATAAATGTTGCACCGAATAACAATATTTTTCTGACCCAGAATTCAAGTGAAGCTGCAGTCTTTCCCTTTCTTTGCATTGGTAGRTAAAATTGGATAGCAGAAATTCACTGCTTCCACATCGCCAGTCCTTCTACATCCTCTGAAATCCAATCTGCAAAATAGTTTGTACCAGTTTTGACATTTTTTTGTGGTTAAAATCACGGCTGTTCRGTCTGAAGCCTGATTCTGCTGAGTTCAGTTATTTAAATTCTAGTCTTGTTTCATTTTAATGTGAAACCAGAGGGAGTGACAGGAACGTTTTTTTGTCCTTCATCACAGCTGGGAGAACAGGCCTTGTCAGCTGCGGCACTCTGTCAGCCTGGAAACCTGCCATCCCGCGGAGAAAGTTTCTGCTCTAACCTTGCCGCGTCTTGGGGGCAGGTGGCCCTGCAGGCTCGAAGGCTGGCTAGCTGAGGCGCTCTGCGTTAGTTCTTGGCGAGACGTTTTAAAGGCTTATTACACTGCTTATTCAAGCAAGTYGTGTAAATAATTCACAAAAAAGGGACTCGCGGATGAGGGCAGGGGCAGGTCGGCAGACGCAGTTCTCTTTCTGAGCGAGCAGTAAAAGCCCGGCGGGACGCGGTGAGGCACTCTGAATCTTATTCTCTGTTCCTCTTTAGTCTCCTATCTTTCTCCTGCCTCAGTGAGGGAACGCTGCTTGCACACCCACGCCAGCATCCCAACCAGGTCAGTCGCTCGTTTGAGATGCCAGCTTGTCTAAATTGGACCTCAGGATATATATTCTGATCCTGACCTCTGTGGAGTACTTGGGAGCAGACCCAAGYGCATTTGAGAGGCACATCTGAGAAATTTGAGAGCTACTAATGTTATCTGGCATTGCAAGTTGTACTGTTCCCTCCAAATCATGAGGAGACCTGTGGCCTTGCAGGCATATGGCAGATCTCATCTGGTGACTGCTTGTGACTGAAGAAGGGCAACTGAAGAGGAAACGGCAACCTCAGCTGAAGTGTTTGGATGTTAGAGAACATCAGGGCAGTCTCATAAAAGGCTGTTTGTTATCCTCAGCCTGCTTCAATATCCTGGCAGATTTCTGAGGACTACGTAATCTCTATCCTTACTCTTCATCTCAGTGTAAACAACAAGGATGCATTATTTAACTCCTGAGCTAATGCACTCCTAGAAGACCAAAGAATGACAGGCGTATTTGATAGGTTAGCCTTCCCACATCTTCAGTGGTTAAAGAAGGAGAAACTCTTAACTGTTACTCAGTCTCTTCTTCTGGATAGAAATAATCTGGTGCTTCTGTGGATTGTTAATAATTGATGACCTATGTGCACATTTACTGGGAAATTCCCACCTCATCCATTATCTAAAAGACATAAAAAATATTCTGAAACAAAAGTACACTAAAGTCTAGAGGTAGGTTTGGAGAAGTTCTGCTTCTTTGTGAATAAAGATAGCAAGATTAAGTGTGGAGACATGGGTTTAATGGTCCTTGTAAGAAGTAGTACCCTGTCAGCCTGTTTTAATGAATTGGATTAAGTCACCCTTTATAATGAATTGGATTTTCAAGGTAGATAAGTTCTTCCAGGAAAAGTAACATACTCAAAATGAAGAAAAACAATGGCAAACTTTTATTAAAGGTTTATAGTGGAAGCAGAATGGAAAAGAACATTTTACAATTAAGGTCTAACGTATGAAGGATGAATTTATCATTTGAATAGCTCAGTTTAAATTGGAGATGTAAGAAGAATATTTGGACTTTTCAGGGTTTATCAACTTTGCTCCTATAATCCTGAAAGCCGAGTTGAAAATTATTATTCAGCTTCTTCTTTATTCCAGTTATTCTCCCATAAGTGGCAAGAAAAGCCATATACTGAAGACTGAAGAGCTGCTTTTGAGCTCTCTAGTGTAAGGAACTACAGGCTCCACTTCTTCACTCTCTCTGCACTTTACCACATCCTTCTGTGGGAGGAGGTAGTGATTCCTTCAGATCTTCATAGATTTGGGAAAATTTGCCTCTGCTTTCCAATYCCCTTTCCTGACTACCTATTCCCTAACTGGGCACCTAAGGTATATCAAAAGATACACTTCAGTGTCTACAAATGCCCCTGAAATCATATTTAGGATAGAAYAAATTTAGTCTTTTTGGTAATCATTTTTGCTCTTTCCACTTGCCAGTATCAGGCATAAAAAGGAGACCTTGAATCACTGCATTAGATTYTTGATAGTACCTCCATGAATCTATTTCTTCTCCTGCAATAGCTGAAGTTATGAAGTAACTCAACACAAAACATTCTTCCTATTACAGGAAAATAGGAAATACGTTGGGAATGGTAGAAATTATTTTCTGTGAAAAGAACTTCCCCTRGAGTGTAGCAGCAGCCAGAGGTCTGAGACAGAGAAGATTCAGATAGCTTACAAGTWTTTTGTATTTATATATTTCAGTGTAGCAAGAACCGAAGGTCTTTTCCTGGTCTTGTGGAAAAACTCAAAGATTTCAAAGCGATAAATCTGCCATCGTTCTGAATTTAGCATCTGCACTTGAAATGGTAAAACTGAGCTCCTTGTATGCACCCAAAGCTTATGGAAATCAGTGACTTCAAGGTTGGAACAGGATATATAACGTAATAAAGAATAAAGCAGGCAGAAAATTGCTACTAATGCTGCTCGTTGAGGTAGGAAGAAATTCCAAATCATAAAAAYGAGTTTTCAATTGTGATTTCATGAAAGACTGTGGATTGTAGAGGTTATGGATTGTAGATTGCATATCAGCAGCAGGAATATTGGGGTCTTTGGCTTACAGCAACCAGTATGAAGAACAAAGGAAAGAAGACAGAAAATTGGAGTTTATACATGTGAATGACATTACCAGATTGATTAAAGTTGCATAGTCAAAATCTGCTTAATCTCTGAGTAGCCAAAATGTTAAGAAATTGAATGTTGATGAAATACAAGAGGCTGTCTGTAGATAGAGATATTTCMATTCTTCTTTTTCCTAATGCTTTAAAGAAAGGGAAGACTAAAAATATTTTAAAATATATTTTGTTGTATTGGTTATAATTTAATATTTCTGTTTTAATTTTTACCATTGAAGAATAATCTGAGAGGCTAAACTGAATACAGTAAATTAATCAGAAAGTAAAGGGACAGGGAGTGCATAAAATCCAGCTCAGCATAACAGATATTCCAGAGCCAAAAAGAGGGCGACATAAGCTTCTTAAAATCCCTGGATTACACAATAATTTTTTTCTTTGAAAAAAATGCTGATTCACAAAAGCAAGAGCATATTAAATCTCTTTTATAGTTTAAAATTATCTTATGTGGTATTTGACAATTTCAACTAACTCTTAAAATCTCTTTATAAACCATCCTGACTGAAACAGATGGATGTGTAATTCAAATAATGAGCTGGATCTTCTTCCTGTAGCAGTCAATTATATATTTTTTTTTCCCCACTATGGTCTTCAAGAGACTAAGATCTTTCTCTATATATAGATTACCTGAAATGACCTTGCTTAGGCAGTGTCATAGCCAAAATGGAACAGTGGCATATGTATCTTGCTGCAATTTTTAAAAGCACAAACTGATAGTTTAAGAACTATTGTATCTGACAGAGCATCTGATTAGCACTTAAATTGTTCCCTGTAGCTATCACTCTGAGCTTTTGCTGTGATACTTCCTCTAGGTGAAGCACCTAGAGATGTCTGATATCTGAACATGAATGCCATGCAAAGAATTYTATCAGCATGTCATTTTGCTGAGAAAATAACAAGAGTGAGAGAATGCAAGTGCGTTTCATTAACATTAAATGACAATCTTTAAATGGTGAGAAYGCAAAGGGAAGATTTCATTTGCATCTAGTGCTGAACATGAAATCATCTAGGGACCCATCAAGTGGTGTGTATGCAGTGTTTGCAAAGGTATTACACAAGAACTCCTCTTCCTCTGCATTTGTCTACACACAGAAATATATCTGGGACAGGACCAGGTAAGAACCTTTACTTGTAATAGCATTTGACTGAGTGCAGTAGAAATTTCCTTGTCTCTATAGCAAGGTATCAGTGACAAAAGCTCTAGTCATCCTAGGATTTGAATATCTCGTTAACAAGTGCAGTAAACTCACTAACATCGGATAGGGGCCACGTTGCTGCTCATACRCATTAGGCTCACTAGGAATCATCAGGAAAATAAAAGCGCTGCTTGCCTTTGGCTTGCACAGCACTGTCAAGGGTACAATTTATTTAGCTAGTGGGATATGTAAACCCTAGAAAACCCCAAAATGCTATGCATTGGGCTGGATTTAGTCAGGAACAAGCCTACCTGTGCCTCAAAGGTGAAGCTCTTGCACCTTGCATAGCAGTCAAAGGGTCAGGAACCAAGACATTTCTGTTCTGTTCTGCTTTACAAGATCTACTGATGAATAATAAATGCTAATTAGATGTAGCTGTGGTCGCAATGATGTGGAACTGAAGAACAAGAGGGAGCTGGAACCTAGACCTGCATTTAAAAACAAACAAACTTTAAGCTCTTCTCCAAAGAGATGAGATATAATACTTTACAGTTCATAATCTGATGAGTTTACTTGTTTTATTTTCTTCATAAAGAGATGTGGAAAGCCATAACCATGAAATAACTTGTTCATGTAGCCTCCACTTTTGAAATGGTTCACTCTGTATGAAGTATTCACATGTATGCCTTTGATTAAACAAAGATTCCGTTGTGCATATAAATGCAATTAATACTGTATTTGTGCATTCTGCAAATACTGTTATTTATTGTGTGTACGTGTGTTCAAAAGAATAACTACTGAAAGTGGTAACAAAAGTACTGCAAATAGCATGGAAATATTTCTGCTCATCTTTACTTTGGAAAAAAAGGTTTAACTTTCATTTTTGGCTTACTGGAGGGCCATTCCTATTCTGCCTTGCTGGGCTATTGTTTTTCCCTCTTGCTGGGCAATTGGCACTTCTAGAGCGCTGTAAGTCTTCCMGTCAGCTTTTAAGTTGGAAATGTTTGTCACACTGCAAAGTGAGACCTGGGAGATCTCAGATTGGGCATCCAGAAATGGAAAAACAGTCAGTACTTACTCATGGAAAAAGTAGGTTAAGAGAAGTAAATAAGCTTTCATCTGTATCTATCCCTTGCTCCTCCCATTGCCTGGGGAAGGGTAAATTCAAATCCCAGYCTTCCTAATGCACTACAGGTCTATCTTCTGTGAGTGGTAATTTGATTTAGGTGAAGGAAAGTCTCTTGAAGGAGACCCCCTTCAGCCCTCCCCACCTCACCTGTTCTGTGTTCTGGAGAAGGACAAAAAGTTTCATGTAGTAGCAAATGGGAACTCTGAGGGGGCTCTGAAGAATAGCAGAGAGGAGCATACAAAATCTTGCTCCTGATGGTTTTGAAATACTTGTTTTGGAGTACAAGTTAACTAAGCTCCAGCTGCCCTTAGTATTTGGTAATAAATGCAGCAACCAGCGGGAAAAGCAAAACTCAGATTTTACGTTCTGCTTGGTTTACAGTAAATTAAAATTTCTTTGCTCTGTTCTGGTTCTAACAACCTATTTGCTTATCCTAGAGCAGACCAAGGCATATATGCTAAACCTGTGAACCTTTCCTGCTCTCTATCAGATGGAGGAAGTTATGTAGCAGGGATGCCTAGTAGAATGTGTTTGAGTGGTTATGTATTATAGATGGCCRTTTATACAGAAATTGTATGCCTAGAATTACTTTGAACCTGGTTCACTGGCCATGAGGCTGAAGCTGATTAGATAAGAAGTGACAAAAATCTGAACTTTTTTACCAGTATCTTTCTTGAGAAGAATACAGTGTGGCAGGAGGATGAAAAGTACATTTTCTCATCATTTCATCACCACTCTGACCCTCCTTTCAGTTGCATACATCATCTGTGCTTASRGRCTGGATTTCTCAYATGCTGATAGTGACACTTTCAGGTYTCTTTTAGCTTGGATGAAGTGCAGMTTCTCCCCCAGTGATATGAAAGTTGGTTATGTGCCACCTTCCTCTTGYGGCRGTACGACATACGTAAAAYAGCACAGTTGTAGGCATGTCTCGTTGTGGTAGTCTTTTGCCTAACASTAGATGTTTCCTTAGCAGCAGATAAAACAGAAGTTCAATTGACATGATTGCWTGTGCTCATTTAAGTAAAATGGTGTAACTGAGGTTTGCTGGGGGCTGAGCTATCTAAATGTTAAATAGGCCAGAAGCCTTACACACACTGCAAGGCACTGAGCTATTTTATAGCCGTAGATAGAATAGAATATAGAATGTATATGCCCATTTTGGTAGTTTAGGCTCCAAAAGTCAACCTGTGGTGGCCAAAGGAATGACCAGTCAYAGCAGAGATAATTAAATCCGTGTGGAAGAAACAAGATTTGGACATAAAATRTAGCTAGCTGCTTTCTGCTTATTCTTCGTTGTTCCATATCTGGGCATTGTCTGGGATCTCTCAGGACAGGATCGAAGTATTTGGGCTGGATTTGGTGCTTTACAGTCACCTTATCCTCAATTGACCCTTTCAGTTCACTGGGCTTGAATTACAATTTCTAAGGAAATGACTCACAAACCTCTGCCCTCTGTCCAGTCTCATAGCTGCAACTGTCTCTYTGATATCCCTTAAGAAGCTGTTGGTTTTATTTTCCCCACTTTTTTTCTCCTCTCTTAGCCAAGAATTCCATATATGCAGAAGACTATTCTCCTGACGCGTCTTAAGCTTCCTCGCTCAGGATTTTGTGCTATTCTCACTTTTAAGACATCACAGCTAGATTCTAGATGCAAAAAGAAATACTGTAAAAATTTGAAAAATAATTTTGCTTGGAACTAACTTTATTTTTTGTAAACACTTTTGAYGTCTAGAAATTCCTCAGATATTCTAGATATTCCTCAGAAAAGAGTTTTTCCTAAACTGAAATAAAATATTTTTTAAATGAGAAAATGCTGCTCTTGAAAGCATGTTTCCCTCAGTCCTGAGAGCTTTTGAAAACGGATGATGTAGTTTTCCCAGTCTAGTCTGGGAAACTTAAKAGTAGTAAGTGAAATAAATAAGGAAACACTTTTTTACAGAAAAYAAAAATAAATGAATATTTAATTGAAATTTATTATTTAGCAATCTTGACAACACATTAAAGGCATTGAGTGAAGAAGCAGCACATTTAAGCCAAGCAAATGAAGTACTAGTTTGCACAGCTCTCCGTGAAACTGTAGAACTTGCTATGAAATGTTTTTAACAGTTCGTGTGAAACAACTTAATTTAGCAGAGTTATGGAAGAAAATTTGATTGGAGCTTTGAACACAGTCTTGGTGTAACCTTTGGTTCTGAATGTCTAAATTGCAAACTGCTTGAGGTTGAGAGGATATGCCAGGAAGCTATAGCTCTCATATTCTTGCCCTGCACATGTAGTCAAGGATATATGTGTGGGATAAAAGAGTTTTGTTTTAGGGCAATACAATTATTTTATTAAGAACTCTCATTTATATATATGTGCATATGTACATATATGTATGTATACATATACATGTATATATATACACACATATAAATCTTGTTCCAATAAAATATTTTGCAGTGCAAAACGACATAAACACAGTTTTCCATTTCCCCACTCCCTTCATTCCTGCTATGGCCTTTGTACAAGACAGTTTCTGCCTGACACAGTAATAAGACTTGCGCTTCTCTCTCCAAGTATTCCCGGCTCCTTGGCATTCTAATTCCACTTCTCTCAACACCCCGTTACACAAGTGTCTCCACTCCATATGGCCATCTGCTGCTACAGTAACTTTCAAGCCCAAGACTTGCATCTCTCAAATRATTATCTACATCTTTGACCAAACTTCAGCACTGAAGTAAATTCCTTCCGGTTATTGAGAAGAGGAAGAGAAAGGGAGACAGGCTGGAACAACCTCTTGCAGTGTAAACYGCTCTTCAGAGCTAGGGCACAGCCTTGGCTTTCTGGTGGGCCATGACCATGACTTAAAATTGAACTCTCGCTCTAGAACATAACTTGACTTCAGCAACAAAAGTGGAGTTTGCTACTTCAGAAGAAAACATCTGTCACCTCCTTAGAAAGAGATGTGGATTATACTTGGCTTCATCATCAGACCCTCCTGTAGCTTGTGTCCTCTGCTCTTGCTGAAAATCAAGACACCCAAGCACTCTCACCTCTCTGGTGGAAGGTAAAAAGTCTCCAGTTCTTCTGGTAACCTGGGGCATCATCCACTTCTATTTACATTTCTGTTCAATTTTAATTTATCTTGTACCATCACACCCAAAAAAGGGAGTACTCTACTACTTCTTTAAGATGACCATCAAAGTTATTGTACTTTCTAGCTGTATCTATACTGATAAATTAAATGCTTTCAAACATCTGCTGGCAAATGAAGCCAACATTGTCAACCAGTGCCTGTCTTCGCACCCTTCAAAATAGTCACCTAGCTGGTAGCCACCCTACTGGAAATGGCACCTGGAGAGTTCCAGCTCCAGATTAGTAGCGCAGTCTAGTCAGAGAATAGTACTCTTTCTTAGCTTGGCTTCCTGAAGAGGCTAAGCTCATACAGTCAATCTGTCTGTCCGTCTAGCCGTTCATCTCTCACGTAATAGTTTCTGAGCACCACTGGTGATTTTAAATAAATCTAAAAGAAAAGTAAATCTCAAATTAAGCTCMTAGAAATTTTAAGAAAATTGATAGTGGGGAAGGGGGGTAAGCAAGAGGGCAAGACATAGTAAGACCACTAATTGAAGAAGAGCTCAGCTATCTTACCCTCTATTTAAGAGCAAATCCATGGCCAACTGGGAAAAAAGAAGCTACTAACTAGCAACAGCTCATGCTGTCTCTCACGCAGTGGGGGTGTCAAAGGGATATGGAAGGAGCTGTAATTATTATAATGAGGCAAGGGGCAGGGAGAGAGATAGGGATAAAAGTTACAAATCTGTTGGAAACGAAGCTTCCTCAGTTCTGCTAGCCCTGGGGCAAATTGTCTTTCCTGCTTTTTGGGTTCTTGTCTTTCCTAAGAAAAGATTTATTTCTGTGACTTATTTCTCTTATAATTTTAGGTGCCAAGTTTAGGTGTCAGTATCTATTTCAATCATCAGAGATTGCATGCAGACATTTTCATTCTGGCTGATAGGTCTAATATATCTGTAGCTACAAATAGAGATAACATTCATATGATAACACAGCATAATAACCAGTGTGATCCTGCACTGCATGCAGCTGCTGTCATGATTCTTAGCTGTAAACAAATGACACTATGTTTCTTGAGGACACAAGATGGTGTCTTAAGCTATTTTTATTTATTGATTTAAAGTGAATCCTTAAGAARTATCATGGAATTTTGCAATAGACAATGGACACACTGAAGATAATGCACATGAATGGAAATTCAAATAGATGAAATAAAGACAGTCTGATCCAGTTTATGAAAGAGCAAGAAGAATGAATGGTRTTAAATTCAGTAAGTAAGGAATTTATTCAAACCGGAGAGAAACACAGAGATGAGATTAAACATATAAAGAATCAGTGGAGCAAGTGTTTCAGGACCTACCAAAGCATAGCTGCAATGACCTAGGAAAAGTGGTGTTAGTGATAACTCTCACAGTAATGCAGGAGCAAGGAGTCCTTGCCAGGAGTAGGACCTAGAGATTTACATCATGTTGAATCACAGAACACAAAGACTGTTGCTGTCTCAAAACCTTGTGATTTTGCATAAGAGCAAAACACAACAGGGGATGCTGAGGTTCTGCTATACGAACAGAAATAGTGTTGACTGAATAATGGGCAAGAAGACACCAGGGAGATAAAGTGACAGAGCACTCGCTCRTGCTGCAGTGTTGCCTCCTGGGGCCAGCACCGTGGCACCGTAAAACTGCAGAATCTGGAGTGCTCTTACTTGGCTTGATAATTTAACTCATCTGTTTATTAATTTTTACAGTGGAAGATAAAGATCACTGCAGAGSACAACAGTGATTTTGAAAGGATGCAGGAACAGTTTCTTCCCTCCCTCCAGAACGTATCATACAGTCATTCTCTCTGGCTTAGAACAAGGCAAAATGCCTCTTATATACATTAGTATTTTCACATATTGTCTGTCTTTAACTGTGGAAAAGGTGATTGGGTCTTAGGATGCAATTTTTAAAATTGCTTTAGGTGTTTTCAGGAGCTTTCAGGGAGGACAAGGAATGCAGACCTTTTCCAAGAGCAGATTGAAGACTTGTATATGKGGCTAGAAAGCAAGATATGTCACAACAGATATACCTGATATACCTCTTAATTTGGTCTGAAATTATTTCTATAGTTAGCGTATCACCAGGGAAAAAGCTATTTTAAGCCAAAATATTTCCACTTATAGATGTTAGATTCTGCACAAGCAGTAATAGATGACCTTATTTTCAGAAATACAGAAGCCGTAAAATCCTGTGCAATTTTAGCTGTCAGAACAGGGCTGCTAAGTGCTGCTTGTTGTGGCCACTGTTATTCATTGCCTGACTGGACCTTGGAAGAGAAACAAAAACTGGGACATATAGTCAAGCACTACTGAGCTTTGTAGCTGTTCAGTAAGTGACTAAGAAGGAAGTTGATTTTAAGAAGAGGATTTTCAATGTATGTCACCGTTTCCGTGATGATTGGTAAATATGCTTCTCCTCGTCTGCTCCGAAGGGATGGCTGGCAGGGCATTTTCTACGTGTTTTGCCACAGCAACCCACAGTAGCAGCTGAAAGCTTCAAATCTTGGCTCTGTTAAGCAGCCCGCTGGAATCCATGCGGTCGTGGAATGCCTTTTCTTTAAGCTACCCAGGGTATTGATAGCAGGTGGAAAAAATAATTTCTCTTTTCTCATCTCTGAACATGAGAACCTTGTTCAAGAGAAACAACAAGGTGGCCCATCATTTCTTTTATTTTAAAAGATTAGCTCCTTAGTGTAGATAACCAGCTGATTCCTGGACCGGATCCGTCAAAATATAGCAAGCTATGGCCAAAAATACTGGGCTGCTAGGATTTCTGTCTCTGTCCAGCACAGGCAGTCTCTCCACCCTCGCAATGAAATTTTGTATATTTTTAACAACTTCGCAGCTGCTGTCGTCATGAATATCTCTCAGTTGCTGTTTAGAGTCAGATTTGCTGATAAGCGTCTTCAGCGTATTCATATTCAAGGAGAGGCAGCGTTAGACTCATGAGAAGCCTAAGGAGAAAGTAAGGCACGAGCCTCTCCCTCCTCCCACCCACACAGTGAATAATTTGGATTACTTTGTAACTTAACCCAGTGGGACACAACCATGGGCTGGGGCTCAGACTGGTCGCTTTTTTTTTCGCCAGCACCTGCTCTGCCCAGGAGGATGCTTCTCTTTTCATTATCAGTAGGCAGTGGGATCAGAATGGCATGACAGATGGATTTATTTATTATTAGTGACTTACAACCCAGGTTTTGAGTCAAAAAAAACCCAAATCTCAGCCCAAACTGTTGAGTTCTGACTGATTTTGACTGAGATATTGGCTTGGCCTTATTAAAAGGCTAAAAAGTCTTATCAAACTATCAAGCACTTTGTGCTGAGGTCTGAGTTTGTAATATCACATCTTCAAATGGGATGAGTGAACATAAAATCKGTGGTGTTTATTTCTCTTTATGCCTTATAGAATATTGTAGGTTCCCATAGTTTTAACGTGGCTAACTGTTAAGSAGATTGGGGTCTTCCGCATATAGCAAAACAACAGGAATTTTGGCCAAAAGATAGAGCAAGTAAAACAATAACACAGTAAAGAAAGTTCTACCAGACTTAAAATGGTGAATTTGTGCAACAGACTCTTTCGAATAGATTAATAAACAATAATTGGTGAAGTCCTATTAAATTCACTTGCTGCCTTATGTAAAAACGTATGATAACAGTCTGGTTGCAATCACACCTTCTATGCAAACAGTGAAATTTTGCTTTCTAGAAGGTGAATTAAGATATTGTTTCCATTCTAGAACTGGATCGGTGTGCCAGCGTCGCCTTTGTCGYGGTGCGGCTCGGCTGCAGCTCTCGTGTGCTCGAGCATTCCTCTGCAGGACGCAGTTGGAGCCCGGGATCATGTTGACAGAAACATATGCAGAACCACGAGCCGCTAAACCTCTCGGTCAGAATCTTCTGGCAGACACAGGTGTAAGTTGTAGCAGGCTCCCGGCGCTCCTCGTGGAGACGCACTTCCAGTTCGGTGTGGGGCTAAGAGCACTTACACGGAGCACAGACTCCAAGAAACAGAACTCGAATTTCAAATGCTTTTTCAAACTTCTGTTGTTATTAACCCGGTTTTTCAGTAGTGACTATCTATATTTAGGGAACTAAATCCCTGTCTTTAGGCACTCCAAGGTGAAACTCACCTCTGTGCAGAATACCGAGCATGTGCTAGCTAAATCTTCTTTAAAGCCTTGCACGGTTATGTCTCTCTGTGGTATTTCTGAGAGCCTAGAGGCTACAGATCTTTTGCTGACCCTGCAAAAACATTAAGTGTCACCACGAAATAGTGATTTTGCTTTAAGAAAGGACTTTGCTTGCTTACCACCCACTTAAATGGCTGAGGCATATTTATGGTGAGATCCTGGCCTTGTTAGGTTTGAAAGAGTTCTTTTTGCTATTGACTGTACCAGGGTGATATTTGGTCTTTTAAAGGTTATGTTTACAAGGCATGGTGTGAGACTCTGTGAGCTAACTCAATAGCTCACAGCTCAATAGCAGCATTAGCCAAGGCTTCTGCTTGAGCAGAACTCCGCTTCTCAGTGGGATGCGCTCTAATATCTCTGCAAGGTTCTGCATTATGAGCTGTAGAAATACAGATTTAGGTGGTCAGTCAAATTAGGAAGCTGGGTGATTACTAGCATAAATAAAGAGGGCTGAGTACAGGTGCTACTCTGGAAAACTCAAGGATGGTCCTTGATTCAGAAAGGCACAGTATCTCTCAGGGCTGTTCAGCATGCAGGAAGAGGTCTGGATTTATGTTACCATTAAGGTTTTGTGAGATGCTGCAGAAGGAGGTGACTTGTTGTGGACTTGCTTTTAGCTCTTATTTATGCTGCAAATATAAAAAGCCAAGTGGGGATGTTTTAAAGGCATCAGCAGCTGAGCRCTTTCACACTAACACAGTTCTGGTGCTGACTTTTAGCGAAGCAAGAGAAGGACAGGAGCTGGATGCTCTGGCTAATGAAAGTTATGCATGCTCCGACTGAAACCGAGATAGCAGAGTCGTATCTTGAAGGGCTTGCTCATTTGTAAATCAGAAAGAGGAATTTAGCTCTTGCTGGACTTTCATCACTGGGCAGCCATGTGACAAAGCCAGTTAGAAAGCTCAGCAGAAAGCATTATTTTCTAGTACAATAAAATATTTAAATGGCTCCCAGCTTTGAAGGGTGACAGTGCTCAGAAGTGRACACCCTTCTTGTAAATACTGGTACGTGCCGAGGCAAAGGTTTCAAGGAAATCTTTTTTTGGGGGGGAATTCACTGTGCTACAGTCCACAGGTGGTCCTTATCCGCAGGCCTTTTCCCTATCTTTTTTAGGTTGCATTTAAAGTCTCTTCCATCCAGTTTCCATACTAGCTATTCAAAGAGGAAGAACAGCTAACATCAGTTGTCACAGAGGCATCAGAGTACCACGTCAGTCGTATCACAACAAAGAGAAGCAAAAGCGGGCAGCAGGCCAGCCAGTTGCTACTGCAGTTGGCCCAGCAACTGCACGTTAAAGTAATGACTGAAGACAAAAACAAGGCTGGGGCTGAACTTCCAGTCCATCCTTGGCTTCTCCCTTTTGTTACAAAAGCCTCTGTTTTCTCAGCAAAGACACATAGTGTTCAACCTTGTTTTTGTGCTAAAATTGCTGCCAATGCCATTCTGCCAAGGCAGATTTGCATTACAATTTTCTGACAATCTGGATCTAGATTTAAAATAATAATAATGATGCATTTTACACATTTACTGTAAGTGTATTTAGATACAGTTACATCTGCTTTAATTTCAGTGTGAAGTTATAGAAGAATTTTTGCTTCTATATAGACAGACATAGAAGCAGATAATTATGTGTTGTTTCATTTAAATATTTTTTTCTGTTTTTTTGGATAGGAGAATATACATATACACATACACTGACTCTGAAAATTTTAAAAAATTTCTGATACTCTGAAAGTTTTGAAACTCCATTGAATTCAGTTCATTGAATTCAGGAGTAAATTTTCCTTTATCTCAGTTCACAGGACAGTCTTAYTTGTCTTTCAAAGAAGCCATTATTATATCTTTGGTTGATTTCGGCAGGGTAAGAGTGCATGCCTATGGCCATGATTCAGAAARACACATAGTTAGAACCATCTCTTTTCATCAAAACCTATTTTTTTTTAATACCATTGATGCCAGCACTGCACATAAAAGTGCTTTATCTGGACCAGAGTCTGGCCTACTGTTTGTAGCTAAGAAAGAAAAAGAATTATAGGTCACCAGATTGTAAGAACTAGTGATGTGTGATTCTCCTGAGGTCTGATGCTTTGGTTTTGTGCACAGTRTAAACATTACAGTGGCTATCCCTTTGGAATCTAAATGCTCTGTGACAGTATTAAAACATATCCACAACTGCCCAGAAAGCTACCAGATTTCTATTCCATTTTAGAAGTGCCAATTTAAGAGCTAAATTAGAGCTATTATTCCTTCATTTTCTATGAGTTTTATTAACAGGCTTTTTCAYTGACATATGAGATACAACACAGTTTTTCTTTGCCTTCAGTAAAGTTACAGTGAAAATGAACATTTACAGCAAGACCTGAGACAAGCCAAACACCCAGGTGAGATAAAGCATGAAAAAAAACCACTACTTCTTCAAATAATCTGTTTCCATGGGGTCAATAATGTAAAAACAGTGTGGAATAGCATAGAAGCAAGCTTGCTCTTAGCTTCCAGTTTTATACTAACACTGAAAAAGCAGCCCTTCCTTGCATAATTCCATCATTTAATAGCAGGTGCCACGCAGATGCAGGAAGTACATAGGATTACAAAACCCACTATAACATATAAAAAAATAATMTAACCCATAGAAAAAACTTCATCCAAACTGACTGGCACACTGCTTAGATTCCAAAGCCCATTTTTTAACATTGCCCTAAGATGAGCTGCCAGAACTAGTGACATGACGACTTTTAGATCCATGCTAGGGTGGTGATTGGAAAATAGCCAACATCCTGATCTTGCATTAAGCTGTGTGTGGATGGATGGACCCCTAAGCTTGCAGTACGCACAGCTTTGTGCACACTGTGCCATTCAAGGATTTATGAGTCAGGAGCAAATACTAACATTTAAAATTCACTTGCTGGTGGTAAAGGCATCTCACTTTTGGATTTWAAAAAAAAAAAAGAGGTTTTTTCTTACCACAGAGTTTTGAAATATTCTCTTGCTTGGCTCTAAAGAGCCTTTCCCCGTATATTGCTAAATATTGATTTCTCTGAACACTGAATGTCAAAATCATTAGCACGGGCTTATCCACTAGGAGTGGGTGAGGAGGAGGAAATACACTCTCTCCCTGATAGAATTAGTAAACAGCGGTTTGCAACATAAGCTCAGAATACGTGAGGCCGCTATTCAGCTTAATCATTTGGGACGTGGCAAGTTCCAGGGTATTGATCATTTCAGGTTAAATTTAGCTCTTAAGTTTGAATTGGTCCCTCCAGCTCTGCTGTCAGATTAATAGCAGCAATAAGAAAGATCTCTTCAGAGCAGCGGTAAGAAAGAGTCAGGCGTGGCTGTCACCCATCCCGCAAGTGCAGCGCTGATACTTCCGCAGAATTAAGTGCACGATGACYGTAGAGAAAAAGATATTTGGGGTACCAGGGGTTTTATGCTGCCCTTTCCCTCTCTTGCCTCTACCTTTTGCAAGTCAAAGCTACATAGCTCAGTTCAAAATTCATAGCTGACTGGAATAAAAGACATTTGGATGAGAAAAATAGATTAGGCACACGCTCAGATCTCAAAAGCGTCTAACTACTCAATTGCAGATCCAAGCGTGCCTGAGCGTGGAACTCGGCCCACGATTCCAAGCTTTTAATATCGTGACTAACACCCGTGCTGGGCGGATGCCCTGCTGCTGCGCGCGTCCCCCGAGCGATGCCCGCGGCCCAAGAAACCTCTGCAGAGCTGCCCGCTCGGCTGGCGCGCGGGGGAGAAGGGGTTCCTCCTGCCGCTCGCCGCGCTCAGCCTGCCCTGTGCTGATGCGCCGCTGACACACAGTTCTGATATTTAATACGCGCAGAAGAGATTGCCAAGTTTTAGTGCTTGCTACAGCAGGGAAACAATCTGTCTACCGGATACCTCCTTAGGTGAAACTAACCTAGTAATATCGCTTATAAATGCTATAATTGTGTAGGTATTTGCCACTGGAACTTGTAAGTGACTTAGAAACACTCTATAAGTAAATAAAATAGCAAAATAATGGTGGAGGTGGGCATCGTTCCAAGGAACAYGTGCCGCAGACTGAGAGCACAAAAACTATGGCATGCAGAGAAGAAAGTATAACAAATCCCGCTCTCTGCCTCTATCCTAGCCGGAAGCATGGCCCCATGTGCAATTCCCTACCCTCATTAGGTATCAGCCCCACCAGCCACATAGCTCCCTGTTTTGTGCAATGCTTCCATAGTCTTCCTCCCCTGGTGCCTACTGCAGTAGAACAACACAGTCCCTTCACCGCCACAGTGCAGAGCCATTAATTTACACGCCCTAGAGGGAAGGAAATCGAATCAGGAAGGTATTTATAGATTATTCTGATGGAATTTCTCATTGCTTTAAAAAAGCCCAACAACTGGGAATTAAATATGAAATGGTTGCACCCCTCCTCTTACTTTTAAAAAGCTCTACATGGCAAAAACAAGCATTCAAAATTGTGGAACGTCAGAATGAAAGTTGCCTGCACATTTTTAATTCTATTCCTCTGTACTTATGCATTATGAAAGGAGAATTCATTCCGGGCCGTTCCCGTGGCCTGTTTCTATGAAGGTTGTCAGGCTAGATGATCTAGATGGGCTCTCCTAGTTTTGTAACCTATGGAGTTCTGATCTAAAATGACATGCTCACACACCGTTTTCCCCTCAGCCATGCCTRCTTCGGTGCACCAGGTAGATCTGTGCTGTGGCTGAACTAGTTTGCTGTCTGTGGGATAACTGTTCCATTTGTTGGAGACTTTGCAAGAAATATAAAGTGGAATGGGTAAGCRAG
This sequence comes from Rhea americana, assembly GCF_003343005.1. Classification (NCBI taxonomy): domain Eukaryota; kingdom Metazoa; phylum Chordata; class Aves; order Rheiformes; family Rheidae; genus Rhea; species Rhea americana. The sequence goes on from NW_028185927.1 coordinate 904,731, forward strand.
AAGAAAAATAAGGATGGTCACACTAAAGATCTGGATTACATCTATGCGACTCACATAGTTTCTGGGTAACATACATTTAAACTGGGTTTCCACGTGTGATTATTCATTTCTGAAGTTYCTGAGCATCTGACTGGACACGTGGGGCATTTACAGCTGCAATTAAAAGCAAAGGCCTGTGTCTGTACACAGACAATAGCATAGAATGATAAATCCTTTGTGAAATTGTTTGAAACTGGGTATCCAAATTAGTGTAAAATTTTGACATTAATATATCTGTACCCCAGTTTATTTATCTGTAAGGTAAGAATAAGCCCACTGCAGTGGYACAAAGGTAAACTCATTAACTTTTGTGAAGAGATAAAACGGTGGAAAAATAGAAGAAAACTATATGAGTGCATTAATAATTGTGTATTCAGAGCATGGAGAAGCAGGACTGATGTGAACTAAATGTGACATTCATTCATGAAGATGCACGCACATTCATTCATGAAGTTAAAGGGAAATACGAAATAGCTGTTCATTCCTCTGCTGCACTAAAGGAGAAATGTTTCTATAGAAAATACATTTAATATATGAAAGAACATGTAAAAGTATCTAAAAATAGCCTGATTCATTTCCATGCATATTTTAATGACACACACAAGCAGATAAAGGCTGAAGTTTTCAGCTCATTTAAACTGTCAGTGGAATTAGGATAACTCATACCAGACAGGGACCTTGACTGATCATTAACATGTCAGAGAACACTCTATGCTAAGCTTTAAAATCAATAATAGCAAAGTACAACCAGAATAAATGAACAGGGATTGATGTGTACATCAAGTACACATGTACAAAGTACCATAAAACACTTTATTCTCAAGCTGACTTTTTTTTGTCTATAAATCAGATTTCCTGACTCTATCTAAGAAATACTGATCAAAAATGCTTTTAAGGTAGCATACCAAGAATTTTAGAGCTATATAGTTCCCCACTCACTCTGCACATTTCCCTTGGTAGTTAGGTGGCTTTTCTGAGCCCCTGTGGTTATGCTGGACCGCGGTCTTAGGGCGCACGGGCACACACCGTGACCCTGTTCGTTCAGGTAGTTTAGAATCAGCCGTGCTACTGATGAACAACTAGTTAAACAGACCTGCAATCTTGGGGGGGGGGGAGGGTTATATTTCTGGGAAAGTTTAATCTTTTCAATTTTTAAGCTAGCTCTGAAAACAAAAGCTCTTGTGGCCTGTGTCTCTAAGATCTGCAGTGTTATCAAAAGTATATAAGATTAGACAGAAATATTTCTGCAGAAAACAGTTTAAAAGGGTTGCACACAAACCCACAACACAAGAAATATTTTCCAACCTCTGTCTCAGCCAGTACAAGGACTAAAGCAGAGTTCCCTGGGGAGCAGAGCCTCTGCTATCAGTAGGCAGTTTAATAAAGGAATAAAATATTTGATTAGTTAGCAAACCTAGGTTCTTTCTTGTAAATGTAGGACCTATGGAGACAGTAATCTAATTCTTCCTACACTGAAAGAATGCTGCTGTAAAGCTGTAGCTTTTTATTTTATTTATTTATTTTTTTTTTTTGACTGCAAGGGTCACCAAAGACAGATTTTGGAAGACGCATCTGATTTACCGGTTTTACTACGCTAACGCCAGCTTGACAGGTGTGATGCATCAACACGGTATTATGAGCTTAAGACAAATTATAGCATTCCTTTTCACCAGGCAGCAAGCTGCAGCGGCATATTGCACAAAGCTCCGTGTGCTCAGTCGCTCGGCATTTGTGCCTGCCGCCCAAAATAGAACGTCTCTCCGCGAGGGGTTAATCCTTCTTTGGCTCTCATCCTGGGTAGATTACTAGCTATAATATGCTATGAAAGACTGCTGTGTAAGGCAAGTATTTCACTTAAGTCACTTACTACATTCTCTGAACAGTAAAAGTTTCTTGCGCATCTGCTAGCGGTGTGGGGAATAGTTTCATTGCCTTTGCTAAAGCTTCCAATGTGTATTTTAATAATTATTTTTAATTATGTGTAATAATGGTCTCATTCCTGACACATTTCAAATACTAGGGAAGAAATAGGTCCTTCATATTGTGTAGGAGTTCAAACCAGTGTGTTCCAAATTATGGAATTTACCGCACAAAATGCCTTTGGTCATTACGTATCGTTTGTCTTTTTTTTAAATGCAGGGAGTCCCAATTGCATGGTAAAACTGCAGCAGCATTAACTGCACTCTACTCTACACTCACCTGAAGGTCAATAAATATCAGAACTTGGCAAAGGAAGAAGAAATATTCCTCAAACGTTTCTCTGTAAGAAAAGCATGTTTATTTCAGCCAAATTTATGCCCCATTTGAAAGAGCTTTCTACTGACATTCGATTAATTGAATTTTCCTGAAATGACTGTCTGTTGAAGCCAAGTTATATACTTTAGGAAGTGATTATGAACTTCMATTTGCTGTAGATATAGTGCCAAACAGGAATACATTTAAAGTGCTTGATTTTTAAGATATGCTAAACACTGTTTTTTTTTGTTTGTTTGTTTTTTGGTTTTTTTTTTTGAGCCAGTCTACTTTGAAATGATCATATTTGGCACCCAAATCACCATCCTCCTGTGAAATTTTGGGTTAAATTTTTTGATTACAAGCATTTCCACTTGGCACTAGGCCAGAGAATGGAAATAGCATTGTGCAATAACCACAACTAACCAACACTTCCAGATCTTGTGTACTCACAAGGAATTGTTCAGACTTGATAAAGAGAAATGAAATGTCACCCCTAAAGATCCTGAGTTACTGTAAACATTAATCATTCTTGAGGAAATCACTGTGCTTACAGTCATGAACAAACAGAAAGCGATCTTCTCAAAGAAATCCATAAATACCTGTGATAAAAAAGAGTGGGAAATGTTTTTATTCATTGGACTCTGATGTCAGGAAAAGTTATATTCTCTTATTTTCCACTCTATTGTATTATTTTTTCTGGACACAAAACTGAATTTAAGGAGACAGACTGATCTAGAATACTTGTCAAAAATACCTAAACACGTTGGGAACCCAAGCCCATTTCTAAATGTCACGAGGCTGCTAAGTGTATGCCTTCTGCACGTAGACCCAAGCTCACTGTGCCGGAAGGGTGTACAGTCAGGCGAAGCGACCTTGACCCCAAAGTTACGTCACTCTGCTTGCACAGGTTTGGCTGCAGGTGTAGGTCCTGCAGAAAGCCCGGGTRTAAATACTACTGTAGGTATGGCAACACCAGCTCTGTCAAAGGCAGCAAATGAATCTTTAAAGCAACGGAGAAATTGTATTTCCTTATCTTTGGGATAACAGAGTGGAGGTACTTCAAATGGATGATAAATTCTGACATATAGATCGTTTTTCAGGCAAGCTCCAGGTCTCTTGTGGACATCAGAAAAATGGTTATAAACCAAGGTAGTCAGCAAAAGTTTGCATCAACAGTCATACTGAGAAAGAAGCAAACAAAACCATCAACAAAATCAAGTAAGCCAGAGATTTAGTTGGAATATGAGCAGACRTGATTAAAGATCAGCTTCTCAAGGAAGAGCAGGGAACATGAGAAGGGTATATATCAAGGTCGCAGTAGTGAATGCTGACATCAGCTTTTTCAAGGTTGACTGGAGTAGTTGTACCACAGAGATTTGCCAATGTCAACAATCCCGTATCACACCTGTCAGAAGCTACAACATAGTTGGCCCAGATTGAGTCTTGTTAACATCCATGTACTCAGTGAAACAAGCAATTATAAGCARGTCTCTGCTCTCCCTGCTGGCAGTCATAATTATTTGTTCAGTKAGTAGTTTTGCCTCAATTCTGGTTAATGGGATTTTTGAGCACTTAGTACATACTGGGCAGATAAAGAAGAGAAGACAGTCTGCTGATAGGCTGGGCAGTAGTCCCAAAATCATAACTCTATAGCGACAGACAAAGATGGATCTGATTCTCAGGAAAGAGCACAAGACTGCAAGGAGGGACACTGCTAGCTGGCATGGAAACAACAATGAAAATAAGCAAGTAATTAAGACTGTGAAGGAACCAAAATTTCCTTTTTCTAGGATGTGTTTCTGTAATAGTTTCAGAGAGTGCTGATTTCGTTGATACATTTGCCTGACCAGAACAGGCTATAATTTCATTTTGCAACATGTACTGCTATAGGAATTAGAAAAAAATATGTTTTCTCCTCAATATGTTACATGGGAAATAAGGCAAATTATATTCTTATGAAAGTGGTTGCCTTTAAGTTTGTGCAATATCCTCATGATGACTTAGATTTTCTCAACAGCAGATGTTCAGAAATTGGGATAGAGAAGCCGGCCAAGAAGGCTGTCGTATTAGCAATGCAGGTTATATATTCAGAGTGGACAATCTGTTCTTCAAAACAGAGCTGAAGTGATTTAAAAGGTTCACCAAGGTCACTAAAGAATACCATGCAAGAGTGCTCCAAAGCACCAGCTGTCAGGACTGTCAGGTCTTGTTAATAAAACGTGGAATTTATACAAAATAATGMTAATGCTATTTGAAATCTGAATTGCTTGAAAACCTGTAAGTGGTAGCTATTGATTTTTTTCTGTAGTAATATCACCTATACAGCACACAACGCCTGTCCACTTATACTTGTGGTTAATTCACAGCTGATGCCRTTCATACAAATATCTAGCAAGATGTAGAGTTTGGTTACATACTTCACAGGTAATAGATCACAGCTTGCTTCTGCAATACACCCTGAACAGTGGCTTAGCTTCAAAGGAAAAGTAGAAAGTGGTCTGTGTCCAAGAACAGGGGTAGTTTAGGCTTTCTCTTAGGGCTGATGTTAGTCTGAATAATCTCAGAATTTAATTAATCTCTGTCACAAAGTGAGTGTGTCTTTTGGGGGAAAAGCGGGACATCTTTTTATAAAAGAAAGTGGTGGCAATTTTACGAGAAGCCTAAAAACCAATTATGCCTTAGGTGCATCAGRGAATGATTGACTCAAGTTTCCCTTTGAAGCCAGAGGAAGAGTATTTAAATTCAGGACTTTTAGGATGCTCAGATTTCAGATAAGCATTGAGATTTCTGTCCCTATAGAAATGGAGAAGTTTTGATACAGAGGTTGAACTCAGAGTGTGAGATGACCTCAAACATTGAATAGTAGGGTGCAGATAGACTGAGCACCTCGAAAACTGAGTGGCAGATGAGTTGGAGGTTTGCAGAATTGCGTTTTTGAATTGAAGTGCTAAATTTCACTTAAGTTGCAAATTAAGCACCTATAGGCAGGTCTGCATAGCAGCATGACTCAGAATTCAACCTAGCTCTGGACTCAGACATCGTCTAACTGGAGATACAGCACTGAGCTTGAATAAACTAATAAGCCCTACATCTTGGTTYGAGAATCTCTGCACTGCATGGTATATCTGTCCCCTATGTCCTTCCTGGATTTAGTCCCATTTTAAAATTAGGACTTAGATGCTACTGAAGATGATATCCTTGTCTAAGCAGCCTGTCTCCCAAAGGGCTATGTGATACACATAACAAGCATGCTCAACTCCACRCAGTTTGTAAACTTTCTTTAAGAAAGTAGCTTTATCTACCCAAACAATATTCAGAACGTTGGAAAATTTTTATATTTTATAGAACATCAGTTCTATAAAAGCTCTCAAGTGCAAAGGTTCGTGTAATTTGTTCTCTGCTGCAAGTTATTTAGTGACATTATTTGGGTTTTGTGGTTTTTTTCTTTCTTTTTTTTTTTTAGAATTTAAATAAATATGTATTACAGCTTGAGAATGGCAGCTGTGTATGTATGTAAAAGCTCTACAGGAATGCACTACCAGTTTTTGGAAATGTTTGTTTCTGCCTCTACCACTCAAATGGTATAGATCCTGAGAGTCACTTATAAGTTATTACAGCTAAAAGACATAATCGTCRTGTTACCAGATGGACCTCCCTTTGGTCCTTGTCTCTGCTTGTACTATAACACCCTAGAAATAAATTCATTTAATGACAAATTACAATTTTCCAGGTTTATGCTGTGTTGGAATATTCATCATGGTATCTTTTTGGGCATATGTTGCARTTTAGCCTCTTAAGAAAAACTCTGCACTTGGAATAACTTTAACTAGCAAGCAATAAAATGTAAAATAGGGTCTGGTGAGTGTGCCAACCTCATTTATGGTCTTAAGGTTTAATTTCACAGGGTGAAGCCTGCAAGCTTCATTCATCRACCAAATCTTGAAAAAGACAAAGCTGAAGTTGAGAGTGGAGTTGCTCTGACAGATGTATAAGGCTATACTTACCCTATGGCAGGGCAGAGCTTTACTAATGTATCAGTGGCATACCTATGGTTGTTTTTGTCACATTGACCCTCTCTGAGGGCAGGTGTTATGTACTGTTGCTTACTGAGCACTGACACATGCCTGATCGTGCACAAAACAATGAAGAAGAAATAATAGTTTAAGTCTCAAGGAACTTATAATTTAAAYAGGGCAATTCAAAATGCACTGCATGGTCCAGAAGGCAGCCAGTGTAAGATCTTGTGTCTCTCYCTACTCACACTCATATTTTCAAGTTAGCAAGAAGCAAGTTACCATTTTTGAATACAAATGAGATGATCAGAATTATTCATCTCTGGAATCCATTGAAACTTTTAATACCTCCTTTAGACCATTTGCAGGGCTTTAATTTTAAAAGTGCATAGCTGCAAAGAATACAATGGAAGTTGGATTTTATTCAATGAACTTTTTAGAATTAGCTCAAAGGGTCCAATTATCTTCTGAACTTTTAATATTTAATTTCCTTAACTCTCTAGAGAAATATTTTTCTTTCAGGCATTATAAATTCTAAGGTGGCCTTTGGAGCTGATCCATATTGAACATTCAGGCACCATTTCTGACTGTTCTCCCCAAAGTCTGTAATTTGGTCAATTTGGCAAGCAGCTGGTCACACTGCTAAGMCAGTTGCTCTGAAGTGTAGCTCTGCAGTCAAGTAGGAATGCTGCAGAAACTGGAGAGCTGCGTGGCTGAGGAATCTGGATGTATAGGTTAAAAATAGCTGCTGCATCAAATGCATCCGTATTCCTGTCAGACTTTTATGGTGAAGAGCTTGAATCTGTCAACCCATGCTGAAGTAYGTATTTATAGCAAATGAAGTATTTGGACGCTTAACCCAAATCGTCTCAGTCTCTATTGCGGAGGTGGAACATACMTAGAAATTATCTAGTGAAAAGGGAATCCTCACAAGTTGCCTTGCTTTTTTAAAGTGATTACACGATTACAGGTTTTCATTGAAAATGCTGTTTGCGATTTAAAGAGGTATCATGTAATGGCCCATATAAACAGCACAGGTTTCAGAACTGCTTGAAAGTGAGTGGTAGCCTGCATTAACTTTGTCAATTGTGCCTATATGATCTTCTTTCTTTATTTTGAAGCAGGTTTAATGACTCATTCGATAGCACAGTGGCAGCCCTGCTCTACTTCTTTCAGAAGAAAAACACAACAAACCTAAGAGGACTGTAATATTATTAGGCTTCCTCCCACATTGATAAGCTTAAGAGGAACCTGAATTACAGTAGAAGATGAGTTACAGCAGAATATTCCACATTGTACCTAGAGTCTAGTTTTGGGACCCCTTCCTGTAGCACACTCAAGATGATGCACTTTAGAAGATTTCCTTTTCTCATTAAATCTAAGCAGGCAAGGCTTTATTTAGACAAATTTAATGCTGTCACGCAAAAGAAGGCTATAACATTCTCTTCCAGCATGCTGCTGCAGCTAGGGATATTTCAGACAGAATTTAAACTGTGGTGCTATCCAGTATAGCGTAAATCTATTTTCCTGAAAGTAACTATTAGAGTGATAGTAGATACTAAGGCAAGAAAGGTGCACTCACTAATGAGATCTTAGCAATGGCCATAAAAAGTCACTCAGCTATTCAGGCGTGGAGCTCTGCAGTCTGCTTGTCTACAGCATATCTTTCAGGAAGCCTTAATAACTTTTCACAGTTCCTTCCCGGTGAGAGATGAAGTACAGGACTGATGCAAGCCTGCCGACATAGATGAATGAGGAAGGGATTTTTCTTGATAAGTGGATGTTCAGTCTTATGTGGGATTTTACATATGATTATTTTAGGGAAATGGACAAGAAATATTAACTTGTCAGACAAGAAGTTTGGGCAAAAGTCATCGTGGGCAAAATACTGGAATTAGACCCTGAATGTATTATTTTCACTCAAGCAGAAGAGTATAAAGAGTTGYAAAGTTATTTGGATTATACTGAAAACAGTTTAGTGGAATAAACACGAGGTACAATTTCTCATATACTACATTTTGAAATTTCTCAAAACACATAACTAGATACTTCTGTACAAAAGTGAAAAACTTAAGAGTTCTTTAATACAACAGCAGAAATATGCTTTTTTTTATTAAAAAAAAAAAAAAAAAAAAAAAGAGAGACAAAGATCAAATGACTTGCCAAATGTTGAGGGATTCACCACTTGAAAATATTTTTAAGGATGGATCCTCAGCATCACACTGGCAGCACCAGGACTTAACTATTAGAGATCTTCATGCTCAATAGCACATTCCTTGCTTTATACAAAAAGTCACTGCATAGAGGAAGCAGGCGTTGTTATTACTGCCTTTTATAGGTTAACATGTACTCTGTTGCTATTTGTACAAAAACCATAAAATTCTTACGATAAGGACAAGTAGCAGTGAATTCTGACTGCAACAAACAACTAAACAGATCCTGCAGCCTCACAGTCTAAAAGCCATCAATAGTCACAAGATAGCACAGAACAGTAGAGAAGGCAACAGCATAGACATGAGAGCTGAAGTGTCAACAAGCTCAATTTTTTTGTCTGGCTAGCTGATTGCAAACAGACATGCCTCAAAGACAGAATCAGGTTCAAATGTTGGTTTTCAGGCACAATGTCCCTGCAGCCCATTTTAAATGCAAAAAGGAAASAAATGAGCCAGTCCCTGCTATGACTTAGATTTATCAACTTGTTTTTTCAATACACATAAATACTGATGCTTTGGGCCTGAATTGAGGACTAGTTATTCCTTGTATTGTAGGGGAAAATAAAATGTCTGGCAGCATCGTTAGGCAGGAAGCGTTGTCAGACAGCTGTGAGAGAATCGTTCAACGTTTGGTTGCGTGACCTTGCCTATCTGCCGGTTTGCACAGGCAGACGGCGTAATGCCTCTGTGGGGGACTTGGAGTGGACCTGGCGTGGTGACTTCAGACTGGAGTGCAGTGCCTCATGCTGGATGAGCAAGAAGTCAGAGAGCCGTGGAAATCCTTTTGTCAATGGAGGTCCGAATTAAGCTTTGCCAATTAAATTTGGAAGAAAAGGTTAATGGAAAGAATAAAAGAATAGGAAGTACAGATCTGAATGCTAACTARTCAAATGGGAGAAGGATAGAAAGGGGGAAAAAAGAGTAAATTTTATTTGTGGCATAACATTTTTTTATATGCCCTGTGAGTATCTGAAAAAATTGCTTAAGTTTCTAATGGTCTTATTTTATTATTCAAAATAGATACTGCAGTAAGCTGTGCATCCAAGAAAAGAGTTTTCCACGTCTGTCTGCCCAAAAAGCATCAAACAATCCTCAGATTTATTTCTGTATYGCTAGCAGCAATAAAAACAACACACAAATTAAAACAGTTCTTACTAGATAAGAGTATATTTCTGCCAGTATTTTACAATTTTGAAAAGTATAGATAAAGATTATGGTTACAGAACATCTTGCATTCTTAGAGATTCCTAATAATCATCCTGGTCTTTGAATTGAAGRATGAATTCCTTAATACCTATTTAAAGAAAAGTATATTTCTGATAAAATTTGCTGGTTTTGATGTGCTGGCTGTATATCAGTTGCATGAAACTGTCAAAGAACTGCATTTCAGATAAAAGCCATCCTATTGTTGAATTTATTCTTCTTTTRGCCCTATTTATATCTGTTTTTTATTGAAATTCTAGCATTCCATACATAATCTGAAGATTCCTCTACTTATTTTTATCTCTAAAGCCTAGGAATAGTCAATGCRACAGCACTCTCATACTTTATCTGATATATAAATAATGTATTATAATATTTTATAATTCTGAGGAAATTCTGGAGCTCCATTAGCTCCGTTCGAGATTCTGTGGGAAGAGCTAACAGAATACTGATGGGTTTACAAGTCCTAAATGGGTGGATGCAACAAACAAGCAGGTCAGAGAAGAGAATGAAACAGATAAATTAGGAAGAAAAACCTAAAAATATGAATTCCTAGTCAATCAAGTCAAAAACAATCCTCCCTTCATAACCTCCACCAAACCAGAACAAGTAAAATGATAATGAAAATCAGTTAGAATAAGCAAGAAAAGGATAGATCCTAAAGGAGGAAGCTGTCTGGGAAAAAGGGAATTTAGCCTAAATCTCAAGAGATTGAAGAAAACATGGTTCATAAGTGGAAGCCCAGTTCCATGCTTAGAATTTATGCAAAATTCTGCTAGTATTCTTAGAAACTTTCCYGAGGAATCATAGAATCAGAATTACATCTGCACTTAGCCTCTACATTTATTGGATGATTGCCCTTGAAAATCCTTCCTGGTGAGCTGACTGAGAAACCCTCAGGAGTTTTATATAAAACATCATTGCAGCTTCCTTGCATAGGATCTGAAGGAAATCAGGGTCAATGATGGCCATCAAGTTAATTGGAATTCAGTGTGGAAAGTACATTGCAACTGTAACAGAACAGAGACATGCACGAAACATCCACAGCATTAATGAGAAAYGATAGAAACCTCTACAGATGGTGTAACACAGAAACGTACAGTTAAAGGGAAGTGATAGATTCCTCCATTAATTGTATTCTCATAGCAGCTGAAGCATCGTGGTGAGGAGACATTAAATATGCCTGGCTCCTGAGTCATTCTAGATGTAGGTTGGATTTACCTACATCACTGTAGTTTATTTCTAGTGTCAATTCACTTTCCCTGCTGGCTTACAGCTTGAGCTGAAAGCTCAATGCCCCTGGCCACAGTCACTGATTTCTCTTAGTGCTCCAGTTCTCACCGTTACAAMGGTGGCCTTCAACACAAGGCTTGCACTGTGTCGGTGCAAGACGGAGGTATCTCGAACAGAGCTGAAAAGCCAATAGCGAGCCAGCGTGTTTTGTTGAAGTACTAGCTCCTGCTGAAGCATTCCTGTTGTTTAATTTCACGCAACATCTATTGAGGTAGAATATATGCAAAATGACCCAGCAACTTACCTTGCTGAGTCAGAATTATCATCAGAAAAGGTGATTAACGTTTTGTCAAATTTAGATGAAAMGTGTTACCCTTAGTGTCTTTAACTATCACTTTCTGAAAAGAAAAACACGTGCGGGAGCTTTCCCCAGCTGAGATAATCCTGGATAAGGGCTAATAGACTCCTGTGGGAGCGTGCAGCACAGTAAACGCAGGGACAGAGATCAGCTCAAAGGCTCACCTTTCCCAGTATCCGGTCTCCGACCACGTGCTAGGGAAGAACGAAGCAGGTGGGATTTACTTGGCTATGTTTCAATCTGAACCTATCGCCTTAAGTTCCCTTTATGGTCGAAGGAGTAGTCAGCAGAGCTGCTGGAGACTCACCTTGAAGAAGGTGYCTGAATTAGGTCAGATAGGCACTTCTCAAGAGAAACCCATCTTTAGCTCCTGGCCATGCAGAGAGCCTGGAGAGATTGGCTCAGCAGTGTACRTCTACGTTGTAGCTGTCTGAAAGGAAATGAGAAGAATCCCACAGTGTTTAATGTCTTATTTCTTCTGTTAATCTGATGATCCATTTTTTAATTCCATTGTAAATAAATCCATGAACTCCAAACTACTCATAACTACTCATTCTATGAAGAAATACCATCTTTTTTTTTTTGTTCTGAATCTGTCACCTGCTGGTTTCATTTAGTATCTCCGAATTCTTTTATGCTGATATGCTAATTGAAATGAAACCAAATGAATAAATTGAAATAACTAATGACCAGCTTAAATAGTTTATAGTTTGTGAACCTTGCCTGCCCTGGCAGTACACAAAGTATACAGGAGGAGAAAGTGCTGTCTCACAGGGCAGCAGGTGAAAGAGAAACAGAAATAGGACTGATTGCTTTGAATCACAACCCAAAGAGTTGCACCGTTGTTTTGACAGTTCTGGTGTAAATACAAAGAAGTGAGAATCTGGGTGATGCTCAAAACTGTCCAGCTTTCCCATAAAATACTACCCTTTATTTGATCTTGAAATACCACATTGGCCAAACGATCTTCCAATAAATTCTGCAGATATTTTTTCTGTAGTGATTTATCACACAAAAACTTAGAATTGTAAGCACTTTAGGACTGAGAAATATATTYTGTTAACATGCAAAAATGAGCTTGCCTGTCACTGCACAGACAGACAGCTGTTGCATGAAGCACAGTGAACTATTGGGACAAGCTGGTAAATTGCTGGTAAAAAATTGGCCTGTGATCAGCTGCAACTAAGAGCTGCACCGATAAGTTTGGAATACTTGTTTCAGTAGGTGTTTGGAAGAAAAGACTCTTTAGGATATGTATTTTACCCTCTGCCTGGTCGTACCCTTCCTCTGATCTCCAGGGTTTCAAATCATCCTCTGGAGTGGAGTTTGTAATTTGCTAGGTTTAAGTCACAAACTTTGACATGAATTACACTGTTCACTGAACTGGAGTAACTTCGTAAATAATCCTCATCCCTTGGGGAGTCCACTCTATTCTTCACTCCCTTCCAAGTTCTCTCCCATGCAGATTAGCACATACTGGGTGAAAAAGAAGCTGCAACCAACAAACAACACTAGCTGTTTGTAAAAGGTGATAACGGTGCCATTTCTCATAATATGGATTTGAGAAGTCTTGAGCTGAATTATACATTACAGACATCTTACCCATTATGCAGTGTCTGTGTCGAAGGCCATTATCTTCAATCCTTTGGGAACTGCAGAGAACTGGAGACATGGAAGCTTAGAAAAAAGAAGAAGAAAAAAGAATTCCATTTTTTTTTGCTAGAAGCAAATTTTAGTTTATTATTCTGCTCAGTTCCACTGTGTTCCATTTTCAAAGTTTCACTGGCTGTTCTAGTTAAAAAGTGAAATCTAGGATGAAAAAGAAGGATTCCTTTAAAGTAGTATTTCTTCAAGGGTACAGGTGAGGAATCTGACTATTGATTGGATTAAGGAAGCTGAATTTGCCAAAATAGATCAGATAACTTTTGCTTAGCTTTCCTTGTATTTCTATGTGCAAAACAAACGCAGTTCATCACAGCTTATAGTCATTTATATTGATGGACAGTAGTTATTTCTAACCCAGAAGGCTACTTCCTCTAGACTCCTTGTACTTCAGTATGAGCTGAGGAACATACCCCACATCACTTTCTGTAAAAGCCTACATTTATTCATTGATTATGCACAGATAGTTTAGGAAGATTAACTCTCCAAGGGGCATTTGTGATGAGCCATCAACAAGCAGTACTGTCTCTTCATGATGCAGGCTCTAATATGACTTGAGCCACACTTTTAGCAGTCTGCACCACCAGTTCCCAAGTACRGGGACATGTCCCATATACAGCAAACATCTGCAGCTCTGCTTGCCGACGCTTCATCTATGTGCCGGCCTGCGTTGTGAGTAACAGACAAGCATTAGGGAAAACATAAACTTTTTTTTGTGTCTGGTACAATTCAAGTTTAATTGCAAAATAAGGGGAGATGAAGATAAACATGAACATTCCAGACAGTTGAGAGAAGCAGATTGTGATTTCCCTGATGTAAGGAATTAAAACTGTTTAATTTTTTTAAAAAAGGTGTCATGAAAAGAGGATTTTTCCATCCATTCATAGCACAATCTTTTCTTCAGAGTCAGAATCATAGGAATTTCAGAATACTATACTTTGTCAGATATAAGGTATGCATTTTTTCTTTTTAGTGAAAAAATATCACATATTAGGTGTGTCTGAATATACTTATGACTGGCTTTTTTGACTGCACTGTAATTAAAATGGAAATACCAGGCCAGTAAACTAGACCACTGGATTTTTTTGATTTGCATGGCTTGCTTCTGTTCTTTTCACATCTTGATTTCTTTATGTTCAAAGARCAGTGTCTAAAATGAAGGAACTACCTCTTGCTCAGAACTATTTTCTGTCTAGTAAGTAATAATACTTCTGGTCAGTCTTCTTAAAAAAATTTAAAAAACCCTGTCTGTACTAATCATCCAGTTACTGAGATCTTTCCTGACAATACCATCTCTTCATTAGTAGGTAGTATGCAGTGTAGGAACCTTTGGAATAATATATCAGAATTTCACATCTAGATCATTCCATTAAGTCAAGTTTCTTATATCAAGAYGAAGTATATAGTCTTGTAGGGAACAAGTTATAAATATTCTGTTATATACCTTTTATCTTTTAGTTGTGCGTATAATAAAAAGAGCAACAACAAAGGCCAACCGTTCCTAACATTTGCAACTGAACAGCTTGTATGAACTAGGATAACTTTTGCCACTTCACACTCCAGTGAAATAATACCTTGACGGAATGGTTCACTGGGAACAGATGCTAGCTGCCTGGATAAAGTGCCTGTAGCAAGCTTAAGCAACTTCGTATCTGTTTGATCTAAGCCTGTGCCTGACAGCAGAAGTGGAAATGCCCTCATCTTCTTTCTATTGCTTGCAATTGCATAGGTAACATAAGCTTTCTGATTAACTTTTAGCKTGGTAAAGGCTGCTACAAGCTGAGAACCTGTTAGGTTAAGCAGACAAGGGAAGGGGCATCTGAGGAAAAAAAAAAGAGTCTAGTGAAATATGGCAATTTTATTATCTCTGGCAGAACTTACTATACAGCCTGGCTGAAGCAATGAATTGAATTAAAACACATGTTGGCATGTCTGCAGAGCAGAGAACCATCCCCATAATTGAAAAGAAAACCTGTCCTCCTGTCATATGTACCCTAAAAGCTTACCAAATTTTGCATAGATTAGCCAAAAGCAATCATGAAAAAATCTGAAACAAGCTCACTCTTGCAACAAGTATAAATTTTTGTTTATTGTCAGTTACACAACCTTGCATGTCTAAGGATTGCCGTGCTCTACAACATGTTTATTCCTCAGTTATAACTAATATGAATAATGTCATTATCCCAAAGGATAACAATTCAAGTTCTTATACTCATCTCTTATTGATGCTAATGGAATTTCTGGGGACAGAGCTTTAAGAGGACAAGCTCACCAACAGCCTAGGAGTCAGTGATGTCTTTCACACACATATATCTGTAACACTACTTTTCATCTGCTGCAGTTTTAAATGTAAAGTGATTAAGACTAGCCTGCTTCCTGAAGGAATCCAAAACAGAGGCTTTTATGGTGAGGGAGGGTTGCTGTGATTTTTCTCTCACAATTTTACATTTATAGATTATTTTATTGCTCTTTTTTTTCCTTTATGTAGTACATCTGAAGCGATGACAGAAGCTGGAGTTACCTGAAAGCTGAAGTGATTTACTTTCACTGTGCTCAAATACCTTTTAYCCAGATCACAGATTACAAGGGTCCTGGAGCAAGACTGGAAATTCATTTATCTCTAGATGAAAATTTTTGTGTAGTTAATGGAATATAAATCTCAAAAGGGCCTAGACACTGCCAGCCCCACAGCAGTCACTCWGCCTATACCTTGCCATGTCTGCAGCAGGTGAGATGGACAGCCCTGAGACCTTCATGTGCTGGAGGGAAAGCTCCTGGCAGGGCAGTGTCCCCGCAACTCCCAGGCTTTGRCATCCCTCTGTTCCAACACTGGGTGCAAAATAACCAAATTTGCTTGTGTTCAGAACAGGACAGGTTTTCTGTGAAAAGGAGAAAAAGAGGAGAGCTGGGGCTGCCGGAGATGTAACCGGGCAGATGGGACGGCTAGGATTAGTCGTCAGCTCGGAAGCTTCATCTGCCTCTCACTCCCGTAACGGAGGGTGTCGAGGAAAATTACTGACTTCTACTACATTCTTTGAAACGTTGATGGGTGTTGAATAGCTGTGTGATTTTACAAAAATAATTTTTATGTAGAAGTTTGAAGTAAAAAAAGACTTGATTCTGGAAATATTTAGCTTTTCATCTTCCRTCTAACAGTGGATTATTTGTATCACATGCATGAATGAATCATTGCCCAAATTTCTCTGTAAATGTAAATATCCTCGTGGTCCYGAAAACCTTTGTGCTAGATGTAAAATTGTCCAGTGTTGTTCTTGCACAGATTCATTGCCCACATCAGTTCCCAGGAGATTTCCCAGCTGTTTTTATGTCTTGTTTGCTTGTTCTCACCTCCTTTTGGCTGCAGCAGCTGTAACTAAAATGTGTCCAGCTCAACTGTAGGCCGACTCTCTGCATCTTAGTTTTTCTTGTTGGAGTCTTCAAAACACCAGCTGTTGTATTTCTTTAAAGGATTAATACATTTGGAACATGCCAAGAAAGAGATTAAATGATAACATCTTGCCAGAGACCCTGACCATGACACTAATCTGGGAAGTCATCCCTAAGAACAGCACTCTTCTCAACAGGCCAAGCCTTTCACTCAGATGCCTCTTGTCAGAAACCTGTTGAGAAGAATTTTATCTCAATTAAATGTAATGGTAGAAAAAGGATATGGAATTTTGCAGTGATCTAAAACGCTCTGAATGAAGCTGAAAAGTTCATTTTAGATAACAAAAGCATCATGTCATTAAATTGCCCTCTATATGGTTCTAGCAAAACTACTTCTAATGCTGTGTGTTTGTCGCTAGGCACTTCATTAGCAGGAATATTCCGCAACGTCCTATAATGCACGTAAAGGCAAATTTTCTTTGACCCAAACTTTATCACCTATTAAATACATCCAGAGTATACATTTCTGGATAAACTCCTGGCCTTTTGAAATTAAATTATCCTCTTCCAGTGGATCAGATTTAAAATGATTTTGCAAATTGGGATAAGCTCAATTTATCCTAGTTTTTCAGATTAAATGT
Organism: Rhea americana; assembly: GCF_003343005.1. Classification (NCBI taxonomy): domain Eukaryota; kingdom Metazoa; phylum Chordata; class Aves; order Rheiformes; family Rheidae; genus Rhea; species Rhea americana. Next base: position 921,715 of record NW_028185927.1, read on the forward strand.
TATTAAAATCCTCCCTTATTTAAGTCACCTTTCTGATACTTTCCTTTCTCTATGTCCTTGAGAGTATTATTAACATTTTTTTGGCTCTGGGACAYGCTGAAACATTGAAGGAGCCACTATTTCCAAAASAAATCTGCCATACTTTGATATTTCTTTTTTTTTTYCYTTWTTTTCTGGTTTTAATTCCACATATTGCATTGGTACAGTAGTGAATGGATTATTGAGGAGGAAAGTCCTCATCCAGATATGCCTTTTAACTATATTCTGCTTTGAATTGATTTAATTATTTTGTTTTTAAATTCACAGATCTATATTAAATTGGTACTATTCTAACCTAGTTCAAAATATCTTTTSATTTTCATATATTGTTTACTTTGGACTTATTTTGGCATCACTGAAATCAGAGTTATTTTTTCACTGACACATAAAAAATATCAGCATTGCTTTCCACATTCCTTTTCTAAACTATTTTTCAGGCAAGTCTCTTGTCATTTCATGATTGGCATAAGAAGATTAAAKTGGTTTGTAAAACTTCTGGATCAAAGTGAAATTATAGGACAGAAGTCAATTTAGGGAATTATATCAYTATAATGGAGCCATCCTTCCCCRCTATTTCTTAGTTCRATATTTTCTTATAATATGTGAAATKCTGCAGCGATCACCCAAAGAGAACTGAACTTTGCTCAAAAATAGTAGTCTAAAGCACTCAGATTATCTAAAATCTAATAAAACAATTATTTACAGTAAGAGTTGTGTCATTACCTAAAAGAGYGATCAGAAAAGTTTCAAGGTAAATTACAGAGAAAGTACAGGATTAGGCTTTTTGTTCTTTTTGTCTGATTTATTTGATTATTATAAATGTCACGTTGAGTTTATTGCATCAATAGCAAATAATGTTTTGGAAAARGATGTTACACTGATATTGCTTAACACTTGATAGAATTTTAATTATTGCAGAATTTAGGAGCTATTAAAGAAAAACTTCAATCTGAATGTCATTTTCCCAAAGACAAGTTGGGATAGAGTATGCAGTGTGGAAGAACTTTCATCAGTCACAACTCATTGTACAGAAGTTTTAGGGACGCTTGCTTTGTTTCTGCTCTCAAACGAATTCCCTTAAGATCATGTGAAAGTCCCATGATGATAAGTTTACCCTATGCAGATTTATGGAAGGATTCTTCTCTTCTCCCTGAGATTTGGTTCCTATTATCCATACTTGCTGATGAAAGAGTAAATCTTTTCCTGGATGCTCTTAAACATGCACCTCCTGAACCACAAATGTACTCCACACCACGTTCTAAACTTTATATGATTGAAAATTTTAAGTAAGTATTAAGCAAGTATTTTAATGAATCGATTCCTTGAAATGAATTGATTTTATTTACTCTTTTTTGTTTTTACATAAAAATAATAATTTATTGACATTATATCTATTTTCAGCAGCCTTGTAATAAAAGTACAATTCACTGTCATAGCCTATTATGTGATTATTTTATTATAACAGCAAGACAAAGGGGTTCAAATTAAGCCCTACGAAGGACTAAATTCTTTTCATGCAACCACACACCATTTCTTTCTGAAATGATTATTCTTTCATGTCTTAACTGTTGTTTTTAAACCATTTTTCCAAGCCATCACAGCTAATTTTAACTAGACTGTATGATCTATTAACTAGACTGTATGATTTTAACTAGACTGTATGATGTAAAGCCTTTAGAAAGGCTTTACAGCACAGTGTAAAGCGTAAACATCCTTACTTTTCCAGTAGACTTAAGGTTAAAAATTTCTATAAATTAATTATTATATCCCAGCTAAAAACAAGTCATTTGTTTTCAGTTATGCATAATCCAAAGCTTTTGTATGTTGATGAAGTCAGAGGATCAAACAAATAGAGAGAGAGACACATGATGTGAAAAGCTTACTTAGGTCAGAAAAAAAATCTAGTAAAGGATAAAGAGGGACATGTAGGGTGTTTTCTAAGATTTTTTCTGTTTTTGCAAACTCTGTGTATGTGTATGTGTATGTATATGTGTGTGTATATATATATATATATATATATACACACACACCATATATATATATATACACACACACACACCTACACTCATCATGTGGGTGGGTATAACATAGACTCTAGTGAGTCTTATTCATCAGCCTCTTCAAGCTGAAGTAAACTTTGCTCATGTGCAATTTTTTCTTTCTACAACCAGGGAAGACCTTTACGATTTGGGTGAGACTGAACAATTTTACATTTTTACAAAGTAAGGGAACCAGGAGTAACTGCTGATTTCAGAAAGAATAATCCCAGACAGCTGGCTAAACACATCTACTAACTTCCCTTTATGCTGAAGTCATCCTAGTTTCACAGATATAATCCAAGTGACTTCCAGAAAAATTAGTTCAGGAAACACGATGGACACCTGAAATAAATAAAGCTCTTTTCAACAGACACAACTACCTAGAGCTGGAATGTAGATATAGTGCCACCTAGAATATGTTTTACCATCTTTTTCTAGGAGTGTTAGAGGTTGACATACCGGGAGATTTCTTTTGATTTATTCAGAAATTCAATTTCCTGCATAGTTGTAACCTAGTCCCTTTCCTGTGGACAGATCAGGTTTGACTTTCTATCAAAGGAGATTTGGTCACAGTCCTTCAGCTGGTAGGACCAGGATTTCTTCACCATCCAACTCAAAATCAATCAATTTCTGTCTCTTCTCATTCAGAATAAATCTGGATGGAATATGTCTCTTTTACTACAAATCTGTGAGTTGGTATTGTGGCTTTAATGCAGATACAAGTTGTACATTAACAAGAGAAATGAAGATAAATCACATTTGTTCGCTCTCAGATTAAGTTAAGGAACAAGGAAGGATTGTTAAGGAACAATCACGTTTTCCTTGGTGAACAAATAATGTAAAAAAGACATCAGAAATATATAACTGACTTTGCTCATTTACTATTTTGCTATTTTGTTTAGCCTTAATTATTTATGATAATATTGAAACGTAATTTAATAAAACTTTTATAGTGTAGTTTGTAATCATATTGCAGTCTTTGCCCTAGAGCATTCTGCTTTCTTCTGTTTTTGAGAAAGGTAAGTATTTTTTGTCTAAAACTAATCAAAAATGCAGATTAGCAATATACTTATATATACCTATATAAGTAAATGTCTGGGAAACAAAGGACAGGTAAATTCAGAAGTAAAATTGTTTTTGCTTTCAGCCATCATGCCATTTAAAATGACATCACCGATGTCATCTTCTTACATAAACAGTTAGACATCTACATTTTCAGCCATCTCAGTTTAATCACAGATTTCAACAAAACTGATTGCAAAGCTTGCTTTGTTTTGCTCTGCCGAGATTCTGCCCACTTCTCTAATATTCCCTTTGGAGGAGTCTTTCACCATACTCCACCTTTCTCGGCCCTTTATATTTCCATTCTTGACCCCTTCAATATCCCTCTGTGCTAAACTTGTGCCTATGGTTTTCAGATTTTCACTTTTGACCAAATCTATTTTCTTCACTTCACTTTTTACCTTCTGCAATAGCCTTCCTTGAAGTGAAAAATGGTATGAAAATTGCCTTTTAAACATGAATGAAGTGGTATCAACCACTGTGCTGTCCAAAGAACAGAAATGAATTGATTTGAGAAAATTAAATATTGATACTGCGCTCTCAGAGCCAGCACAAAACTAAGCAATTTTGCAAATTTTGCATGGCCTTCTGAAAGCTGGTGTGAAAGGTTGTTTAAGAATAGCAAGTAGGACAAGTGGCCTGAAGAGAGGAGACTGTTATCATTCTTGTGAACATTCCTGCACAACTCTACAGAATTCAAAATGGTAAAGAGCAGAGGGTCTTTTATACCATCTTTACCTAGCCAGGGAACCTGATCTATGTTTAATTGTATCTACATGAAGTAGGTGTGGCACTGCAGTAGATTTTCACTTGAATTTGGTCAGTTTGAGCCATCAAAAAAAAAGGAGTTTAATTTAGACTGCATAAATCACTAAAAAGTACAAAACTTTGAGTCAGTCATCAGTCAGAGAACAAATACTTCGACAAACAATTTTATTTTCTTACACTGTGTAAGGCTGACAATTTTCATATAAGCACGGTTCTGTACTTTGAATCATGAAAAAATCCTACAAAACTCAGAACATTATTTTAAAGATATCCTTCACTTTGACTACTATGATTCAGATTTAAGCACTAGCTTTTTATCTCTAAAGATAAAGAGCCTCTTAAATTTGTGGCTATATTTTGGAGGAAAAAATTGTGGCCACTTTCCTCTTTATACATTTGTAGAATATATCTCTGAGGAGCAACAAAATTTGGTCCACTGTGTGGGTGCATGTAGGCAAAAAGGACAAGTCATCAAGCTCTTACAGTCTAAACATTCTTATACGTATTAGGAAGGGACATGTCGAAAAGTAGGACATAAGCTGATCGTTCAAGGTCATAGATTTGGAACAGCCTTGGCAGCTGTGTGTGATGCTCAGCAAAACTGCGTTTCCTAACCTTTATTTTGTTGCAGCTTAAGAGGCATGTGTTCTGCTTGCATTATTGAAAATATCTTGTCAATATTTCCAAAAAAAGAAAAAAAAAAAAAAAAAAAAAAACCTCTAGCAATTTACATCTATCAAGCAAATGTTCTCTTGCTTTCTTAAGAGCATATAATGTACCCTCTTAATCAGCTCACTAATACAGCATCAGTGTTCACTGAGCACGATTTGAGAGCAGAAATGTTCTCTTCCATGATACTTCTTATTCTACCATGTTCCTGTTTTTCATACTTCACTGTGTGAACAAGATTCCCTTGCGTACTGGTATGAAAGATATAATATGTTGTAGCAAGAAAGGAGAATATACATTAATGTAACTGTAAATTTGGACCTGTAATCTTAAACCCTGAAGCAAAAAGTGTCCTCTTTTGTGTATATTTTTGATTCTAAATGGTTGATGTATGTGAAAATCTTTATTTTCCAAATTAAAAATTTCTCAAAATCATGATGATACGAAAGAATCTGTTCCAAAATTAAAGCTCTACAATATGTACTTGGCCTCATTCTTCTCCACCTAAATCTTCTGTGAAATATCAGACTTGTAAACTTTACTTAAAACTCCAACATCTCTCTTTTTTTTAGTATTTCTCTATTGTCATTTCTCAGTTGTCATTCTTCAGCTGTCTTAGAGTACTTGCCCACTCTCTCTCTCATTCTTAACTGTATTTATTCTTTCAAATATAAAAACAACTTCAGTGAATACACCATCTTCTCCTACTTTTAATAAGCTACCAATCCTTGAGCTATTTATCGCTATTTATTTTAAAATAGGTATTCTGATGACTCATAAGCAAGAACTGAAGCATTATCTGTAGCTTGAGGTACAGTATTGCTTTTTGTTCTCTGTGTGCTATAGTTCTTAAATCTTTCTCCTTCCCAGACTCTTGAATTTTTTTATTTTTGAAAGCCTTCTGTTTATTACTTTCGCTAATCTTTATATCTCTGCTTAACCTCATTGCCCTCCATTGCCCTTTTCTACATTTAGATTTAACCAGCATGTCCAGTACATCCCCTCCAGAAAATTTATTAAATATTTCCAGTTCTCTTCTGGAAATAAAAGATAAATCCCACCAATTCCACTCCACTCCCCCTATTTTATTGGACTTGTGCTATCACAGCTTTCCTCAAGTTCTGTTTCCTGAAAAATATATACATTCCTGCTGTTTCTGTAGGAACTAGGCATGTGTTTCTACAAATTCCTAAAAAAAAATTACTCATTTAAACCATTTCACAATTTCAGATGCTTCATGGTTTGAATCTGATTTATTAGACTCAGTTAATTTCTTAAGAGTATGCAATAAGATTCAGGCATGGGTGACACTACGGCCGGTTACATATATCCTTAACATATGTCCTTCAGATAATAGAAAATTAATGCCAATAGTAAAGGCGAAAAGAGAGAATGTAAAGAATTTTTTTGTTTTGGAAGTTTCATTCTTTTAAGAAAATCTTAGGTAAGTCTTTGAGTGTACCCCCTCGTCCTTGACTCACATCTGACACAGTTTGGAGAGGAAGGCAAGCTACACGTGGCAAATGGATCTGAGCCTGGCACACAAGGACTGAAGTGCCTGAAAGAAGTTTGAAAGAAGTTAATAATGATGTGGCAGATGAAGCTGAGGAGATGCAAGAAAATATAAATGAATATTTGAATTTTAGACTAGGACTAATTATGCTCATCTCCTAAGTGGTGCTCGCTTCTGGAGTTTCATTTTTCTGCTGTTCTAAAGCACCATACCTTAGGGAGCCTTCAAGGCTTGCAGTAAATTCGTATTATTCACTTTTATTATCTACAGTTAGGTACAGGTTTTCATTTTTAGCAATGACTAAGGGCAAGTAACATGGACAAAGCTATTGCCCTTATGTTTATTTTTTTTTTTGAGTCCACAACAAATATTAAAATCAGAATTCTAGAGTGTCTCTTATTTGAATAATGTTCAGATGAACAATAACCTTCTGTGGTATCTGTGGTAATTTTCAGATATACCCAAGCCTTTCCGAATTTGTCTTGACATTTTTCTAAGATATCACTGCTACATCATTTTATGGTGACTTGGCCTTATCCACCATTCAGTTCTGTAACAGTGAACTTTAAAGCCCGGAGTTGTAAACTCTTTCTGCCCTGGTTCAATCATATCTGTCACTTGAGTCACAACACATAATCTCAGAACTACAACTTCCTTTCTCTAGTCATCTCCTTTATCTTGCTAGCAGGTACAACAGAACACATCCTTATCAAACCACTATTTATTTATTCACATTTTAGCCAAAATGCTTCCTAATTATTACAAAGAAAAATCATTTTCTTTGGTAATGGCAATTAATATACTGATGTTGCTGGAGTCGATGCTGGAATTTATTAGTCTATAGGACTAATTAGGCATTAAATAAGAAATATAGTTCTCAGCTTGCTGTCTATGGAAACTTCTCAAACCAATTCTGTGTAGCTAAACTGAAAAGAGAAGTGGAGATTTAGCACTGGCTCATGAGGACACTGGCCAGTGCATAGGAAGCCAAAGTTAGTCCTCTTCCAAAGCACAGGAAAGAGTATTGTGAGCAGATGGTACTATAGCTGCATCTGGGTAAGAAAACATGGAGTTGCATAATCCATCTTTATTCTTATGCTTTAAATAATAACTATTTCTACTACCCTTGTGAATCATCCCACTCAAAAGTCTCCCGAGCCATGGTATCTCACCAATACTTTTCTGACCTGCTTCCCCCAGCCTCCCTCATTTTTTAATTTGCACAGTACACTTACATGAGTTCTTTGATTAGACAGTCAAAGAAAAAAATCCTTAGGAGGGATTAGTAATATGTCTTAAGGTTGTGTCAAGCAAGCTTATGGTAAAAGGATTTCTTAAACTTACCATTCATCAGTGAAAGTGACTGACTAAAAAGATGTGAACTTTCCACCTGCTGCCTGCTTCTACACTTCCTGCAAACCCTCAGTCACTAAGCCAAGTTATTTATCCGGCATCTGCAAAGTATACAGACGATGCTTTCAGGTGCTCAAATTCTTTGCGATAGGCTCTAACGCATTTCAAGGTACAAAAATAGTATTCAAAGTTGTTATTAGCCTTCAGGAGAATGCCTGCTGAAAAGCCACTTTAAGCCAGGCTGGAGGAACTTCCTCTTCTCTCACCTGTGTGCAGCGGTTAATGTGGTGGCAACATCCAGCACCACCACGCAGTCTTGACCTCACGATTCGAAATGGGAGAAAGAGCTCCCCTTCAGCCCGTGTCTTTCCCTGCTGTAGTATATAACGTTGAAGATGCGAGAGTTGCAGCTGAGGATGACTACGGCTGTTCTGGAGCACCTACTCCTGAGCAGCTCCGTGCCACTGAAGTACCCTGGGCCTGCAGGTACCTTTGGGGCAGTGTGTGTTCACTGTGTGTTTGCTGTGSCAGGTGTCTGCCACCTGCACACTTGCCTACCTCTGATCACTGCTTATAGCTCTAAGGCACGCTGAAGCTACGTTTCTATACCATGTCAATAACAACTCATCCGCATACGAGTGTGTCATATTTGCAAGTGAATTCCTTGACTTTTTTTGAAATATTTGCGTAATTCTGATAAACAATTTGCAATTAAGCAGGAAAAAATCCAAAGACTCCAAATTAATTTTCAGTTTCTGACATGCATAATGTCTCTCCCAGGACACAGCTACTCCACGTTYTGGCTTGAGAGTACTCGCATAGCACAAAGCACATATTGTGATAAATAACATCACATCCTCAGAAAATTTCTGCATGTCAGCAAGTACTTCCAGCCAGGGAGCCTATATCTGCCTTCTGAAAGGGAAGAACATGTGTTTACAACTGCCAGTCACTCTGAAGGGCTGAAGTCCGACTGGGAGAAGGGACATACTGAAAGCAGCAGGGTGGTGGCTTGAATAAACAAACAGATATTTCTCCCTCTCTTCCTCTCTCTTTTTAGACTGCTAAGGAGAAGTCATGAATATTTTCCCACTGTGTTATTGTGTTTATTTGCTATTTTAAGATACATAATATCTGTTTTGTTTTCTTTATTCATCTACGATGACTCTATGTACAATAGGGAAACTAAAAGATTTACATCTCACCTACAGTCTCAGATAAATACAAGCACTTAACAGAGGAAAAAATTAGGTTATTTTTCTGAAATCGGAATGTTATATGTAGGTTTAGTTCAATATATATAATTCAATCATCTAACAAGTATTTTGTCAACAATTCAATCAAAAATTGAAATATAGGGAAACAATAGCACTCAGAGCTATACTTAGAGCTTCCCAGTGCTACCAGCTATGATTGTCTGGTAACCCTGAACTCAATTCTATTTAGCTGTGTGTTATTAGGGACCTTGAGCTTCCAAGTAATCATCAAAATCTTTGAATTAGTTGAAGCAGATCTTCAAAGAAAAACTCCAACAACTGTTGGGAAAAGATTGTGTGAAATGTATGAGAAACAAAGGTATTTTCTACACATGCCTGAAAAATGACTGAGTTGCCTTTTTGGGTTGTATGGAGGCATGAAGAAAGCTGACCACAGATATGGGAAGAGGGAAGAGGAGGGAGGAGCAAGAGGCTGAAGTTTTGAAACAGAGACCAGGGGAAGACATTCAGTGATTTTGAAGCTCATGTAAGGTGTTGAAGGCCCTGGTTCAGATCTCCTCTCCATTCAGCTCTGGAGCTCGAAGCAGGGAACCTGCAGAGTCAGTAAACCTAAGACCATCCGCCCAGACCCGTTSTGTTTGGAAATAACAACTAAAACTTCTGAAAGGGAGCAGAAGAGAAAAGGGRCACCAGAACCTCTTCATTTGAGTATCTGCTGGTGAGATGGTGGACGCAGGTCTGTGTCACAGCTCAGATCAACCAGTGTCCTACCAACTGGGCTGTTTAGGATGCCTCTTGCACTTGATCATTCATGTTCTGAGGTTTCCCTTGAGCTGTGCAGCTTTCTCTGATGTCATGCAGTTCATGACTCGATGTATCTGTGAAATTCAGTAAAGGGTATAGAAAAAGAACACAGTCCTGGAAATGGCCTTTACGCCGTTCTGTAAAGACCACCACATTAGTCCTTGCAGCAGTCTTTTTGTGCTTGCTATAGGAGTTTCTCTGAATAGTGGAGATGCGCTGTAGCAGTACTATATCAGCTTCCCATGGTTATTCACAGTTCTTAATTGCATTTGAGTAAGTTTTATTTTGTTTGTGAAGGATTTCTTGCTTGAAAGCAAGAGCTTCCAAAGAGGAAGTTATGTTGCAATGAGACAGGATTTTGGAAAAGATGATTACCACTGATAACATTCACTGGCATGATATTACGACTCATTCTGGTAAAATCCCAGAACAAACAAGAATTTGGATCTAGATTCAGTTTAAAGCTACAGCCTCTGCCAGTCCTAGTGAGAACTGCTGAACAGTAGGAAACACACACTAGGGAGATTTTTTCTCTCTAAGACTATAAATAAAAATAAAATTCTGAATGTGGCCTTGTGGTCAAATGATTTATTCATTGCTAGTGTATTATTTAGGTTGTTGAGAAATGTGTTGCTTTAATTATTGAAAATGGAAGAGTTTTGTGAAGGTAGTGAATGGGGAACATTTTAAAAATGTCCTTAATGTACAGACTGATGGTAACTGCTTCCTAGTTAGAAATAGTAGCTTCCATTCACAAAAGTAAATGCTGCTACTGCAGTATCTTAGGTGAAAATCTTTCTAGAATGCCTCAGTTTTGGTGAAAAGCCAGGAGTTTATTGACTTTTTTCTTTGAGTGCAGAAATGCTTACACAGTTCTTTTACCCTGCAAGAGACAAAATAACAGAAAAACTGTTAATTTACARAATAGACTCAACAATCTGTCACAGCTGCAGTTATTTTTTGGAAAGATGGCTACCATGAATTCTAGATATGATTTAAAGAATCAAAGGCCACAGAAACATTTGGCAGCTCTAAGCTGAAAATAATACCATCATAAAATTTCATGTATATACTGGTCTTCTAAGCATGTGTCTGTTGAAGTTGATTTTATTGCAGCAAAAATCACCTTGAATTCTTGCTAATGATATATAAATAGATCACAACATGCCTGTGTTACTCTCTGCTTTTTTTTAATTATGCATTTATAAATCTTACATATATATATTAGATATAGATAATGGCTATTTCAACTTCATTGCTATATGCAATCTATCTGCTTCATAGAGTATTCCTCACTATTCAGAAACTAGCTACACTCACTTCTGTGATACAAAACAGCTACATCTGCATTTGGCCTTTCCTTCTATATACACTAACCTACCACCTAACTTCTTACTGCTGTTATTAAAAATGCTGGGCAAAAAGTAGCTAGGAGGTACCTAAGGATCTGTCCCTTTATATCTAACTGCTGTCTTATCTCTTAGTTTTCTATGACAGTCTCTTTTAAACATGTTAAAATGTGGAATTTTGGCTTTTTGCACCTACATGACACTGATTGCTACTCCTGCACAATATTTCCATAACGAAATCACAGTCCTCATGCTTAGTGTTGCTGATTTGAGCCTTATGAAAATAAGAGCTGAGTCTGTAGAAAAGAATGTAGCTGAAGGCAGAAATGATGTGAAATAGGGTGCAATGCAAACAAATTGATGGCAAACTACAGACAGTCTTGCTCCAAGAAGTGGGTTATGCTGAACACTCCTAGAGAAAAATAAAACAACCATGAAATGCTGAAAAACCAGGTAAAGCAAAGTGAAAAAAATCACACATACCCTACTTTCCCCCAACTCATCTGATCACTCCCATCATACTGACAGAAACAGGAACAAGCCCATCCATGCCAAATAAATAATTCCAGATGTCAGCATTGATGATTTTCTCTAGTTACTTTGAGAGATTGCAATTATTCACAGCAAGAGAGGCTGAGGGAAAGGTCCAAAGGCACTGCAAGCACTGCCATGTCACAACTCTCCAGGGAATCTCAATCCCCCATTAAGGCAGTGTCATTACCATGACCTGCTCAGAAGCTTGACTGAAATTTCTCTAACTATGCATGGTGCTGTGGGCAGGATGACATCATTCCTGCCCACCTCAGCTTTTTCCAGGGCATTAGCTGAGATAGGTAGATTTGAAGGAGGCAAACAGAACTCTAACAGAATGCCTAAAGAAAGTAAAAGCTTACTAACTACCTGGTATTTATTATTATATGCAGCAAAATATATGAGCTAGCATAAGAAAAGAGCAATGATAGACATTGCTAAAGGTGCAGCATTTATCATGATTCAGTGCATTGGTACTAAGGTATCAGAGGCAGCACAGTAGGTTGTTTATTGGGATTTCTCATATATATACATAGCCTCTGGAAATATGATGGGGCCATCTATGTATTTTTACTTTTTATTTAAGGGCATGAATTCTTCCATAGGGCAAAGCTAATGCATTGACTCAGACTCCTACGTAAATTGTCCTAGGATCCTAATTTGATGTACTCTGGTGGAAAGTGATTAGGGTCAGAGGACTTAAGCTATATTCTAACACATATTAGATTTAAATAATCCTGTCTCATCTCTTCTGGCTTCTGTCCAGGTTATTTTAACGTATTTTGCTGAGTGAGTTGGTTTATAAAGTTTAACCAAGTTTTAACAACATCTAATGACATTTGACCAGCAAGTAGACAAAACCCACAAATACAGGCTCCAAARTGCATCAGCCTTCCGTTTCATACGACATCACAGTAGACTCACTTTGCCAAAGATTTTTATTCTTGAATAAAGTACTTTGATGATAATGGAAAATTGGAGAGAGGAGGTTGGTAATGTAGACTTGAAATATTCTGATTTATTTTCAAGTTATAGAGTTTTGGGGTTCTTTTTCATGRCAAATACCGGGGTGATATTTGTAAGATGGAACTGGATATGGGATACATAGTTTTATCTTTGAAACATCATGGGACTAACCAATTTGAGTGACAGGTAAATTAAACTATTATCTATGAAGTGTGATTCTTGCTATTTTAATTATTTTAGAGAGGCATTTCCCAATGGATTCCTTCCTAGTTAGTCATGAGAAAATGAAACAGCAGTAATTTTCTAAYTTCTCTAAAAACATATGCTGCAGTAAAATATAAATGCTATATAAGCAATTGACCTTGATTCTTGAATGGCCTATAATTTATATAAAATGTCTTGGGATAATGTCYTCAGAATTAATCTATGTAAAATTTATAGACTTCTTGAATCCTGTCGCCATCAAATATACTGGAAAGAAAATGATGGCTGTAGAATCAGTCCCAGAGTGTTGTGACTTCCAAGGTCATGCAGTGTTTTTTCTCAAGAAATTATAAAGCCATAAAACTTCTGCCTTTGTAAGTGTGGAGGATACCATCTCTTGAAATTAGATTACTCTTTCAGTAGGATTTAATTAATTTTTCTGTTATCTATTTTAAGATCCTAGTTATCAGAGCCTATTCAATAATATCTAAGACATCTGAATATCCTTTCATGTTTTGTGAGAATGTATTATTTATTATTATTTTTAAAACCTAAATAAAATATGATACATATGTGTTTTAAAAGACATTAGTCAGAATAAAGAGAAAAATACTTCTGCCCTGAATAGTGCAGCTATTTTCAGGTGCTGAGCACGGGAGAGTCACCATATTCACCAGTGTAGAAATTGAGGAGGAATCCCAAATCTCTTGATACCYAAATTGGAAAGTCTCAAAGAAAACTAAGGAAACTGGGTTTGTCAGAGTAGCTATCTCAGGCTTTCAAAACTATGTACATATGCCTATGCCATTACCATTCCGTGCACAAGCTAGATATTTCTCATATTTCTTGTGTATCTTCTCATATATCTTGTGTATCATTTACCCATGGCAGCGTGTGTTAAGTGAGAAGGTTTAATGTGCAAAAAGCTTATTAAAGGAAAAAGCATGAATACTGCAGTCTGCATTTGTAAAGCCCTTTGGCTTTTTAAAAGTAACACGGCAGGATATGTCAGGGCTCTTTATCTAGTCTTTTTAGCCTCCCCAGAAAAAATAAGGGAAGATTTTGCTTCTCTTTCTCATCCCTGCGCCTTCTTTCTCTAAATACATATTGCTCGGGTATTTGAAAACAGTGTGTGAATCCTATTTGAAATACATGCCCTTTCATGTTAATTAGAATAGGGTCAGAACCTGACAAAGAAGAYGGCCCTTTGGTTGGACACCATACATTCTTATCACCTCAAGAYGCTAGTCATAAAAATAGTTTTACTGAATGTCTTTCCAGAGGCCATGGGAAATACYTGTACCCACTCGTTTCCTAATACTGACCTGTATAGAAATAATAACCTTGGCATATGGGGAACTATTTCTTTATTCCAATGGAAAATAGAATACAAAGGTGTACAACGCAAACAGAATTTGTGTATCAGCAGACAAGCTGCGGRCTAGCATAAAACTTGAAGAGGTGATTGGGTGCAGATTGTGAAAAGGCAGAACAGGCTGGTGCAATGAACTTCAAAGGAGCTGAGCTGGCTATTAAAAACTGTTGACACAATTCAGCATCATAAAATAGCAAAGCATGTTTTGAACTGACTGAAATATTCAAACATCTTTTCTACTAATTGCGGTATTGAGTTAGAAACTAGCACAATGCAAACTCTGCAAGCGTGGAAAACATAAACACAGAATTTTTAGACTCAGACATTCTGAGCATCTTTGCAGTAAATCCAGTTTAAAAATATTCAGATCCATGCACCTGTTATCCCAAAGGACTAAAATTCAATACCCTTCTTAACCTAGTTAGTTGTCAGAAACCTCTAACATTACTGTTGTTTTTAGTATGTAAGAAGTTGGTATCTGGAAAGATCAGCATAACAAACACAAGGCTGTTTTATTATAATGCAAGCATGGCCATTTAAGTAGGGGAAAAAGGGAGAAAATYTATATTAAGAAGGGAAATGTCTGACTACAGATTTCTCACAAGTAATGTGTGGATCCTTTAGACTGGGATATAATGTTGAGCTGCACTTGGACACCACGGGATTCATGAGGTTATGCTTCTTTGCATCTGTAAATACTTAGATGTTTAAAAAAATATGGTTAATGTTTTAAAAATATGATTCAGCAAAGGAAAAGAGCAATGCAGTGAGTTAAAAAGTGATTTATCCTGTGGCCAGTGTGCTTCAAATTGACCAGAGAAAGTAATCTAATCAGACTTTATTAAACTGATTCTCCAGTACATCCCCAATGCCTGGAAGCATTGTCTGAGCTGGTCTGCAGTCTAATCCTGCTTTAGGAGGCTTGCCAGCTCTTTAGCCTTTTCTAAGCAGAAATATAGCCACATAGAATTTAATTATTGCAAACTGTTTTAATTAGGAAAAAAACTGTGAATTTTTGATGGTGGCTGCCATCTGAGAGACTCTACATTTGTGACAATAGTCCTCTGAACAGGACATTTATTTAGAGCACGCTAGAGCAGATATTGTCAGCTCACAAACTAGCCCAAAGGGCTACTGCCAGGTTATGTAATCCTTGAGYGCTCATCCAAGGCAGCCTTGAAGGCTAGCACAGAGGGGAGAATTGCTAAAGGGTTGCTTTTCCTTCAGCCATTTCCCCCATTGCATGATGATTACTGTCTAATGAGTTGGCAGCATTGATGGTGGCTATTTCAGACCTGTGCAGAGAAGGAAGCTCCATTTGCACATCAGAAAATTCCACTAGGACCACCAAAAAGCATGCTCACAAAAAAAAGGGGCAGACCACTGTTACTCCTTGCTTGCGTATGCCATCCCTCTCCTCATCCTTTATTTGCCTAGATAAATCTGAGTAAGTTCCCATGTCTTCTCTGGTAAACAAACTGCATGGCGAACCTCCATTTTGCCCACAGAGCAGTGGCCATACAAAGAAGAGTTCACCGTACTAAATGAACACATGAAGTGTACTATATTTCATGCACATCAGTCCCTTTGAGGAGATGGTGCATTTCCTTGAGAACATTCTCTTTCACTGTTTTACTTTCTTTGACTTACTGTGTTCTGTGCTCTCTCCTCTGATATGAGATTAATGTAGCATTTCACTACAAAATCTCAGAAAATATCTGCTTACTGATCCCTGTCTTTGAGAAACTGCTTCTCTTTTGTATTTCACCTGCAGTATCACCACAGCATGATGCCACAGGTCCCAGTCACTTAATTGAACAGTTCTGTAATCTTTAATCTATCAATATTCATTATTCCTTCTCTTTTCTCCCTCTCTGTTTGGTGTTCTCTCGTGCTTCATCCTCACCCTCCCTTCCTGTTTCTAGCTTCTGGAATGGATTCTGGAATGAATGCTTCTGGAGAAGGTCTTAGAGCTACCTGTGTTTCCTCCTCTCTCTCCTGGACAAGTAATAACACTAGTTCAGTTCCACTGATTTGTGTCCATGTTGCAGTCCATTGCCGACTCTGTCTTCTCTCTTGAGCCTTGGCCTCTTCTTCTGCCTCTTATCTGTTTATTCATGGCCCTCTGCCCTTCAAGAAACAGGCTGATTATTGTTGTAGAACTTCCAAAGTCTATCCGGTACTGGATCCACATTACCTTCCTCTCTTGTCCTCAACTGGGGAGGCCCTCAGGGACAACTTGCTAGATATTTGTATGCAGAAATAGGCATGTCTTGAGTTTTCAGAGTGCCTATGGTTTAGATTTTCTATGGAAAGAAGTAGAAGAAAGTCTTCTTCATCAAATGGATAATATTTCATTAATTAAAATGGTGGATAATTATCTCTGTATGCTACTATTTTCTTGTCCAGATTTGCAGYCTTAGTATCTTTCTCCCCTGAAATAATAAAATGTACCAAAAGACAGTATCCGTCTATTTAGGCTGCCTAAACTCTACATGATACTACCTCATGATACTTATGCATTTACTACAAGGTTTCTGGTGTGGAGGAACAGTGCATAAAYAGCAAAATTGACAAGATTCAGCATAACTGGAGGGCCCGGGTGCCCTATTTAGGATCAACAGTGAATGTGTGCTCTTTTCGTCCTCAGARTTAGATTGCAGTATTGAATAGCCGAAAATTTCTACATGATGATGGATGAAGAGTAGTAGAATTAACCCTATCCTCTATAGATTACCATCTGGAATTCAAGACCCTTGGCCAACAATAAAGGCTTTCTAGAAATGTTTAGCTCCTCTGGCTCCTCCTCCCAATTACATATCTTGTTCGTTCTCTGTGATTTCTCTTCACACTTGTCAGAAACTATTTCTAGAATTTGCTGTTTCCTTTCTATATAGTCCTTTCTATAGCCTATAGTTCTGGATCTCCTTTTGTGGTGGTATCTGAAAAGCTGAGATGTCCTTATGCTGGCCTTCCTAAGATGCACATCATTCTTTACCCTTTTACCATATATACCCAAATCATCCACTTTTCTAGTGTTATTCCACTTCTTCTCATTCTGCCTCACTCCACTAGCTTACAGTTCTCCACTGCTCACATTTCTCTTTCTGTTTGAGGTCTCCTCTATAATCCAGTTGTCCTTTCAAGGCTAGCCTTGTATCTAAATGGGACTTTGTATTGCTCCAGGATAAATATCTTTGTGTTGTCCCATGTTTCTGAAAATTCTGTTGTTAGTCCTCTGTGCTACAGTGAAAGTATAAATAGGGTTGGAGCACTGTCCCCCATGTGGGCCACGTGAAAGAAGCATGTGCTAACGTCAAAAGATATGATAAAGGTGGAAACTCTATACTGAATCAGTTTTCCTCATTAATTCCCATCTCCCTAGTCCTAGTGCTGGTGTAACTTGTGTTCCCAGAACAGTGAAGCACTATAGTTCTTCACAGTTTTCTAAATTGGACACAAATAGGTTGTGAACGCTTTTCTTTGGAGTGCAAGTAGTTCCAGCGCTCCAGAAGAACCACGGGTGGAAACCAGCGGAAGCTAGGTACACCAGTGCTCRCCTCCTGACAGATCGGTGCTTGAAGAAAGGCTGGTTTTGGCCTCCTAAATTTCTTCCTTGGATTGAATTTGGTTAAAAATTGTTGGACTAATGACAGTGGGGTTCCACCATGGTGACAGATGGCTGTTGTCTCATGCACATGCATTTCGTTTCAAAGCATTATGAGGAATTGTTCCTCTCCACATGTCTGCAAAGCACATGGGATTAGAATAGCTTTGTCCTGAATGAAGTGTCACCAGAGTACAAAAGAATAAGCTAAGTGTTTCAAACCCCCCAAAATTAAAGGTAATTACTCGCTATATCAGATACCTTTAAAAAATAAATCATTAAAAAGCAGGGCTTAGAGCACTCAGTGGTCGCTGAACATCTCTCTCTGAGATTCCAAAGCGCAAATCCTGCAAAGCCTTGTATTTCAACCCTGTTCCTTTAAAATGCGTATGTTTTGGGTGCGTAATGCCCATTCAATTATTTTATTTATTTATTTTGCTTGTATGATGGCCTCACATTTGGAAGGCTGCCTGAGGAAAAATGCTCAGAGGAAAAGAGGGAATCCAGACAACAACAAAAATAACTAACATTCTTTTCACAGCAAAAATATATGGGCACGATGCCTCCCCCTTCTTTTAGCACTGCAGCTGTATATCATAAAGGAGACCGCACCACTGCTGGCCTGGCGTGATCTTTTGCGAGATGGAGATATTTACAACGTTGTGCACTCTGTTTAGTGGCAGATCTGCTAACAACGGCAGATCTATTCTCAGCCGTGGGGAGCGGAATTCTGCCTACTCACTCTCCGCTTTCTTCTCGCTGGCTTCCTGCTGTCGTGCAGGTTACATTTAGACCTTTGATGTTAACTAGGGACCAGCCAAAAAGGAAATTTGAATCTGAGTGCTTTCAGATTTCTGAGTGTGGGGTGGATTTGAATTCCCAAATTAGAAGTAGCCCTTCTGATTTTAGTATTGGGCTGTGTCCAGAACCATATGGGACCTAATTTCTAGCTGTATTTCGCATGCAGCCAACAACTCACAAGGCTGAAGAAACCCAGGAACAAGCTGACAGAAATATTCCACGCAGGACAGCAATGAAAGATTTACACCAAAGCGGCTAGCAACCTCACAAGCTTTAATCACTTCAGTCTTGCAAGACTGCAGAAACACTCATCTCTGCTTCTGATTTGAAAGAAAATTTCCCACCTGCTTTAAACATTAAGCTCTAGGAATTTGACATTCAGTTTCATGTGAAGCTTCTGACATGCTGTAGCATGCTACAGTCAAAGAACAAGAGAAAAATTGCCTTGAAGTTATACAGAGGTTACACTGGCTTTTACTATCTTTTTCCAGTGGTAGAAAGGTTGTGAATCCTATTCTCATCACCTATGTAAGTCTAGTGAGTGTATGAAAGTGATTAAATCGGAGGAAAAAAAATCTACATTTTTATAGTATTAATCTGCTAAAATTAAGCCTGCTTTCTAAACTAGTTGTTCATTCTCCTCCTATAGTGGATGAAGAGAAATAGGAGGACAATTAATTTTGCCTGCCTTAGACACCAAGCTTATTAAACTGGAATGAAGTGCTCTCTGGAGGCTCCTTTCTCAATGAATTGTATAGTGAGTCTAGATATATGATGTTTATATAGCTCAGTGTTTTTGCACAGCTTAATGCTCCCACCATTTGTGTAATTTTTATACACAGAAGCCATGAAACAGAGAACAGTATTTTACCCCCATTTTACAGCTATCCCAACTGCCATTTTTTATCATGAATTTTCTCTATCTAGAGAAGTTAAAGCAAAGATCAAATTCTCATAGTTTTTCACAGCCTTAAAAAAAGATTTAAAAAATTGCAAAATATAGGAATAAAAGGGGATTGGCTGAAGCGTGTTCATCCATAAAGCAAATAACTTGTTAGCCTGTGCATTGTCCTGGCACTGTTGATACAAAGATCAAAACAGACTTTAAAAAGAAACAGTGCTTAAGTCCTTGAGATTTAGGTAAAATAAAACTACTGTTTTCATTTTACAGGTGGAGAAAAGAAGTTTAAGATAAGGTACTATAAAAATAGTACTGATTTTTCTCACTCTTAAAGCTGTGGTTTTACGACATGGTCATTCTTCCTTCWCTCCAGCTCAGCAAATTAACTACGGTTTGTTGTCCCAAAAGCAGAAATGCCCTCACTATATATGCAACACTGGAAAAAAGTGCATTTGGGCTTCCCTAGGCAAAAGGAAAGACTGGTCCAACACAGCATTCACCTCAAATGTTAGGAAAGAGTTGGGCACCCTCTTTCCCRGTAGCTTCCCCAAAACACCAGCACAGAAAGCATCTCTAAAATACCTGTAGCAGAACTCAAAATCCCCATGAGGATTTCAGCAGCTCTGAAGAAACTGAAGTGCGTAAAAAGTAGTGGCATGCTTGCATGGCAGTCAGCCTTCAGCTGTGAGGAGCTCCAGTTGCCACATTCCCCCCCTTCCACAGGGCACGAGGATACAACACATTTGTGACTGAGCTATCTGAGCACTCCCTCTCTCTGCATCACACGGACGGCCGAACCCACCGTCACTCACACCGGAGTACACGCAGCTGGGGAAAGCTGAGCCTTGACATTTCAGTCCCCACAAGCATCACGGAATGAGAAAGTCTTAATCTATACAGCACTTCTGAGGCCTGCAAGACACTTTTACTCTGGACCTTTAAATCCAGGGATGAGCAGCCTATGGACTACTGTCAGCAGATTTGCTCGCCAATGTTTATGTCCACCTGCTGATATAGACATGGAAAGTATTTGTTAAAATCTTGAAAGTGTCGGTAGAATCCATGTAAAGTTAATCAATCATCTGTACAGGTGTTTGTGCAGTTAGCCTCAGAGTAAGATGCAATCTTCACTTTAACTCTGAGTATCTATTGAAATTCAAGGGACCCATTTCCCTGRAAAAGTTGAAAGATAAATTGGAAACCAAAAAAGGAGGAAAAGAAAGATATTTTACTGTTGTGATTATTTTAGAATTGCAGATTCTGTAAGATCTTGATGGATGTATGAAAGAGGCAAATTCTTTGGACCAACATGRCAGCTTAGAAATCAATGTTTCCTTCTTTGTTCCCCCTGGCCACAGACTGCACTTTAAATTTTCATTTCTGCATWATACTTCAATTTATAGTGTCTTCACTTCCCTGCCACACTACTGTGCTTCACTGTCTAGCTACACTCAGCACAGTTCGCCTCATTGTACTAGACTTTAGAGAACCGTCATCCTTCAKCTAACAAACGTGTCCTCAAAACCAGAGATGCTTCTTCTTTGCTGCCCTGCTTTTTCAGGATTATATGATTTTATAATAGTCTTATCACCAAAATGTTCCTATGATGCATCTTTTTACAGYATCCAGTCTCAAAGTTCAGCAGGCTTCATGTGTTACCCATCCAGAAATTACACAAGAACAGAACATTTCACAAAACACTGAATAACCTGCAAGTGATATTACCCATGAGCTAACAACAGCACCCATGTGGACWCCTAATGTTTTCAAAAAAGCTGGATGCAGGAATCATTTCATATGCTTTCAAATGCAAGATTGAATCCCAGCTAACTGGAGTATACTAATAGATCAGAGACAGCACAGCGAAAATTGTGTGTCCTGCTTCAGGGCTCTACCATCTTTCATGTTTCTTTAGGAGCATTTGTCAGCCATGAACTACGAACAGTAAAGTAGATTATACTCTACACAAACTGTTTACCACTTCATACTTTTGTTCCAAATCAGCTGGAATTGATCCCACCTACAGAGAATTTTCTACTTTGTGTATGTTATGTTTGTGCATTTGTATATAGGATAGCACCTTGTTTCCTGCTATCAGCAACTGCTCACGTATTGTTTTGTAGCCCTACAGAATAATTAACAAAACCTGGTAAGTTAAATATAAGTATCTGAAGTTGTTACTTTTTCTTTTCTCACACCTGCTACCTATGTGAATGTCAAATTAACTTCTAGTAACTTATTTCAAACTTTCTATTAAAAATCATACTGAGATAAGTCTGGAAAGATGAAAAAAAGCAAGACAAAACTTTATGCAAATTATAGTATTTCTGATGCAGAGACTAATAGCTGTTTGACTAAAAATGGTCCATGATGTACATACATAAAAAATCTTGGAACAGAATTGCCTGTCTTGTCAACATCATGGTGTGGTATCACACYCCGTCCTCAGAGCAATCGTGTCACAGAAGATTATGCAACGTTATGTCCTCAACAACACAGTGCGTTGAGATTCCTGTGTCTCGGTCTGGCTGCATCTGTACGGCAGCGCAAATAGTTGCTTGTACAGCTGCAGTCTCCAGTCCTCCACACTGCGAAAATCACTGGGCTGCACCGCAGCTCTTCTCCTCCCTGGATATTCAGGTTTCGTTTTAAAGGAAAGGAGGATGTGTGAGGACATAGTGGTACAGGCACCGCACTGTCATACAGGTGTTTGGCGTACAGCTGAGATGTGGGCAGTGGTTTAGCTGTGCACACATTGTAGAGGAYAACTTCTCTTAGAAATGGGTTTAGTTTTTCTTTTCTAGACACTCTTGAGCAATCATCAGGCACCTCAGCAGCGTATGATGGCCTTGTCTTCCTGTGCAGACTTGACCGAGTAAAAAATGATCCCTTTGACAACAAGAATCTACCTACAGGCTCTACAGGATTCCTATATTTAGCCATAAACAACGTCAGTAAAGGAACATACTGTATTTTCTTTCTGCTCCAGTTAGTGCTAAGTGTTACAAAAATTAACTGATATTGACTGTTATATTCCTTGCACCAAAATCTTTGTGGAATGTGACATCGCCATGTGCCTTGTAACTGGTGAGACATTTTTTCCCCCATGTACTTTGTTTCTAAATAAAGCAGCAACTATTTTGCCCTCCTCCCTTTTGTCTCTGGTTTCTAATGCTGTGATATTAATAAGGAGTGACAGGTTTAAAGCCRTTATTTATACTGGTAGAGAACATTTTTGCAAAATATATAGTGTAGAGCTCCAAGATGAGGATATTTTATGGTGATGCCTGTAAGGCAAGGGATGATTTTCCTCACAAAAAAATAATTAAATAATTAGCCAAATCAATAGATGATTACAGTAAATTAAGAGACAAWTTCTTTTTGTGGACATTTCAAGCAATGTGATGCACACAACTGCACTCTACTAAAGGCACTGTGATGAAGTATTTGTCTCAGTGCAGCCCACATAGGGTTGGAAACATACAGTGACTAAAAAAACTCATGTGAAGATATAAGGAGCTACTCCTGTCCTCCTATGCAGCCATCCTGAGCAATACACTGCTTATGTTGGCCAGCCCGTAAGATTCGGTTTAGACTCAAAGTGGGCATAAGAGGAAAGGAAATACTCTCAGGCAGAGAACAACGGCTGTTATAATATAATGAAGAGTTACAAGGCTGCTGACCAATCTTCTTCTTGCCCTTCCTAGGGTTTCTTTTCATTCTGAAGGTCAGTAAATTCTTTAGGTACTCAGAGATGGTTTCCTGCAGCCTCCTAAGTGCATTGGGGCTGCTGTTTGTTACTGAAGGTGGCTCAAGACCATCATGACTTTTAGATTCTTCCTCCACAATGCAGAGACAAATTCCTCCCTTTTCCTTTTTTCRGGGGAGAAAACAACAAAAGAGGTTGCTTTTGAGAGCCTTCTTCAGTAGCATAGACTCCAGAAGATTTATAGAAGCTCATTCCTGGTAATTCTTATTTCCATGCTCATCAAGTGAGATGATGGTCTGCCAGTCTGGTGCTGGCAAAGGAACAGTCAAATCTGGTTACTGGGCAGCAGGGCCACACGTTATCCATGGGGCTGATGAGGCTGGCTAGATTTTGAGTCCTCCATGCTAGAGGAAACAGAACAAGTTCTTTGTGGAATGGAAGGAGTGGAGATAAAGCTATAACCCTTTCTAAAATCTGTTCTGATCCAATCCTAAGACTGGGCTCCATACTTAATAATAAATAAATGTTGTTACCCCAGAGAACRGTGAGGCTAAAACAGGTCCTGCATGTAGTGGATGTTCTACTTTGACTTCTCAGAGACACTCCTTAAGGACACAACTGAGCCCTCAATAGCCACTTTTTAAATTAAAAGACGAAGATGACCAAAAGGCCATAATCTTAAGCATTCCGGTAATCATAGCATTTAGGTCATGTTGAAAAGAAGAACACTAGCACTGTGCACTGCAGAATGGAGACCAACATTATAAACAGTGACATAAATAGCTCCACTTCCACATTTAGCTTTCCTGTATTCACTTAAGCTCTCCAAAATTTTTCTCATAAAAGTGAACTTGTGCTAGTTTTTTCATATTAGCTGATTAAGAAGATATGTCACTAACAGCACAGCAGCTTCATGCATTTACTTCTAGGGTCTATGTATATTAAAAATCAAAAAGTTGGTTACAAGCATTATTTTGGAAAATACATCTATGTCCTAGTACATAGAGTCCTACAGAAACTTACATATCTATTGAAAGATTATCTAAATATTACATATGGTTTGTTGCTAACCAGAAGCTCTTGTAAGTTGTTGGCTTGCGATGATCACTGAATCTTGGATTGCTATTTTTCCTTAAAAAAATTGAGAATGTCAGTGTTGTTTAAAATCATATGTTCTTAAGAAAGGCTAAAAGCAGTGGAACAACAGAGTTTTCACCCACAGCCGCTGACTGCTTGGTATGAAGAGTGCCTAATGTGCTATTTCTCCTCCTTCACCCAACTGGTGAGCATTTCCCAGCCTAGTTCTGTAAGATATGTTTGAGTGTCCTACTGTATGATCTCATTCCTGAATCCATTCCTAGTTCTTTAAGACATCGAATTTGCTTTCCTGAAATTTGATTTTCTTCTGCATATTGAAAGTACAGAAATGAAATAGCCTCTGTGTGAAATAGCTTGTACCTTTCCTACAAGCTTTTCTTTTTCCCAGCTGGCATGCTGAATTTGCACAGAATAGCTAGATAACGTTAGGGTATATGCAATTAGCTATTGGTGATATTGTTGTTTGTGGTGTTTTTTTTCCCCAAAAAGCTCCTATCCCGCCTCTTAAACATCTGGGTTATAATGCTTAGGAGCAGTTTGAGCATTTCTTTAACATCAGACTGGGAAGATGTGAATGATAAGTGATTCCATGTTTGCTTGTGCTGAAGTTGCCATAYTTTCCAAAATATTCTTTGCAAATACTCTCTGCTATGTACAACACAATATGGCTCTATTCCTGAAAAAACTGTTCTGGTTCTCACAGAATACAGAATAACTGAATTTTCTATTTTTTAGGGTGGAAATGAGACATACAGTTATGATTAAACAGTCCTGACTTGATTTTTTCATCCATTCATTTACTTCAGTTGTTTGGTATTTCTATACAGTTTTATATTGACACAGAAGGAAAGCAACTACATTTTCAAAACTCCTCACTCAAAAATTGAGTGGAGAGCACGGGAACAAGTTGCCCAGAGAGRTAGTGGAGTCTTCTTCTCTGGAGATATTCAAAACCCACCTGGACACGATCCTGTCTAACATGCTCTAGGTGATCCTGTTGGAGCAGAGGAGTTGGACCAGATGATCTCCAGAGGTCTTTTCCAACCTCGACCATTCTGTGGTTCTGTCATTCTGATAACGCCAGCTCAACCAGACAAAGTGAATTCATAAAGTTCACGATATGGATTCCTCTCCAAGATATAAAAACCCACAGTATATTTTCAATTCATTTTATGGCACAAGCAGTTTAATATCTCATCAGCGAACATGGCAAACATCCCTCACCAGGCGCATTCTATAGAGCAAAGGCAATATATGCATAAGGCAACACTCACCTGCTTTGTCATTCCCTGACAGCTCGCTCCTAGCCCTGTGCGATGAGCTAAGACTTTCAGAAGATGTTAACTATGCAACTAGAGACAAACTTAGATCTTGATTTTTAAGATATGTGCTGTCTGAGGCACTAAAAGGTTTCTTTGGGGCAAGAAACTCATGTGTCACTTCTGAAAATCCTAGTTGTCCCTGTGGTTAGACAGCTGCACAAGATACTGGGATGCCATTTCCAGCAAAGCTAGTTGGCTTCTCCTGACACTGCAGCAAGATTTGTCTGGGATTTTTAAAGCATTGGGAATGAATCCAGATCTAGGTTTACCATCATGCAGGATAAAACAAATAACAAGGAGGAGGAGAAAATGAGCAGAAATGTTTATTATGATGTTTCCTGTTCATAAGAAAAAGTTTTATGAAGAAAAAAAAACAGTTATGGGTTTTTTTGGTGTGTATCTTATGTATCCAAGAAGCTTAGATATTTTTTTTCCCAAAGGTTTCTGTCTTTAGAAATTTTAGGAGTGTATAGTCTTCCACTCTGCTTCCTCACAGGGGGAGTTGTGTAATATAACACTGTGTACAGGGAACATTCTGGGCATTTAAATRAAGGGGTCAGTTATTGTGAGTCGTTACCAAATGCTGAATAGGCATTTTAGAACAGTTCTTAGCAACCCCCCCAAAAAACTTTAAACAGTCTGAGTAAAAATCACTTGCCTCAATTTTGTCTCTTATTGTTTTGTTAATGCTCCTCCAGTTACCAATAACATTTCCTGATGGAGGGAGGACCTRATTTTGCAACATACGTTTCTGTGGCACTAGAAGCATGTATTTGAATGTTGGAACTACAAAAGCATAATCACAGTTTCGCTCCCAACAGTAACWTTTATTAAGAGTCTTTGTTTAGCTCTTTATTTTATATTAAAAAGTATAGAGAATGTTAATGCTAGGAAATAAAATAAAGCCTGAGAAGATCAAGAGGAACTCAAATACATCTTAGTTTTCTCCTATTAACACCCAGGAAATGTTAGGTCTCAAATCTTTGCAAATGTGGCTATCCAAAATTTAGGCAGATTAATCATCTTTGCTATGGAACAGAACAAGCAGGATACATTTTCTAGTAATTTGTATCTATTTCTATCCTGTACTGAAACCATCTCTTTAATTTATCTGATTATCTTCTAATATAATTTTAAGCGTCTACCAATTTAGATGTAGAAGGAAAAACACATGCATACAGATCTTGGCATTTAAATTAATTGATATMATTACTTATCATTTGTCAGACTTGACAATTGATATCAAAACTTTGGCATAGGGTTTTTACATAATTTTTACCATCGCTACATTCCCTTAGAGTCTGAAATTTCAGCAAAGAAAATAATAACAATAAAAAAAATCTGTCACTGTAGGATCTAACATCTCTTTTCAAATGATTGTTCAGTTGTTATCGGTCTTCTCCAAGGAGATTATCTGGGTCTATGTGGCTGCGAACTGCACTGTGCGCTGATCGCTCCTCAGTCGCTCACCGACGTCTGAACGGCCGCAGAAGGTGCTGAGATCGCTGTCAGTGAGACTGCCTCTTGCCCTGCTTTTATACTATTTTTTAAACCACCTAAAAACTCTGTTGCAATTTAGTACAGCGAGAGACTGGAATCAAAATGAGGAAATTGAACTACTGGAAGTATTTCAGATGCTTATAAAAGACAATCTTGATCTCCTTAGGGAACATATTCTCGGTTCAAATGACATTGTTAATGAAAGTCAGATAATCTACATGAACGTCCCAAAATCTCTAGACCTCAAAATACTTACTGTGCAATATCTGCTCTAACTTTTTTTCTCCTTCTGTGGTTCTGTACCATGAATGAGTCAAGGGAAAATGAATTCTCATTTTCCAGGTAATTTCCCAAAGTATCTGATAATATTTAGTGAATTTTACTTAAAAAAAAAAAATTCTCAGACTTCTCTATAAATAGACCAACTACCAATGCTCTAGACCAAAGTCTTTCTTCTCAAGTTCTGTAAGCAAGCTCTTTTCTTTTAATTAAAGTTAAATTATTATTACAATTACCTTTTAGATATACTATATAAAATGTAAAGAGCGATTAAAGATCATTTCAGTTATATCCAGGAAGTATTTACTGAATAACCATAACACATATGTTTATTTTTAAAAATAACTAYCCATCTGTTTGAAAATTTCATTCCCATAATACCTGTTCCAGAGGTCTACACAGTGTTTGCAATCAAATTATTAATAAGCATTTATGAAAATATGGTTATACTTYCAACACCATTTTTCTTTTTCTTTTCAAGAGCGACATCATTAAGTGAAACAGTAGTAAATATCAGACATATTTAGGCTAGAGGAGGATGAATAGCAAGAAGTGATGGTGAAAGACAATATTTATGCTTTATCCATAATGCTACTAAATCACCTGCTAGTTGCACTTTTGATAATCCCTTTTTATTTCACTTTTGCTAAAAATATCTCAAAAGCCCTTGGTGAAGCCATAATTTGACAAAATTCAATATCCTCTGAGAAACAACAGGTTTAGGTATTCCTAAACCATGCCCTAGAAAAGTCAAAAGAACATGAATAATCTACAATATTTCTAGGAAAAGACTGTGTCATAATTCTGTGCTGGCCAGAATAAACATAGATTTTAAATCTTCTCTTGAAAACGTTAACCCAATAGCTGACAAATTTCAAGGGGGAATCTTTGAGGCTTTTCAGTGACTTTAAGAACAACCCAAGGATTATTTTTCACTTTAAGCAACAGATACATTAAAAATATTGTGGCATATTGCAGATGAATTTTATTTGAACTTACAGTTTTCTGTGCAATGTTTAGTCCACTGAAGGCTGATGGAAGTACCCTTAGAAAGAAGATTGACAAAGAATAGTGGCAGTATGCACAGAGGCACAGGGTGGCAGTTTAAACAGCAGGACTCCATCTTCATTCCAACCGCTTGGATTTACTGTAGAACTAGGGAAGAGTCCACAAGACAGACTTTGACTTTCAATTACTGATGCTACATCAGGGCAGTAAAAGAATGCACTCRTCATTGTTTGGGATTTTGACCAAAAAACCCACAAGTGAGCCATTTAGGCATCTGATTGCATTCATGTTCAGTCAACTGCAGCGTCATCCTGCAAGTTACCTACGGAATGCTTTTCGAGGCACAACAAGAAACAAAAAATAATGTTTAGAAAGTATGGCAATYGTCCTGTGCTGGTGTGGGGGAATGCCTCTTCAGTAGCTGAAAAACCTGAAACTGTTTTAAGTGTTTTTTAACCAGCTCTAACTCAAAGTTATAGATTTTCTACAGGCATTTATCCTTTTTCATGTAGCAACGACATCGCGTGTTACATGAGATGTAAAAGTTACTATAATCTTGGGTTTTGACAGCAGTATTTGAGTGATCTTCAAGACAGCTTTATCTGGAAGAACTTTAAAAAACAGAATGATCAGAAGTAGGATATCTGCTTCGTTACTTTGGGTTACTCAAAACCTAAATATTGTATCTAAAGCTGGATTTATGAACTGACGTTCAATGCACAGTGTGTATAGGTAGATGGATTAACTTGGTCAACTGGACTGTTTGGTCAGTCCACCGATCACGYTGCAGGTACGCAGACTCCCAGAGCGCTCAGCGCAGCCTGCCGTGGTCTGGCAAGCTTGGGTGAAATACAGTGTGAATGCGGTGGTTGTGATTCCAGAGCTGGAGAAATCGCCACGTTCTCGTCACACAGACCTTGAGCTACTATTCATCCGTCTCTGCACACGGGCCAACTTTGTGTAGCGGTAGCAAGACACGAGCGCACCGCAGCTCTTCACGCGCTGGCAGAGCGYGCTGTCTGAGACACAGCAGGGTGAGGAGCTGGCCGTACTGCTGCTAGACATTTGTGTCTGCGGTCTCACATCCCCCTGCTCTTCCCCAGGGAGACAAACAGTGCAGCAGAAACTTGCAGCTACCCTTCTAGAGTCCTCCCCAGCTTCTACYGTGCTTGCTTTGACTCTGGTCGATTATTTAGCAGGGTAGTCTAAAAAGTTCTATCCTTTGTAAACCCAGTATGCATTTTATCCTGTTTCCTTTCATTTCCATGTCTATAGTCTTTCCTTCAAAACTCTACCTGAAACAGAAGCCTTGTGCACAATAGGTGGCAGGCCTGTAGCTGCCTGAATTGCTTTATTTCTCCTTAAACTTGGCAATATTTTTCAGTCATTCCCCTCATCTCCTCCCAACCTTTGCATTTTTATTTTATTTTTATGGTAACACTCAGAATGTCAGTGCAGACACTATATTTTCAAGTTTCCACATCATACCTGGCCCTGTGGCTGGTGTTCATTAATCTGCAAATGTTCTAGTTCCAAAACACATGCCCCATCTTAGGCTCTGGGCTAATGAAGCCTAAACCTGTCATGAACATGACGTATATAGCTACCAGAGGCAGCAGGTTCTGAATATTCAGTAACATTAGAGCAGTACGTTGCACGGGCTATATGCTGYGAACATTATTTATAGTTCACTTGTGAGTCAATTGTTTGCTGCATTTGCTGGAGGTAAGCAGGGTTTTCAACCTTTAAAWATAATTCTTAACAACAAGCGTGAATTTTATCTTACATGCACATATATGTGAGTGCGTATCACAGAGCTACAGCTAGCCGTCAGAACAGAAGCAAATAGCTGCATCAGCACAGCACAGGTGAGCTGCCACAAACCCAGGCTGACTCCAGTGTAGTTGCATCTCCCGTGAGAGCTATGCCCTCTCACCACGCMGCACTGAAAGTGGATGTGCCAGCCTGCAGGAGCCTGGCTCATGGTTACTTGTCATCACGCATCATTGCCCAGCTGTGCACTGACTGACAACGCCAAAGTTGGTGATTAAAATGTGGTGGGAGCTGCTTTTTGTCTGTGTAACCTATGGTTGAGAGGCTATGCCATATGGTGGGGGGAAGGAAATATCGCACTCCCTTGTCTCATCTGGCTTCTGGAACATTTGCAGTAAGTACTCTCTTTCATTTATAAAGCGTTAACTTATGTATGCCACCCAGATCTGTTTGCTGCAAGGATAAAGAGACAACACCTGACAACCTTGCCAAAGGTAGAGGGAAACAATTCACAGCTGACAAAGTGACAGAGGGAGTCAAATCGACAAACGTACATACTGCAAATACATAGTGTTCGAAAACAGAATTGTTTTCAGTATTATATTCAACACGCCAAAGTGGCTTTCTTAAAATTTTTCTATGCTTGTAGAGATACAGAACTTTAATTGCTCAGAATGGTCATCAGGATTTAATCTGCAGTAAGGCCTGCCAGTCCCGAAACAAGTGGAGCACTTTGCCGTTCTGTTACTTGTCAGCTCTGGCCAGGTAATGATCAGCTGCTCTTGTCGTTTGATTAACACAAGGCTTAAAAACCTATTTTTCATAATACATAAGGCTCACTTTATAAAAAAGCAATCACAAAACAATATTAAGTAGTTCTAAATTATGAGCCTAACCTCTGCAGGTACTTGCTAGCCACACAACCCAACCCAGCTGCTTGCTTCTTCTGTGGAACACGTCATGTTAATAAGCCATTTTTAAGGTTTATTTCTATATTAAGACACACTTCTGGATGAAAATAGAAATGTCTAAACTGGTTCTTTTTGTCACACTACATTATCTTCACAAAAACACTTTAGGGAGAATGGATCCTAAATAATGCAGTATAGGTCTGGGCTAAAATCGGCATGATCCTAGTCAAAATTCCTGAACTGAGGCTGATTAGATATGAATGGGATCACCTTTGCTTTTTGCAAAACCAGAATCTGACCAAGATTATGAAAAAACAATACTGGTTACAATTTTACTCAATGGGAAATTAGATTAAATGACTGAAAACACTGTCAGAAGAATTTTGGTTGGGGGCGGCTGGGGGGTCGAGAGGGATCGTTTGATTTGTGCTTTCTGGTGGCTGCTGCGGGACTGACCCGACGGGTTCCAGCAGCCCTCCTCCGCTCGCGCAGACCCTCCCGCTCCAGGAGAGTCCTGCACGCCGTCCGTGTCAGCACCGATAACACCTTCACGTGTATGCTGCTCGCTGACCTCAAACTGCGCGAATTAAAGGCCAAACCGTGGTGGAATAAGATGCAGTATTTTAGCAAGGAATACGAGTTCTGTATTATTTGGCTGCGCGCCACTCTGCTCAGAATTAAGGGATGGATTATTGTGGATTTGTTTTCTTTCAGGAATTAGGGCTGGCCCTGGCTTAGCTTCGGTACTGCAGAGGTATTAACTGAAATGCATTTCTGTCTTACAGCCTCATCCCATTTAGCCATTGTGACTTTGGAGTGACTTCCAAAGCAATCCAATCAGAATGAGTTGGCAGATTAATGTTAACTTTCATGTCAGGACTGAAGGCAGTGCAAAATGAAAATGTGAAAAGAAGAGGCATTGCACCAGCCATACTGTAGCTAAAAATAAAACTGAACTGTCTCATGCGAGCTAATGAGCCTTTGTTTAATCTACAAATGGGTAAAGCATTAGTAAACTGCCTCTGTGTATATAAATCACTCTCAAAATTTAAATAAAATTGATGCTATAGCCTCTGGCCAGTCTCACAGATCATATCCAAAGGCTGTTCTTTATTCATCCAAAATTTTGGACTGCCACAAAAGTTTCCATCTCCAAGTGGCCTTGGCAGCCACTGAGTTTGTGAGAAATTTTATATTGCAGTTCCTCAGGAGCAGTGCTGGCACGGGCAGGAAAAGATTCACTGCTTCACCTTCTGTTTGGGCAACKATTCAAATTGTGCTTTCCTCCTTGCAAGACACCAGTATGCAGTGGAGCTGGTGATATATTTCAGGGATCAGATGCCAAGTGGGGAGTTTGGATCGTACTAAGTTACACCCCCGATACAGTTTGAACATTCGTGCCAATCCGGACCTCAGAGACGAGCGATTAAGAGTGCAGCCCCTCGGCCGGAGCAYGCCACAGCTAACGAGCCCATTTATGTCCCGTGTGACTTGAGCTTCTACTCCGACACATTCCCCTCAGTCTGATGGCTGTAAACTATCATCACAATCTAAAGATATATATTTCTTCTCACCTGCATGGTATTAGTTATAGAGAGGAATACTTTTTGGTTTCACGACATTTGAACACCGTATATGATTACATTTACCTTTGGATTTACAGCTGAGAAATTTCTGTTCTCCAGGAATACTAATGATGCAACAGCATATGGTGCTTTTGGGTATCTGGCTGAACACTTTCTTCTGACTACCATTTAACATCACTGGATTAAATGATACATTACAAACAGCAAGTCCGAAATACTTTCTCTCGATGCACAGATGTTTTTTRGCTTCATCTGTAGCTTTGGAGACCCATTGCTTCAGAAGAGCTGGTAAATCTTATCCAAATTCTGACAAGTACGCAAAAATAAATAGTTAAATGTCAGATGAAATAGCTGTACCCACAAAATATCAGCTGTTGCTGTTAGCTTAGCCAGGATGTTGTTAACATAAACAGAAAATATCAAYACCAAGAATCTATCAGGACTATTCCAATTTTTACCTTCACAGATTGGTAGCAAAGCCGGTGAGTTCCAGGTCACAAGTATGCTGCTTGTCTTCAAAATTAAAGATATTTTCTTTTCACCAAGGCATTTTTCTGTTTCATTCTATTTCATTTTCCTATTTGCTAGAACACAATTCAAAAAAATCGCTCTGTCTACAATATTAATAACCCTTTGCTTTCATATGTAAATACACTTCTCAGTGCTGTATTTGTTTCAAGATTCAAATATCTAATTACTCTTGGTGTTCACAACAGAATGGAAGTCTTGATATATAATTTTATATGCCCACTCATTTTGCTTATATGTTGGAAGAGTGCGTGACTGAGAAGACCAGCAGTAAAATAACAGGCAATCCCACTTTGGGCAAGTCTTTAGCCTAATAATATCTCATACTGCTTTAAAATGACACAGATATTTTCCCACAAATATATTGATATAAAAAAACTGGTAATAGGTAAATTAATGTTAATATTTTTCTGGGATCTAACAACTGTATTAAATTCTAAATAGGAATGCTGTAAAGAAAAGAGAGACCTTCCCATACTTACCATACACAATTATTCTAATGAAAACATTCCAGGCTAATAATATTGTCAACAAAATGTCATCTGCAAAGTTGCTGGCATTTTCTGGAAGGTCATAATCTGGGAAAGAGTTCCAAAAATCAAATACAGAAATGATGGAAACAAAACAGGTAAAATTTAAGAGAAAAAGTCACTGCATATAGCTCATTACATACAAACTACTGAACATATTTGCATCACTTCCACTCTTGGCTGCTCTGACTCTGTCTCTCTCTCTCTCTCTCTTTTTTTTTTTTTTTTTTCTTTTTTTCCTGCAGATAGGGCCTTTTTGGCCCGGGGGCAGTGCTGGGCTCCCCCGACAAGCGGGGCTGCTCCCGCCCCCGGCTGCAGGCAGCTCGCACTTCTGCAGCGTCGTGGACGCTAGACACCAAACCTCGCGCCGCTCGAGGACCGAGCWCCTGCCCTGTGGGACCTCAGGCCTGCTTAACCTTCAGGCAATGCRCACCGCACAAAGCAATTCCGTCTTTCCATCCATTTTTTTTAATTGCTTTCTCTTTATTTCTTAGTTTCAGAAGCTATGTGCAGTGGTAATATTTATGATGCGAAATGATCTTCTCCAACTGCCCTGCTTCCCGGTAGGTGTTCACAACTCGGACTTATTGTCAGGCACATGCCACTCAAGTTCGACTTGCACAATGGAAATCACTTACTGGAAGGCTTTGGCTTCTCAGTGTAAAACACAGAAAAATGTACAGGACATTCCCCACAAGCCAAATTTGTGCAGAATTTTAAAATGAGGAGTAGTAAATGCTTTACAGAAATCATTTCCTTGCCTTCAAAGCTTTTAGTATAGCATCCCCGACATATATTAGCCTCTTTCTCATCCTTTTGAATTTATCAGGGTGTTGTTATTAAACTGAGCTAGAACAAAAATAAGCCCAGGATGTGACCCTGTAAACACATTCATAACTCACAGCATACTTCTATGAACATTGCATTTTGTCCGGATCAAATAAAATCACCTTCTGCTTAAGAGGACTGACAGATCAGTTTGTGTTGTGAGCAAARGTCTTGCAGCATTTCGTATAGGTGAAAGCACTTTGCATAGGAGTAATAATGTGTGTTAAGGATTCCTCCCACAGCTGTAATTTCTCCAGGAAAATTAAAGAGCCTGGCATGATTAAACGTCCTCTGCTCGCAAAGCCCTTGGCGGTCTGACCAGGGCAATCCGGGGTACCATGTGGTTTCCTTCTGAAGGCCTCTGAGCCAGCTCCGGTCCTTCGGCACAGTGCAGAGCCATCAGTTAATACACGGAAACAGCACAGCAGTGCTGCTGTCGTGCTGCATCCAGCCTCGCAGGTCAGACCCGTAAACCAGCTTGATTAATTAACTCAGACACAGCATGGCACTAAAGTAGCTATAGTCCTTCCCAGCCTGAAGCTGCTTTGCAAATCGCTCCCCTTGCGCAGTGTGGATATAGTTAAGGTATTTTATCTTCTTGAGGGTGACTTTAATGAGAGAATGCTCTGTCCAAGCCCCAAATGGAAACAAAAACTGACAAATACTGCAGTAAGAGCATTAAAATATACCCCATCAGGTCTTACTATTCACCATTTCATCATTTCCAGRTATGCTTTGTTCATTATAACTCGCTGAGAGCTGCGAAATGATGTAATACCACAAGCTCAGTTTTTGTGTATCAGAAGATTGGAGACCATTTTTTTTTCCGAATACCTAAAACCAGGCTTATTTCTGGTCTGAAGTTAAGCATGCAAATTTTCTGGAAGATAATGCATTTAAGCAAATTATAGAGCAACAAAAACATTATGGGTAAAATGGAACACTTTCAGTTATACTCAGTCAATGAGTATAATGTGTTAGTTTAAATGAAATAAGATTTCAGTTTGCTTTAAATGTTGCAAACTGCTAAATCCAAAAGTTATTTTCCGATAATGTTTTCTTTGTTTTCTGTCAATTTTTTTTTCAACCAAATTTGGCTGTAATAATTGCATTCGGAGATGCATCTGTCATTTGCTGTTATGGGACAACATTAAGCAAATGTCTTATTCGGCTTTCGGTTGTTCATGCTCCACCTCACATTCACCCACTTTGCGTGCACACCTTTAGAAACTGCAGCAGGAAYGATTATTTTTAAATGTAGCTCTGTCCTTGCAGCTATGAAAATAAAGCATGTACATTTTTCTCTGAAATTAATTTAAAAATAGAAAATCTGCAGATTCCTGTCAGACCTCTAAGGTTAATAAATAGTGATTGTCTAAGTTTCTTACTTCTCTCTTTTCAGATATTATTAAGTATAAAATTCTTCTCTGAAGTGACCTTTTTAGATCACTAGCAGGTTAAAATCTCAGATAAGGCTAATCCTTGATTTGATGTTTTTTACAGAGGTTATATGGTGGACTATACTTTAACTGGATGCCAGTTGTCTTGACAACCCTGACAAAAGCTGATTTTTTTCAAGCTAAGTCCATTTTCTATATGGCATGTTAAACCCAGCAAAATATATTTTAAAATACTTTTAGTGATCTTTCATAACAAATTCCTTTCATCCTCTAATAGTTTTCTCCATCCTCTTATGACTCTGATTTTTCTAGCACTGCAGGTGTGCCTCTTAGGTTAAAAGCAGATGAAAAGACACAGCGCTTGCCTGAAGGAGCTTGCAGCTGAGCCTACAGGCCTGCAAGCAGCTCTGCGCCCACCCGCCTCCCTTTGTGGCCAGTCCCTAAGAACCGGGATCCTGAATCAGCCCCGATTCTGGATCATTTAAACTAGCAAAAATTTCGCATTGAATTTAATTACAGAATAAAAAACTTCATATGTTTGCTGCTGGAACTGAAGGGCACCACGTAGTGATACCTGCGGCAGCGACCGCACCTACTGCAGAGCGAGACGGCAGCGTAAAGCAGAACCGGCACTGCTCAACTTGGAGTTTGGACGTGGGGGAGATGAAACAGTAMGAATTTAAATTTCCAAGTGGGATTAGGCTTAGTTTCCTTGGTTACCGGTGTCTAGGGGACTCGTCAGTCCAGATTTAGGAGCTTCTTGTGCATAGAAAGGTTTAGTCTCCTAAGAGTAGGACTCSTAGAAGCCACTAGGTGGGTAAAGAGTCATCTAAGCTAGTCTGTAAGAAAGTCCAACTAAGCAAAAGAAAAGGGTGCTGAAAAGGAGCATTGCTTAGGTAGTCAGAAGGTAATTACTCTTTCTAGTAGGGCAGAAAGAACCAGTGGAAAGATCAGGGTCATATCTCCCTTGTAGGCCTGATCTGGAGAAGGAATTTGAAAGCGGTTCTCCCACTTCTTCTTCCACTTTGAAGTGAACTAGCAGTGAGTTTTTCAGGGGTAACCTAGCATCTCCTCCTTCTGGCAATGGGACGTCTGAAATCTGATYTGATCGTTGGCATATGAAGATGTCCATAAGATTTGCCCTATTGGACAAGCCAACTCGTAGAATGCCTAATTTGAGATCCTGCCAGGTTCACAGCCACAGCTGCTGGGCAGCTTCAGGGTATGTGTTTGTGTTACCACCCAGCAGCTAAAATAAGGCCACCTAGAAGAAATGTTGGGGGCATTTCTGCGCCAAGATAATTTCAGTGTCTTTCAGGCTAAGTAGCAGCTAAGTTGGGCTTTGTGAGGGTCTCACAGCTGGATTTAGAGAACTGAAGTGGCAGTCTAGACTTAGCTAAAGTGCTGTCTAAAGTCCKTTGTGAAGCTGTGTGGGAAAGGTAGAGAGCTAGTCTTCTCCTGGAGGAGGATAGCTATTTGCAAGGGCTCTGACCCATGGGAAGCATTTGCCAGTATAGCTACTTAGATGCTGAGATTTCAGCACTTGCTGATATTCCTTGCTGGTTTGGGACTACATTGAGTAAGTCATCTGAACCAGTTATTGTCGTATGTATGTTCCTTATGCCTACACAGAGAGGTATCCACGCGATCAGTTCAAATCCGCTCACCGTTCAGAGGCGACCCWGAATCACCTCTATACCTAATTGGGTGCTCTGAACTGAGATATTTGTACTTAGGTGCTTTAAAGTAGGTGTTGTTTATATGGCCTGAAATAGATCACAAAAGGGAGATTTGGATACAGTCAGTTTAGTCTCTGTCTTCCTACCAGCTTCTGCTTCCAAGTCCCTTCTCCCCACCCTTTAAAGGTATGCAACAAACAGAATTTCAGGATTGCATGTAAATTAGAATGAGTCCTTTTTTTCTTAATTCCATACAAATGCCATAAATATAGATTACTCTGCACTTCATCATGTAAATACTATTATTTTTATTCTATATACTACAGGATCAAATGTTAGATATTTCAAGATGAAAGATTAAGAGAAGATTTGGACTACTGTCTTGAAAATGTACGCCATTAATACAGAGAATTATTCTTGGCAGTAGGATAAATATTTTGCTCTAAACAGTAATTGTCTTTTTTTTTTTGCTAAATCTCTGCACATACTCTGTATCCCCCTTGCCAGAAAATGTATAGACATATCAGTAGCAGCATTTCTCCCTTTCGTTCATGGTTGCAGTATGTAGTAGTACTGTAGTAGTAATTTCCTCAGTAGTGGTTCATTACCAACAGTTAACAACCTCCTTCTGGCAGTTAACTAATTACCTTGCCTTTGACTCTGGTGAAAGGAAATGGSTGTCAAAGGCACTGTTCGCTCAATTAACCAAAAGCGATAGACACATGCTTAGTAATAACTGTAGAAGAAAATTCCTCCAAAATCCATTCATCTTACTGAATTTTCAATGAGAGCTGTGCAGTTTGAAATGACAAATTAAAGAAATTCAAGAGAATTAACATTTGGGGGTTTTTTTGCTGTTTTTTTTTTGAGCAAGTACCACGGCAAGAACATAATTCTGTAAAATGCAAGTTCCTAGTCTCAGCCACAGTTCACAGTGTAAAGCAGAGTAACATCACCCAGGATTTAGCCCTCTGTGATACTGAGCAACTTGAAGTAACTGAAAACCAAAGAGGCAGAGCATTTTTGATGGGTAGACTTCAAAGACTGGCATTAAGTCCATTAAATATAGAGCAATGCATTCATGTATTTCTCAGAGCTCAAATTAAAGTAGCTGCAAGCAGCTATGGCCAGGATGGTGTCTCTGGTATCCTGAGAGCTGGATGCGGCCCAGGGAATGATTCTGCTTGGCCAGCTGCCCTTTCTTCGGAGGAGGTACGGATGGAGTGGGCTGTATGCCTCCTACAGCGGGCCCAGCACCACTTCCATATGGCCGTGCAGGGAAAGACGGTATCTGTCCTCACCAGAAAGGTTGGGCTCTAACCCTCGGTCACAAACCCGCTAGGCTTCAGCAGCTCTAATCTGTGTGAGATTTGTAATAAGAAAGCATCAACCTMCTAATTTATAAATGTTTACTGGCAAAACATTCTTCAGTGAAAGGTGTCTGGGCATATTATGAAATAGTTTTCTCTATAAAAGAGAGCACATATTCCAAAAAAGCAGACAAGCTTTATCATTTCATCTGGAGGAAAAAAAAAAACATACTTCTTAAATCTCATAGTGCTAAATATGKTAACTACCACCATCCATGAGCTGTACGAACGTAACGGCAGTCCTCACCTTTTTCTCCACGTTCCCAGTGCTTGCCAGCTCTGCCCGCTGTATCGCTAGAGCCCAGCTGATGCCACATTCCGTCCCATGGCCAAAATCCTACTGCARGATGTTTTTTCATTTCTCCACAGATAATAATAGTAATTGATTCAATTGCACATGACTCACAACCGTCCAAAAACGTCTGAACACTACCTTTATTTTTTTTTCTTTCCTCACAGTTACTGTGATTTTAAACTTATGGAATAGAAATAAACAACAACTCTCCCTCCTCCAACCCCCTATGAGCTGTCACTATTCTCTGGCTCTGAGCGAAAGCAGACTTTGGAGGCCTGGAGGTGTAACAACTGCCAATATTTTTTTTTCTTTGCTTCAGAAATAATAAAAACATTGGTATATTAGAAATTCAGGATTCCAGGTCTGTGTGTTTTAAGAACAATTACAAAACATCTGAGAAAAAAGAAACATTTGTTCTCTCCCTCTGAATACAACACTTATGACCTTCCCAAGCTAGCATATTTTCTCTTCAGTCATCTATGTCTGAATGCAGTTACACCAGTTTTATCTTCCTTACCCTTCAGTAAATAAACCAAAGTACAAACCCCCTACCTGCAGTTTCTAAACTGTCAGTCTTTCCCCTCTTTTCTGCAGTAACTCAGTCCCAGGCTAGCTTTGCTTATCGGACTGAGTAAGGCTTTGGAGATCTCCATTCTGAAGGAATTACAATGGTTAAAACTCTTGAAGGTGGAKTTTTTTAGACCCAACAGAACCTCTTCAAGCCTTTTTATTGAAGAATAAGACCTTTGTCTATGTCTAATGATACGTGTCACTATGATTCAGTGGAAAGCTTTCAATCAATAGAAAGCTTTCAATTTAACGAGTAATCAAGTCTTAAAGAAAGGATCTAGAAAATTTATCTCCTACATACGATTAAACTTGCAGTCAGTGCTTAGCTTATGCCATTGAATGACTCAATTTTCTTGAATAAATTTCATATTTATTGTTAAAAACGCACACTTGAGAAAAATATATAAAATCATAGCACATGAACCTGAATACCTTTTCTACTACTTAATGAAAGGCAAAAACTGCACACTGGTAAGGTAATAATAAATASTATTTGGTACTCCTGTTCCCCCATTCCTTTCTTTGGACACTCAGATTGAATATGAAATGAGAGGTGCAACCCTTAGTGTCGCAACAGGTATATGAGAGGCTGTTTGTGTACCAGCTCTAAAACCATAAACCTGTCATTATATTAATTAATATGACATTGGTTTCAACAAAGCAGAAAGTTTAGCATTATTTATAACCAAGAATCATGAATTACTGACAGGTTAATGTTGACTCAAAGAGCTACTATAAATAACATGCAAAAGAATCAACCGACAGTGAAAATTAATCTGTACAATATTTAAGAATCAACARATACCAAGGCTTAAGGACCATTCCTGCTCTTTGGTTTAACTCTCAGTGATTAAAAGCAGACATAAATGAATTCACATCTGTCTGAGGCTTATATGCAGTGGGAATTTTGTTTTTTTCTTTACTGTTTTGATAATATCTGTCACTTTTTGATCACTGGGAACTTAAAGCATTTATTCAAGTGAGATGTCTTATGACACATCTGTCCAAGACAGAAAAGTTTTAGTGACCAAAAAGTGCCTAGATTCTGTGCTTTTGTCAGTCAGACACCGTGAATAATGAATGACAATTTGGAAAATATATTTTTCTGTTGCAAGACACTGAAAACATACTAAAAATAACTTCACTGAATATATATAGTTGTAGCTGAGTGAAGAGTAAGTATAAAATCTGTATAAAATAAATCCCACTAAGAGAATCCAAATGACAATTTATTGACTGAATTCAACTCCTGCATATCTACAGCAATGAAGAAGAAAATTCCTCTCAGTAACACTGCGATGTCAGAGCTCTCCCCATACACTGCATGGAGGATCACGGTCCAGCTCAGCATAAAGGCAGATGCAGTARCACATCCTGCCTAAGGTACTTACATACCACTCACATGGCAGATGAAGCCCAGTAACTAAGAGTAGCTTGGGAACACGACCATGTAGGTGTTTTAGCATGAAAAGAGAAAACAAAAAACAAATAAAAAAGGACACAACATCATTAATTTTTATTCCTTCTAGAATCATCACCAACATCTTCTCAGCAAGCATATCCTACCATTTATTAAAGAAAAATAGCTGGTGTGATAACCATATCCGGCCTGCTGTGGTGGAACAGGCACACCTTCTCTGAAGGTGCTCACCAACATCACTGCAGCAACCCTCCAGGTAGGTGCTTGCTGAAACGCGTGATGGAGTTTCTCTCCAAAGTGCTGTGTCGGTGCCCTACCTTCATTTCTGCTAGAGTGGYGGTGAAAACTCCCCAGGACTTTCAGTGGGAGTAAAGATTTTTAAAGTCTCTACTTATAGTTTCTTCTTTCCTTAGGCATCTGTCTTTCCAGCATCATTGCATAATTTTTCATGCTTCTAAGAGAACTACATATTTATCAGTCATTCAGTAAATATTCCAACAAAATAGTTTAGGTATCGGTTTTATTGCTATTTCCAAGTATGAAAGCTGTAGCCCCTAATTAGTTTAAAAAATATTCAGCAGCATTAATCAGGATAAGCTTTTTGAGTTTCTATGAAACTGTGTTCTTAAAGCTGTCAGAGCGAACAGTCTATGCTATTTTGTAGGACACTTCAAAATGGTAACAACCAGACTGCACATAAAAAGGATGTTTTCCTCTATAAACAAAAAAGGGATTTGCATTGCATAACAGCTGCAGGGCTGGTTTCAGCTGCATTATTTCACAKAGTGATGATGTGAGAATTGCAAGGTGATCTGGGGTGAAAAGCACAGTATGTTTCCTAAACTAGAAACATACAAACCCTATTGATGCATCTTGATAAAACTTAACTTCAAAACCATCAGAAAATAACATATCTTCTTAAAARCCTTCATAAATCTTTAGCGCCTTGGCACTGCACCATGTCTGTAATACTCGTGTCCTTAATAGAAAAGATTTTATCTTGATTACAGTTTACTATTCAAGGTATATATTTTTCAGTCTAAATCTGCCGTAGCCTTTGTGCTAGCTGCTGTGTGCAGATGAAAGGCATCCTGTGATGCTCAGCGCTTGGGATGTTTGTCACTTCCATGACTCTTGCTTGAGGCTCTCCGATAGTCATGAAACAATCTGAGGGTGTAGCCAGAGGTTTGAAGTTAACCAAAAATGACTGACTTTATATCTAGGACTATGTTAAATAAGGTTAGGTCAGCTGGTTTAAGTAAATGCACTATTTATAGAGCACACTGGTTTTAAAATAAATATTTTTCATGGGAATACTTAGAATAAAGCCTCATTATATCCCTCATTTTGTTCCTTAAACCAAAGGGGCATTTGCGCCAAGTCATTCTGAGTTATCATTTGATAACATTTCTTTAACTATTTATCCTGTCYTACAAGAGTTATTTTGCAAGTGTAGGGCGAAAATTGAATGTGTACGTTGASACTGGAATCTRTAAAATGTTATTTCACCACTAAGAGAAAAAAATATRTACAAAATATATGGCAAACTGTTTGAACAAATTCTTATGAGAAACCGYGAGCTGTGTACAGAGCCTTATAGASAGAAGCCAAAAATTAGTTAAGATTGCYCAGTTTTGTTTTTTGAGAAAATTGTATCATTGAACATTAAACTGSAGAAGGGAGTCCTTTGCTTCARGAATATTAAATTTCTTTTAAATGGCTTAGCAATATTTTCTACAGAGTTTGTAAGAAAATGTCTTATTCTCTTATTGTCAAAGAAGGTGTTGTCTTAGAGGCAGATAATATTGACTTTATGACAGGGGGATTATCTGTGGAAGAATGTTTTGAATGACGGCTGCTCGACAGTGAACCGCAGGCTGGGAAAGAAGGAAGAGGGGGTTATTGCTTCAAGTCCGGTGTATCTGGGTTCCAGATCGTACCAGTTCGGTGTATCTGATGCTTGCTTGGGCTTCTTTTGAGGAATATCTGGAATGCATCAGTATTGTATATAATGCTTCTTTTCAATCAGCTGTTTTCTGTAATTACACATTTCTGGAGCAAGAAATCCAGCCAAGAATCACCATTTCTTGTTCTCCTGCAGAGACATGCACGCGAAAGCCTAGGTGCGGACTCTCGTACAACCTCAGTAGGTTCGTATTGCAGATGGCAAGACACGTGATGAAGGGGAACTCAAGAACAACCCTCTTTATTGTGYAATTTGTAGTTTTATGATAGCATTGAATTAATCTCATGCTAGTTTATTACAGGGACTTCCCACTTTTATCACWCAATTAACACAAGAGAGCTGCCTGCATAGTACTCTCTTGATTTTTTATTGTTTTCTCCTTTCTTCCTTTACACTTAAAATTTGTATCTACAATTTTTTTACTTTACTTTTGTTTTTAAGTTTATACTTAAAATTTACTTTATAAGATTTACTGATCACTGATTACTGATCACATTCACTATTTGCATACATGGGTGCATAAGAAAGAGTTTTTTTTTTCACATAATCTAAATTTATTTTAAAACAATCTATTTTTTCTATTCTGTACTTAATTTCTGTACTTTTTTCTGTAATTAAGTACATTTCTATRCTTAAAATTTCCTCTACTTCACTTTCCTCTACCTACTGTTTTATTCTCAAATGGTATAGTGTAAATTATACACAGATCATCTCTGACATAATTCTAAATGAGCATTATCTACTTAGCATTTTGCTATGGCATGGTATATGTTTGTTTCTGATGCTGCAGAACATGACCTAAATATACATATAGGTTAATGGGAAGAAAAAAATAGAGGGAAAAAATAAAAGTTGAGTCTTCCAGTTTAACACAAAAGAATACCCCTTGGTCTTTAGATAGTCTGATGTGGTAGTATTAATTCATTATGAGACGTTACTGAATTGTAAGTGACATTAAGTGTGAGGATGCTTAATGCTAAAGTCTTAGAGAAATAAAAYTGAGGTAGTCTCACATCTGAGATGTCTTGCTGTGAACTGCATTAAAGCGCTAAATATCATRTACTGCTATTTATTCTCTTATATATGATGATTTAAATTAATTTTCGGCATTGTACAGATTAACCGAAGATGCTGTGGCCTCACCATTACCCTCATCTCCTACTCCTTCCTACAGCAAAGTAGGGAGTTATTGGGAACTAAATTAGTCCCTGCCCAGAAGCGCTGCTTCATCCTGGCTCCCTGAAGCTTAGTATCAGAGGCAGAGAGCAAGGCATGTGGCTCAAGATCATGGTGGGCTTCACCCATGAGGCCTGACTTGTCTCGGAGTTTCCTCTAACACTAGGACTGCAGCTCTCCTTGTTGAAACGTGTGTATGGGAGTGCAAAGTACTGAATCTGCCATGTCTTAACCTATAGGTTAGAAATAAGCATCTAATTGTATTTCAGAGTCYTAGTGTAACTTAGTGAGCAGTATACATAACAAGATATTTTTTGGTCCTGAGTGATCTCAGTTCATTCTTCATT
Source organism: Rhea americana (assembly GCF_003343005.1). Classification (NCBI taxonomy): domain Eukaryota; kingdom Metazoa; phylum Chordata; class Aves; order Rheiformes; family Rheidae; genus Rhea; species Rhea americana. The sequence continues at coordinate 966,208 of NW_028185927.1, forward strand.
TTCAGTAATGTGATGAAAGGCTTATGTGAATGCATTTCTTCTTACAGATTATTTGTAAGCAAATGTTTTGAATGAGAGCTATTCATAAGTTACTCTTTATGATATCTGCTTATTACCTGTTTCACCTCCAGATAGATCCCCAAATTCATCAGTGCTTCTCAGGATGGTCATGTGAAGATTTACAATGCAAATATTTTCAGGCAAGCATGTTTGAACTGATGTACACAACTCTCTCTCATTCTGCCAATACTCTTGTGACCAAAAATACAGTTGTGTACATCTACCTACCTATATAACATATATATCTGCTCAACACAAACATGACTGATAAAAATTGCTTGCCAAGTCTTGAACACTATTCTTGACTGAGCTTATCTTTTATTTTTACTTGATAGTTACTCAACAATAGCAGCTGGTGGCACGAAAAAGAACAATCCAGGTATTAGGTACTGTGGCCACCAGCAGTGGCCCAGCTGTCCTATCTTCAAAATAAAGGATGGATTAGTGTAACAAATTTAACATAAGCTATATTGTGACTCTGAAGATGTATGTACATGGACCACTTCTGGTATAAAATGAGAGAACCACTAATGAACACCCTTACTGAGATCCTCAGCTGAGGACTTCCCTTCCTCTACTGAGAAGATCATATTCATTGAAAAGTTAAACTTAGCATACAGGTCTTTGGGTAGTTGCTATTTTATCATTCATCATTGATGAACTGTAAAAGATGTTTTTTCAAATTTGGTGACATAACTGTGAAAGTAAAAATGGTAGCAAATGGTAAAAGATAGAGCATCTCATCCATGAAATAAAATTATAAACAAGAAATATTAGTCTAGTATGGAGACTAACTGTTTGTTTATTACTCTTGAAATGTTTGTTGCTCTAGACACATGGATTAAAACAGTCACAGAACAACCTCAACAAAATCCATGAACTAACTTCTTATACTACAGGAAAACTATTTTATGGTGACTGATTTTTTAATCAAACTACTCTGCTTTGAACACGCAAGGGACATGCAATAAAATTGACCTTTGTAATGAGAATTCAACATTTGATCAAGGGTTTTTAGAAAATTTTACACAAAATTCAGAATATTGCAATCAGAGTACTAAGCACATTACAGTGCAATGATCAAACAGAACAGCAAAAGAAACTAACCCCAATGGTCAAAAAAAAAAAAAAAAAGAAAAATGTTTTGACTACTTTCTCAAAGAAGTGTACGCAAAGAGACCAGTTTGACTCTAATAATGGGCTTATGGTATTTAAACTACACAGTTAGGACCACAGTTAAGCATTTGACAGTTTGTAGCCACATTAAAAAGACTATAGGCACTTATGTCAGAAATTGTACAATACAGTCAAAATTAAGAGGAAAGGTTCAGAAGAAATAGGAAAGATCAGCTGGAAACCACTGAATTGTGAAATATCACCTTTTTGATGATACTCACTGATATCAGCAGGCAAAAATAGAAGGCACGTTCTGCAGAAGAGTTAGTAAATTAGTTTGACTGAATAGAGAAAGGAACACGTGCATTGGAAAAGCAAGGAGAAGATAGTGGACAACGGGCATGAGAGAAAAGAAACAAAAGAGATATTAAGCAGTAACATTCTTTAGTGTGGACCCATTTCTATATTATCTGTGAAACTCTTATCTTGTGGAAATAAGCAAGTCTTGGCCAAAGGATTAGGGCATCTGTGAGAGTGTCAGGACATTGGGGCTTGCAACATAAAACACAGAATACATTCCACTTAGCCATAGCGTTCGGAAAGTAGTTTAACCTAACCGGCTAGATACCCACTGTAACAAAAGCATCTAAGGTAGGGAAAAGGTAGTGGAGATCCTCTATTGACCGTAAAGCAAACTAGACTATAACCTACTGTACATGCATGAAGTTTAGAAACAATTAATTTTTCCCCAGCTAACTTAACCTCAGTTAGCGGAGGAATGACAACAGTTGTTAGAATTTGTCATGAAACTGATTAAATCCTTGTCCTTGACCATCTCATGGACAAACTGGTTCTACCAGAGGAGCTGAGACAGCAACAACAAGAACATCCGATGGAAATAAGGTAATCTGTATCGGATGGTCTTTTCTTTAGCACAAGCCAGTGCTACACAATTGCGCTGTCACTTGGAAGGATGAAAGAATCCCAAAAGAGAAAACAATACCAGCTGTGACTAGGTTCAACAAATTAGGTCCATCAATACTTTCTGTGCACATGTAAAGCCTACCCAGAATGCTTTAGTATGCAGAATCTTGCTAAAATAAACATATGGCTATAACTGGGACAAAACAGTAAGCTTCTTTTTTTGGTTAAAAGGAAAAAAAAGAAAAAAAAAGAAATGACTTACCAATCAGTAAGGTGGAATACTTCTAAATGAAGCAATAGGAAGTAAGGCATTGAGAAATGTCCCAGGCAACGACCCAGAGAAGCAGAGGGGAGGTAAGAGCAGTCTTAGAATTTAAACCACTTTGTTATTCTTATAAATATCCTTGTTTGGAGAGAAGAAAAGGCCTCAGTTTCTTTTTCTACTGATGCATGACAAATGGCCTAAAGGCACAGTACTGCATAGGATGGATGCCACCTAGTACTTGGCTGAGTGCTCTCATGCAAGCTGAGAAATGTTTGGCAGCTAATACTGCAAAGTTAGAGGGATGTTCTGAGCCCATATATATTAGCATTTTATCCAGAAGCAGCATATGAATCAAGCCTGTGTCTCTTAATTTCATCAGAGTTAGACAAAGTATTAACATAGAAATCATGGGGAAAACGCTTGGAGGAACTGGGATCACCCACTCTGTGCCTCTACCCAAAGCCAACTTAACCATAATTAATTGGGCTTTCTGACTGCCAGACTCCTCTAAAAGGTAATCATCTCAATACACCTTGAGAAAAACCCTTAACTTTCCCAAGTCACCTGGAAATGCTAGTTTATATCTGCTGTAGTTGCCAGGCAACCATCACAATCTTCCAGTTACTAAAAATGATCTGCTGGAGTTGACCTTACTTTCATGCTAAGGTTACCCCTGCAGTCTTCCCCAAAATAACAAAATTCTGTCAATCTGCCAGAAACAAAATTCTGTCATTACACTGAAATTTTGCAGCCCATTAGCCCATAATATGAACTACTGCCTTTAGGTGTCCCAGAGGGATGAACTGCTAAAGCAACTGATTTATTTCATTTAGGAGTGATGTTTTTATTTTTCAGCGCATGTGCATTTCTTTCTTTCTTTCTTTTCTTTCTTTCTCTTTTTTTTTTTTTTTTTTTTTTTTTTTTTTTTTTTTNTTTTTTTTTTTTTTTTTTTTTTTTTTTTTTTTTTATGAAACAAGTAAAGATGCCAAGCATGTAGACTGGGGGAATAATTTTGCATTACTGTCTTAAGCAAAATCTCGATTGGACTGGATAGGACCATAGCCTAATTTAAGAAGGCAGTATCTAGCTTTAGTGCTTTTATAGTAACAAAATGGATGCCAGCATCAATACACTGAACAACACCAATGCACAGTGGATAGCCCAGAAATTCCATGCCAGTTAAATACATTAGCTTTTAATTTATTTAGCATTTACTGCTTATACTACCAATAAGGAATGATTCAGAAGCTGTCTAACAAAGGCAGGCACATATCATTCCCACTTTGCAACCAAGCGTTAAAGGATGTTAAAGATGAAGTGCTCAAATGACATAAATTTCACTATTACTTATACTTATTGCCCCTAATGGCTATTCAAGCAGCTTTGAAATTCTCAGAGGAACCATCCAGAAAAAAACTAAGGTATCAGCCAGGAAGCTACTAGAATAAACTTTAGCTCATCTAATTTTACCCAGTTTAAATGCATGTGTCTAGTCCAAGCTACRCTCTCTCCATAGATAAAGGAGATGATAGCTCCCAAGGATGGCTCATCCCACTTGAATTGTATATCTCTGCATTGACAAGAGCCAGATGCAATCCAGYAGAGACACTTAAAACAAATAACTCTTAGACAGCTGAGATTCAGTGAGWTTAATTACCCCTTTATAGGCAATCAATGGAAAGGATTGTACGAATGGACTTTAAGGTCACACTGCAATTGCGGGTCATAAAGGTAGAACTGCTCTGGTCCCAGACTGTCTGGTCCTGTCACTTACCCACTGGACATTACCCTTTCTGTAGATACTTCTCATGTGTTGGAGAGAACAATTTTTCCTGGCACTTTAAAAAAGATATTTATTAGAGTGAGTGACTCACAGTTTCTTTCCAGCTGGATTTCTTTAAYGTTCAGTAAGCTTAACATTTTAGCCTGGAAAAAAATATGATCATATTATAACAATATGACTCTTACTTCACTTATTTCAACTCAAAAATTTTTAGTTTGAGGGCTGCCRAAGAAAAGTATAATATAATATAATAGTACCAAGTATAAGTAAAATATCAGGACATCTAATGAAAAAACACAGCGATTCAAGATCCCTCTTGACAAAATTCTCCTTTACCTTTTATATCACATTCGAAAGGAAACAAGCCTTAAAAAAGGAGAAGCATAATTTACTTTTACTTTGCAACCTATCTAGGACTCAGATGAGTAAAACACAGGATGTAAAGTAACCCTGCATTTCACTTTCCACGATGTTAATATTCACACTTCTACCAATGAAGTCAATTACAAAATGAATTCAATGGTGTATAATGTTAATTTTGTTTGTTCACTCTCTCTTAAAAAATAGCAAGAAATACTATTTTGAAAGCAATTTGTATATTTGTCATAAAAAATCTCTGCCACATATGTGGCTCTTTYTCAGTCAAATGGAAGTACTTTTTACTGAGTTTTGCAGAGAATCAAGAACATAACAATAGTCCTTTCGCCTGCATTTATAAAATGCTAGTGCTGTGGTACCCTGGTAAGAAGATGTCTAATACTTCAACTGTATTATTCTTAGATCTTAAGCTGAGGCCACACTGGGCAATGACGCCTAACCTAGTGCAAAATCAAGAGTTTAACGAATGGTTTGAGCCTGAGCTGTCATCCAAAAGAGACACCGACTGCTCTTCTTGCTCGTTTGCATCCCTATATTGTTGTGTTCCTTATTCCGGAACAATAGTTTGTGAAGCTGCATAGTGAATATACAGAGAAATCTTCCACTACAGTAACCATTCATTAAGTATTTTTGTGGTGAACTAGTTTTTCAGCCCCACCCCCCTCCACCAGCCCCAGTTTGTGAGTCACACTCTTATACATGGGGTATAGGGCACAAGGATGAGGAAGGGGCTTCAAATGGGATGGGGGTGCTCAGGAACAGGAACGAACGGCTCGAAACACCTCCATGTCTGACGGTGCTGACTTAATGGTTGTGAAAAGATGATCTCAGGCACCTGAAGAGGGGAACGGTTAAAAGGTTAATGTGGGCATGTTTAGTGGGCTTATGCTGGTTAATATTCCTGCAAGCCAATTAATTTTTAATAATCAGATTTTTAAAGTAATCTGATGARAGCAGTATGAACAGCCAGTGAGTAAATAGTCTTATATATATGTACAATATTAGCAGGTTTAGAATTGACTTGCAGGATTTTAAAATAGCCAAACATATGGATACTTTGTTTAAATAGTATCTATTTTAAATATCTGAGTGTTTTCAATGAAGATAGCAGCGGAGCAGGCAACGATGCATCTTGTGTGGTTGTGCACTCAAAGATGAATGGTATCTGGAAGTAGGACAAAAGCCGAATGTAAGCAGATACGCTAGAGGATATAATGACAGTGGCTAGAAACTATCTGGATAGCAAATGCTTCAAGTTTTATGACTGGCTGTCTTTATACAATGCCAATTGTATAAAGCAAACCTTGCGCACAGAAGCTGGATAATAGACTTGTAAAATAGTTTGTGCTTCCTCCWTCAGGATCACATGGCAGATCTAGTTCTAGACCTGAATCTAGACGGGGTCAGTCTTGGTGGAGCGGTACAAGATCTCTCTGAATTAATTCCTAACCTTAGAAGAGCATATCTTTCAGATAAAAAATAACTCCATTCCTGAATCTAATGAYGGAGAAGCCACCTTGACAGGTCTTTCCAGTAGCTATTTAATCACATTGCTAAAAAAAACAAACGAACTTAGTGTGAAATTCTTTTATCCATATGGTGAGGTCATGATGAGGCCTAGTTTTAAGCATCGGGAAAGTTGGCAGTTTATGTGGATGACAGAAATTTGATGGCAGTAAAATGCCTCCAGGATGGGCACTTTTAGCCCTGGATGCCCACTCTGTCTCTGCAGGCAGAAACAAGAGACAAATTACCTGCATAGTGAAACTTTCCAAGGAGTTATYGTCCTTCCCCCCTCCAAAAACTCTGTCCTAAACACAACAGAAATCAGTCTAATAATAAGAATTGCATTAACCATTAACCAAATAGTTTCCTAAAAATATTTATGCTAATAAAGGGCATTTTATGCAAGAATTATAAATCACTTTACTAGCAATCACACCCAATTTACAGACATACAGAAACTAAGTAGTCACTTGCCTAAAGTCAAAGCACTACTTAGAAGCAGATCTGGAAATAGATACAAACCTTCTCTTTGAATGTTCATCRGAGTGTGAATCAAATGTGTTCTATGTTACAATATATCTATTTAAAGCACAAGTAAAGTTTTAAAAAGTTGATCTGTCTCTTGCATGAATTYGTACCATAATTTGGTATGAATTCACACAAATGATGGCATCTAAACCCTAAGATGCCCCGGAGAAAAACGCATAAAAATTTAAAATGAACTGCCTCTTTAAACACCATTTAAAGGGCAGTTTCCTTTCTCTCTGCCACGAGCTTTTAAAACATTTGAAATATATRAGACCTTTGAACTGCATGATAATCTGAATCTTTTTTTATTTCCACTTTTATTTATTTTTAAGGTTATTTGGTCAGGTACTATTGTAACACCAGGCCCTTTATCTTCAAAAGACCAAGTGGCTCTGACATTAATGAATGAATAAGTAAATACTTGTGGACATAYGCTGTCCTAATTTCATGCAGCTGAAGTTGTGCGTTCCCTCGGCAGCTGCTCGAGCGCACCGTCAGTGCCCTCTGCAGCATACCTGCCCATACTGCAGTAATAAAAGTACGGAAGAAAAGAGCAAAAGAGCTTTGAACRTTAACGGGCCAAAACGTGAAGAGCRTATGTAACCTAGTAATGCAGTAACCGGAGGAGCGTTCGTTTGACTTCTGTCAATTTAAAGTCGGCAGTGTGGTGCAATATGGTTGCAGTTCGATTTTGAATGTCTTGAACTCCTGTTCCCCTGCTCCGCTAACATCACCTCCCTCTGAACTAGAAGGCTGACTCCTCTGTGCTGGGGTAGTCGTAGGGCATTACTAGGAATGTGTCCATACGGCTAAAGTCATTCAGCCTTCTCATTCAGCTGCTTTCACCACTTCATATCTGCAAAAGCAAAGCAGCGCCTAGATCTCAGATCTGATACCACCCTGGTTTTCTGCTTGCCTCCTCAGTGCCTCCTCATAACAGTATGAGGGAAATGGAGGTTGTGTCTCCTAGAGCTGCTACTTCTTTCTCCTTTCTGTTTCCTTCTACTCTGAAGAGCATTCCTGTTCTCTTTCCACTTCCAGCTTACAACTRTTATAAACTTATCTAATTAGAGTTTGTAGGATTTTTTTTTTCTTTAAGTTTTCTTCAAACTGCTATGGCAAATGTTTTGAAAATCCCTGAGACAGAATTGCTTTGTTTAGATTATAAAGCTACAAGAGAAGAGAGATTTTCAGATTAGAGAAGGCTGTGCTGTATGCAAAGAGATCACACATGACTGATGTTGAAAAGAAATTGCTCTGAAGGTGTTCCGCATCAGGAAGATAAAATGAGSTAGCTTGCATATTGAAACAATTTTTATACTGTTACATAACTCAGGTTATTATGAGGACATGGCCATCAAAACAACCTGTACAGTATTTTTGCARTTTTAGAGAAACTATAATATCAAAAGCTATAAATACTATTGCACTGTTGTCTTTATTTAAGCACAGAGCTTATAGGTGGTAACCTGGAAAGTACTGATTGCAGAGCATTCYTTAATTCCAGAGAGCATCTGGAAAGAAACGAAACACAGCAGAGCTAATGTTTGGTCTAACYGATTCTGTGATAAATATCAGGTATAAAGCACACATATAGGCAAATGACGTATTATCCAGAATGATCTAGGAGTTGTATAGTTTTATATGATAATAAAAGAAAGCATATTTTATTGTCAACTATTGGAAAAAAAACACCTAAGAATGGATGTAGAACAGACAGCTCAGAGAGAGGAAGCAGCAAGTGTGAAGATGGCAGTCTGAAACACCTACTTTTCCGATTCCTTAAACTTTCACATGAAGCTCAGTAAGATACCATAAAGCAAGGGCTTTGAAGAGGCCAAGGGCTATTGGTACATTTTTAACACTTTAAATAAACAAGACTACAGTGAGCCTCAGGAGAAAGCAAAGTTTCTAGAACAGCATCAGGCTAATCAAAATAACATATTTGTCCTAAAAAGAGCTGGCACATTACTGCCAGCAGGATGAAAATTTATGAGACATGCTTGCATTCTCTGAAAAAAAAAGACACAGACATGACTGATGGTAAATGTAGGAGAGTGGGATGAATGTTTAGTTTAGTTTGCATTGACCTTTTTCATTGCATCACACATGGCTGCATCTTCTCAGCCCTATCCATGCTCAAAATTTTAACCCTCACCCATTGCTCACCTCCCATAGGACAATCTCCTATAGCTGCCAGCCAGTTTGTAACAAAAACAGCTTGTGGTATTTGGAATATTTCGGTAGATTTGGAGTTTAAAGGGGGCCTTTACATGACATTTAAAGGTGGCCATTAGTTCCATAGTTTTTGAATTTAAAAGCTTTTATTACTAGATCAAACCCTCTTTTCAAGATTTTCAAGAGCTTTTTTTTTTTTCCTGCAAATCACTGCACTTTTAGAAAGCGAATCCTAAAGAGAAACAGAAAATAAACCCTTGTGAGAGCACAAGGAGAAGGCCCTGATAACCTGGGGAACATAAGGGTTTTCAGCCAGCAGAGCTGCCTGAAGCCTTGGCCACGAGATGCTCCTCTTGGACTTTGGCCTAGTACTAAGATGGTAATGTAGCTATTCAGCTACAAGATAGTCTAAGGCCTGTGAAAAAAACAGCTTTCTGTTACCACATACAAACAAAACAGGAAATCTCCAAAAGACCACCCTAAAATCATGTAGAAAAAGCTYGACTCCTAAAAATACTTTGAGGTTGCCAAATCAAAGCATGCAAGCCTCTGGGACTCTCTCTCTCACGCTCCTTCTCAGGCTTGATTTACAGTTCCTGGTTTGTGTATGCAACTTCCTTATGTTCCATGTGGAGGAGGGCTATGTGCATGGTAATCCTCTGCAAATATCATCTTACTTGCTTTTTTACTATCCTGTTTCACCCCAGGGGCAAAATATCTGAATCTGAACCTAGCTACATCTGCCTACAAAATACCATCTCACTCTGTTGTCCWTTTCCCATGTCAAAACTCTACTTTTTGTGATGGAAGGAAGGAGTTCGTGGTCTTGTCTTAAATTAGATGGTAAGCCCTTCTAAATAATGACTGCCTTGTACTTGCTATTTGTGCAACAATAAGTCCAATAACTTGCATTTCACAACTGCAATGTGCCTAACTAAATTAATGTACAAGCTGTACATAACTACCTAAGTAGAAAATTGCTCAGACATTGGGAGGAAAGGTACCTGCTTTATTCCTCAGTGAGAATAATCCAACTACCTTCATCACTTTCCTCCAGCACAGAGAAGGTCTTCCATAAACATCAGCCTTGGCCAACTGTGATGGAGAGCAGAAAATGGACAGCCTGWTTTCATAAAGTCTTTGAGAACACAGTAAATTTATACCTCTTTATTATCATCTCTACAGTATTTGTCAGGAAAAAAACAATCAAGTTCTGCTTGGCTTTTGTCTCCAATAAATCTTGATCAAAAGCTGAAAGTGCATGAATTTTAATGCCTCACTTACTGCATGAATTATAGTKCTATACTTTATTACTTTGACCTTTTCAATATGCAGCAATTTACCTGATTGATCACTTTAGTTTTCCTCTGTTTATAGCTTCACTGACTTCCCTGGTCACTATCCAAAGTAAGCATATAAATACCAGAATTTACATTGGAAAAATAAACAAACTTTCAAAATGGAAAGATGTTCAGAATTAAAAGCTGACAATTTATTCTGAAGTAGTCTCAAGTCAATGCTGAATGTCATGTGTCAGAAGGTCTTACAGACACTAAAAATGAAGAATGAAATGTCAACTTCYGAGGCAAATTAAATGGCTAGGAATTTGTCTTCGCTGCAGAATTAACTCTAACCATATCTTGAGTATTGTCACCAAGTGCGAGTGCCATCTCCCACCTAAATAAAGCCTGAAGCTGTAGGCCATCTCCTTTTAAATGCCATCCACAAGTACAACTCCCTGAAAATCATTACCTTGAACACAGTAACAATTTCAGTTCAAGCTGAAGGATCTGAAAGGCGCATACACGACAACTTAATACAACTCATTACCTTGTAGGATGACCACTACCCAACGTGAGYGCATATTAGAGTCATTCACATACCACCGCCCTTCCCTACTTTCCCGCAGTCACCTAGATGGCCAGAAAGAACAGGCTTATCTTCTTAAAAGCATTGGTTAAATAATTCATAGAATGGTTCACTTACTCCGGCACAAACGAAAATAAGGCATGTCCCTGAGAAGACCTGCTGCCATACACTGTTGATTGCTGCCCAAGAGTTAATACTGACTAACTCTATAGGAATAACTTTATTGTAGATAAGCCATACGAATGATGTAGTAAAAATGTACATCAAGCAAACTTACAARTCTGCTGTGATCTCAAAATATGTAAGTTATTTTGGAGGTCTCTTACGTGTTAGATTAGACCTGAGAACGAGAAATAGAAGGCTGTTGATCTCATATGCTAACATAACTGGCATTGCTGTGACACTTCTGAAGAGTCTCCCGCTACCCAGTACCACGGAAGAAAGAACAGCAGGGTTTTAAGTAGKAGAGAGAGATAGCAGTAGAGGTAAAATGCAAAATAAGAGCTAAATATATCCTTGTTATTTTATGAAGTTAACAAGCAATATTATGTGGGGCTTTTTTTTCCGGTAACTTTGTTTTTTGATGCATATACAAACAATACTTCTGGCACCATCTAGTGGCCTCGTAAAAATTGACTCAGATTTTGATGCCTTCTTTGACTATATACAAAAATAAATAATTTTCAGGGGTGTCCAATGAGTTACTCAGGTATAGAATTCAGAACTAATGAAATCTTGTTCTTTTAGTTAAATTTGGCATGAAGGTCTCATTACTGATGAAAAATCAGAATGATATATTAGAAGCTTCTAAACAAGACTATAACATGAGAATCTATCACTATTTCACATTCTGATAGCCCCAGATGACTGAAAAAAGGTGTATGTGATGAAGATGCAACATTCTTCTTTGGAGTGAAATCTGCAGTCTAAATAAATGGCGTAGCCAGAGGAGATGTCTACTCCTCAGATTCCCAYTAGATGCTGAATTCTCTGATTTCTACTGCTGTGCACATTGACTGATTGTCTGAACAGAAAGTATCAGGCATGACATTTGATGTGCCACCAGTTTCTGGCACAACAGCTTTTCCCTTACTGTCCTTCAAAATTTCCACTTCCTGGAAACTAGTAGGGATGTAGTGTGAGAAGATATTGCCTCTCTGGAAGTGTTTTATTTATTTATTTATGATCTTCCCCAGACTGAGCTGTGATTTTGCAAATCTGTAGAATCTCCTCTGTCTCCAATCTCAGTCGTTTGCATAATTTTCTCAATCACAATTGAGAGATTGCTGCATCTCTTAGATAAGTCCTACCTCATCTCTCTTTTCAGGTAGAAACTTCTGAGCTTTACCATCTTCTCCCTGTAAGTGTGCCTTATGTCTTCTAGATTTTCATTCATGCTCCTAGGTATAAAAACACCTCATTATTGTTATTGTTTTTGCTACAAAAAACTACCCCTGTTTAAGACTGATAGAATTGCCTTTCTATATTATGCAGAATGAGATGTACAAACCCAAGAATATATTTGTACAATAGGTGAGGCTACAAAACAAAAGTAGATTCAAGACTTCTCCTTACTCTGCCCCTTGCTATGGTAAAGGCTCCTTACTCAAGTTAAGCATGGTGTATGTGTATSCAGCTGTCACATTTGACTTAGCAGGTTTGTACAACCTTCCTTTTTTTACAAAAAAAGTCCTTCCCTCCAAATATATATGTCAATATTAAAAATGCTTAGTGTTACCCCTCATATCCATCTTTCCAATAAGGAGCAGAAAATAAATTTTGTTTTGGACTGGCAGTGATTGTCCACTAGCTACATGGTGTGACTGTAGATCTCACTACAGGGAGTTATCCAGTACTAGTTATGTTTAAGTCATGGGATGAGTAATCAGATCTCATGATTTTTCTTCTGGTGATAAATCGATCAAAATGTCCTAGTATTTCTTAAGTCTAACATCCAAATAAAAAAAATTGCTATCAGGTATGCTGGAAATCAGGACTAAAAGTGATTTTTCAGGAAGAAATATGTGCTTCTCTCTTTCTTACAAGTAAATTTGATACTCCATGACCAAAGGTACTGCTGAAGAGGACTGTCAAAGGGTGTTACTGTCCCACTAACTTTAGCAATCAAGAATATTTCCTCACTTTCCTGATATATATTGAGCTATTTTAGTTTTATATTCTTGGCTTGCTATTATTATTCCAKAAACATTGCTTTGCATTTATCTAAATTAAATTTCTGGTAGCTGGTATTTGCCTGGGTTCCCTGAACTACATGCAGTAATTTCTCTTTGTCTTTTCTCAGGTTTATAGTTTGCCCTAATTTGCTATTRCCTCCAAATGTAATTACCGCACAATCGTTTTTCTCTAGAATGYTTATGTTATGAAGATATTATGAAATGGTACTTTACCCAGATAGGTCTTTTCTTACTGCTTCATAAAACTTTTGGATCTTATAGTTTAATTTAAAACATTTTTCTCATCACTAAAAAAGAATGCTTTGTTTCCACACCATTTAATTGGTATTAAAAGAAAAATAATTGAATGCAAAATCTAAAAAAAACTTCAACCACCTAGTAGTTATCCAACCCCAAATGTATTGAACTTCTCCTTACTTAAAGCATCATGAATCCAAACCAGCTACTGCTATTTCTTTTGCTGTACTTGGAAAGGAACTTCAGCTTAGGAAAGGACACAGTAATGACAGCTGACAAATGACAATTTTTCTCTGATTCAGAAACTTCTACAAATTCCCTGGACAGAAGATAAATTTCAGTGATCTGAAAACATCAGGGACAGCCACATAGTTGGGCTGGAAATTGAAACTCTTTTCTTTCACCAGACAACATTTATGACTTTACCAAAGAGCCAATTRCAAAGAAGTTTGAGGCAAATCCAGAGATGGCAAAATCTATGAAGTACAGGTCTAAGATGACATTATGAAAGCTTAATTTTAGAAAGATATAAATATAATCTCCCATTGTGAAAAAATGGAAGTGAAAATCAAACTGCAGAGCAATTACAGTTAAGTTTCTAAATGAAATATCAGTATAATTCTTGCACATCTTCAGTCCTGTTGCAGTTCTCCTTTCACCTCTAGAGAAGAGTTCAGGGAATTCATTACTTCTCAGAAGTTGTTCACTAAACTACTCTAGATGATATTTGTAAATCCTTGTATCATTTCTTGATGATTTCCTACATCAACTCTTCCCAAGCTTTGARAAATCAGCTATGAAATCCCCCGGTGAGGCTGGTCGCCAGTGAGTTTATTGAAGAGCTTCTTTTTCTCAGTTGTTTGACTCTGCGGCCTAGATGCACAAGGCTCATGTGAGTACTGGGATGCTGAACGCTGCAACACCTGGTTCCTTCTGGACTGTTCTGCTACCTAGTGCAACTCACGAAGCCAGGTAAGATGGCATATTATGATTAAGGGGAGCGAGGAAGRCGACAAGGCACTGGCGCTAGCCATTGTGAAATGCCCAAAGGAGACAAGTAGGACATGTTCTCCAAAGCATTGGTTACCCCTCTAGCTCAATATTCAGAGTCAGGAACCGCCTTTGTAGAGGCCATTGCCAAAGTGGGTCATCCTTTCATCCTCACCAAAAATGGATAAAAAAAAGAAAGAAAAGAAAGGAATATTTCACCTGTCTTTTTTACTGAACGGTCACTATCTCATAGTTGAAACACTTTTAGGCATGAAAGATGCTTCAAACAGCTAAGCAGCACCTGGAGCAGCACGGGGAATCCATGCTTTTTGCCTAGGCGAGTACTAGGAGCTACTTTTGACTCTTAATTATAGTGACCCTGCAGGCAGAACAAGTAGGAGAAAGACTTTTGGCTCAGACGGCCACTGATTGGTTCTTTGTAATTGTAAACTGCAACTAAATACTGGGCTTTGACATCTAAAGGGGCATCCAAAATCCTAATGCCACCTCCTCTTAACAAGGTTAAACAGCAAAAGCTTTTCCTGTTGGTGACAAAAGGCAAAATTCACTACCAGACTCACCAGCAAGACTTCCAGCCTTGCCTGTGGGATGTCCAAGACCTCTCGCATAGCCTGCCCTATTTGAGTAGGCTTTGTGTAACTAATTGACTAATATTTTTTTCCTTGTTGTGCTTTACATAAAAGCTACAATGGTGATATATTTGCCCTTCTGTTCTGGTCTGCTACTTCCCCTATTCCTATGGCTTTATAAGCATATGGTCACTCATAGATTAATAAAGTCTTTTAAATAAACTTTTAAGGATTTTTGAACTGCCATCTCTTTTTGCAGTTAGATACAGCATGCCATTTACTTGGCTTATATCAGTTTTCCTACTGGGGATATTAATTCTGAATTATTAACATAAAATCTATCTGAATCAAAGTGCTTTACTCCTGATTCTTATCACAGCTGGCTCATAAAGAGATGTATCCATGCTCTCTGTGATAAAAGTACATTGTCACCAGTAAAAAGATTTGTATTTATTCATTTATAAAAATATCATGTTTCTCTGTCTCTGAAAACAGGAAATAACTCTACTGTTAGCAGGAGAGTGGTCAAAATTATTTTTTAGTAATGATCGGCTTTCCTGCAGCGTACTGGTATAAACTGCTACACAGATGACTCATCTTGCATTTTCCACACTCTCTTGCCCGTGCCAGTGCAACGCTTCCTGGGCTAACACTGATATTCTAGCCCTGTACGTTTAGCACAGGTGGGAGCAGCTCTTCCAGTCCCAGCTCACCTCCCATTCGTTCGGTTAAGATCTTGTAATCAGATACTCCCCCCGCCTAGAATTTGGGTCGCCCTTAGAGTCCGGAGGATGGCTGTGCTGTGGGCAGCTCGAGGGTGAGAACAAGGCGTAAGAGATGAGGTGTTGTCACCCTCCTTCTGCATAAGCAGCGTCAGCTCCGTGACCTGTCAGCAGACACGTTAGTGGCGCAGCAGAAGGTTAGGCAGGTCTGGGCAGGTCTCACCGGTGTGTATATACTGGGAGAGAGGAGAAGCTGCGTTCTCACAGTGGGCACCACGCTCAGCAAGGAGATAGCTCCAGACAGCTCAGCCTCCTTGGAGAGGCTACAGCTCTTCTGCCTCTGCTCCGGTGTGCGTCCAGCAGACTAGTTAAACTGACCTCTCTGCCTTTGAAAAGGAGCAGCGCTGGGGAACGTCATGCTTAGGCAACTTGCGTCAGTCTCACTCAGGAAACTGCAGTTATCTAATGAGGGACAAGGCCGGCGCCCGCTGGCTCCCAGCTGCAGCCTTCAAGCCTGGGGAGCTGCAGCCTTCAAGCCTGCTGGGCCGGATTCGCGCAGAGTGCCGGAGCTGTAGCGGAGGCAGCGCTAGCGGCCGGGCAGCGACGCCTTCCGAAGGAAGAAGGGAAAGAACAAAAAACTTGGCTGATGTTGTGCTTTTAATGCATACAGAGCGCCGAGAATGTCCAAGGTATGTTAATTGTTCAGAAGCAGTTGTAACATAATTTCTAGATTAGTAACAAAAGCAAAGTGAAAAGCAAAAAAAAACCCTAAAAATCTGTATCTAGCAGCTAGTTATGGCTTTTATTAGTAAGAAACAGTATTTCTAACCTTGTTACACAAAATAGGTTCTCAGAAATCATTTCCTCTTTAATTAATATTCAGAAATATGTTCAATTATTTTCTTTTTTCTTATGTATATATGCAGTCAGATTTTGCTCACTAGGTGACTTCTCTTCTGAAAACTTGAGCACAAAGGCTCAAAATTATTTGCTATAAAATTAAGTCTTTGAAAGACATACTTTCTTTTCTCACAAATATGGTTTTACAGATATTATTATTATATCTACCTCTAAGTACATTGTAACATCTCTTTTGTGATGGCAAATATATTGAGTTCTTCACTATTTCAAAAGATACTCAAAATAGCTGATATAATGAAAGTCTAATTAGTAAAAAGCAGCTAAACAGGCTTGTCACAAAAGAGTAGCAATTGGAGACTCTCAGCTCACACTAAATGTTTTAATTAACAAATGGCAAAATATATAAATGGGCTAAATGACACCCCAAGAAAAAGTTTCTGGGAAAGAGCAGCCTTATAAAACCTTTTTAGTCTCATCTTCTCCAAATGTATTTTCATCTAACATAGAAATGTAACAGCTTTCAGCAACTAATAGGAAAAAAGGCTTAGTTTCTTTGAAGTAGAAACACGTTAATGCACCTTCACATCCGTTATCTGATAACTGGTCATTTCAAATTGTAAGAGCTGTAGCAGAAGCTAAAATATACATACATACATGGCACTGCAAAAGCTGTGACAAGACTGCAAAAGAGCTTTCTTATTGCACTAATGATGAGAAACGAGCACTTTACAAAGAAAAAGCTTAAGGCCATTAGAAATATTCTTTTTCTTGCTCATGTGAAATATGTAACTCCTTACTTATATTTTTTAAAGTTATTTTTTTACCAGGAATTTCTCTTAGAGGATACCATTGCTATACATACTATTGGTGAAGGCTGAGTGTAGGTTTTTGAGTTTACAACCACTCATTTGACTATCCTGAAAATGAAGTTGAAGTTCACCAGTTCAGTCCAGTTTTAACCAATATGGCCAATGTTCTGCTGCCTTCTGGGAGTGTCTCTAAGTCAGCAAAGTCCAGCTCTTGTTTTTCTTATCCAAAATAGCTCTCACTTTCTTCTCATCTGCTCTTCTGCACTGTATGGGTCAAATTTGAGACAATCTCATTTCAGGCTTCACTGTTACTCTGATGTTGGAGACTGTCATGCTATTGAGACTGCATTACTTAGAAAATAAAATGATCTATTTTTTACTCAGACTCAGTCATTTTCCATGTTTCATTAGTTTTCTACTTTGAATTTATATCATTTGGAACATCTGGAAGTTTTTCTCCATGTGTTAACAGGCAGCAATGGATTCTGTTATGACTGGATGGGAATTTATGAGTCTATATCAAGGACTACATAAAGCTGTTTTTATACAATTGGACCAAATATGATTGTTGTTATGTAGTACTTATTTTCAATTTTCTGATATTCATGTTCTTAACAGTAGAGGGAATAATTCATGTATTTTATGGGTGCAGAAAAAGACCAGGATAATACTGATCCTCTACTGATGTCTGCTGTACAGGTGGCATAACCCATCTCTGTCTTTCTCTTCGACATTATTGACAGGATTAAGGTCATCTGACATTAGCCCACTACATGGATGATTAAAAAGAAAGCCCAACTATGAAATGGCAAGATACTGTACTGCTGTTTCTCCTTGAATGAAGACCCATCCACAACAGCAGAGAGCAGCAGAGTATCTTCAGTCTCACTCTAGGAATTAGAGCTTTCWAAGCTATCACAAGACACCGCCACAGCTTTCCGATGCTCACACTTCTCAAGAGAGGTACATGAACCCTTTTTCTCAAAACCAAGGAGAAAGACTAACTTCTTGCCTTTAAAACACAGCTACCAGAGGTTATGGCAGCGGGACAATACTTGTTAWTTGACTTATTTATTAACTACATATATTTTTATTATACAACATATATTCTATCCTAGATAGAATAAGATTGTATCTTTGTCTTCTGGAAACTAAATAGACAGTTTTGACCTGTCAGAAATATGAGTGCAACGTTTCCCATAGATAATCAGATCAATTGTATCATAGCACAAATAATGATTTTGGTAACGTGATTTTATAACACAGAACTAAAGACTGGACAAGCTGCTCTACGAGACTCTGCTTGAGCAGGAGGKTTGGACTAGACCATCTCTAAAGGTCCCTTCTACCCTCAACTGTTCTRTGTGATTCTGTGACATCCTCAAMTCTTACAGACTTGGTCATTTTGAAACAAGATATAATAAGACTTTATTTAACACCAAAATTGAATCAATCAAAACATCTCTATTTTGATCTATTTTGTACTACCAAAGTGAGTGATCCTACGTCTGTAGATTATACATGCTTTATGCTGTTCTTTGAGTAGAAGAGAAGATAGTTTTATGGGAAATCTCACAGTCTTTTATGATAATACAAACACATGTAATGTTAAGAAAGAAAGAAAAAACTTTGAAATACCCATCTTCTAGTATACTTAATATTTCATCATAGAGGAATACTGTGGGTGCTCCAAAGCCTCTTTACAGAATACAGGCTGTAAGAGCAGGACGAGAAAAATAATTTTTATTTTATTTACAAGTGCATCATCACCAAAATAGTGCTCTCTAGGTCTTGATTCACGGATTGAATATGCTTGCTTACTTATAAAAGATGGCACAAGGCTGAACTTCAGCAAGCATGAACAATTATTTCATAAATCAAACCCTGTCATACCTTGTCACTTCATTAATACTGAATTACTAAATTCCATATATGGGGAATGTGACCTTCATGTTACTGATAAGCAAATTTGCTGTTATTACCACAAGTGACACAGAAAAAATTAATGATTACTAKGTTTTTAAGTAATCTTTTAATTAAAAAGCTTCCTGTCACTTCAGAAAGTTATTACACTTTTTGAGAACACCAATGGTCTTAAGAGAAAAAAGGCTTAGCCTACTTACTACCTTTCATCTCCTTCACATGTGTGCAGATGAAAGTCCTCTTTCTTCTTCGCTGTTGCCTTTTCCTTTTTTTTTTCTTTTTTTTTCTTTCTTTCTTTTTTTTTTCTTTTTTTAAATCCTTGCAGTAGAAGATGACAATTACATCTCTTANGCAGATGAAAGTCCTCTTTCTTCTTCGCTGTTGCCTTTTTCTTTTTTTTTTTTTTTTTTTTAAGAGGCTTCAGGTCCTCTGGAATGCAAAATCCTTGCAGTAGAAGATGACAATTACATCTCTTATATCCATATGAGAGCTAACTCTACTTGAACATAAAAGCGCTATCCAGATTGCTGGATCCCATCAAGGGCTCATGGAAAGTAAACATTAAAGAAACAGATTATGAATCCATGGACTATACCAAGAAGCACAGCCCACGGTGATCAGAATACCTATTAACCACTAGGAACTTAGTTCAGTTTTCTGATGTGGCATATGTGCTACAATTTAGGCACAATTCTAACTTCAGTGCTTATGTAGTCAGCCAAATTTTTGCAAATGTGTAACGCTGCATTTCTGGGACTATCAGCTTTAAAATAAAACTGAAAGGAAGGCATCTCCGAGGGAGAATTATTGTGTGTGAAGATCCCTGCGCACTTGCACGTAGCTCCTCCTGAGACGTGTTGGAATAAAACCTGCCAAGTTGATTTAAAACCTTATTTACATCAGTAAAAGTGGGAGGCTGCCAGGACCACTGACAATGATCAAACCAATGAGCAGAATGAGAAAAACCATAAAGGGACTAAGGCCGTCCAGTCATGAGTTTGTCACTGGGCAACCTCAAAGTTTCACAGCGATGAAGCAGAATTAATGAGGATAAAATAGCAAATACATGGTTGGTCTTTGTAACCCAATGTAGCCTGAGGGAGGGAACACGGAGGAGGAGCAGTCATTCTCCAGCACCTTGCTGTGATGTGCCTTTGCTTGCAGACCTCAGTCTAGCAGCAGGAGGATGAGGGAAAACCAAGACCAGGACAACAGGGAGCGGGATAAGTTTTCTCCTTAGTGAGACTGAGAATAAAGTACAATCTCAGCAAACCACACTATGACGGTGCCTGGGGGAGCTGCTCTGCCACCACTATGATTTTTGTGCTTTTCTGCTGCTTTCTGCCTTMGGCAATTGTCTACTTGGTCTGGGCCTAAGGCTGCCCCTGCCTTGGCACATATGCTCCATACAAGTCTTATGCCAGGTTTAGAAATCTAACCAGAGGAGCTGTCTCACTGGTAGCAATATTTTCAAGTGACAATACAAATTTGAAACACTGCATTATTCTGAAAGATTATCAAATTCAAGATATTAGTCTGTTAGTAGGATATAGAATACATCACTAATGCAACATTTTAATTCAGACATCAACAAAACAATCATAAAAATACAGTCAAATATATATAGACCCATAAAGCAATGCCTCCATTAAAAGATATTTGTTTGCTGATTCTCATCTTAAATACAAAATAGGAAATCAGTTACACCAAAATTCTCTTTGTGAGCTTTTAACCGAAAGCAATGTAAACTCATACACTGAAAAGAAGAAACTTGACTATATCAAATAAMTTCCTGGTRCCTAAATGCCAAGTATCACACAGAKTAAGTGTGAGAACATACCAAACATCTTTGTTTGCAAGGGCTGTAACAACAGAACTCCTTGTRTGTGTGTGAGTGTACATGTACGAGAAAAAGGAAAGAGAAGTGAGTGTTATTTACCCATATGGATCAAATAGAAATAGTATTACAGAATGATATTTCAAAAWAGAAAAGTGATGGTGACTACTAAATTCCTGACAATGATAACTAACTGGTTATAAGCGTATGTCCCAAGGAAAACGATGGGACCGAGAATAGACTTGTCTTCATAATCTACCTTTAGAGGACCAAAAACTCAGACGAAAGGCTCCTTACAGCATACAAAATAGAAACATGATAATTCCTTCAGTCTTGCAATAACTGAGTTTCTGAGAATGGGGTTTAATCTGTTTAAATTCCTGAACCTGAGGAAGAGTTTTACTTCTCTGTCCACTTCACCTTCTAAATACTGAGGATTGAGTACCCGAGGAAAAACTTTTCCTTCCCGTTAGTAGAAGTCATCTGACTGGTACTTAAATTTCTGTTCTGCAATTTCAGTAGATCTACAGTACCTTTCCTTGTTTTTATCTCAGTTCCACTGAATGTAGAAAAAAAAAACAATACAAAGAAAAAAGTAGAAAGCAAACTACAAATCTTCTAGCTTAGAAACTGGCATAATCAAACTAGAGCTTTAGGGAAAGGAAACTGTGGAGGAAACAGATCTGTTTGAGCAAAGTCTGCAGGGCCTACAACTCACATTTTCATGTTTTATAGCAGTCATATTGTTAACATTCATAACACTACACTTAAATTTTCTCATATTAAAGAAGTACACATAATTCTATTGTCAAAACACTTTTTAAAAAAATCAGCAAAAGATATCCTCTGTTCAGGGACTGTCTCTCCCCCTAGTCCACTCCAGTTCTAAAAATACTTTGAGGGTAAGCAGGATAATAAAAATGTAAAAACAAAAACAAAAATAAAAAAATAAAAATAAAATAATAAATAAATAAATAAATAAATAAATAGATGGGTACCCACGAAGCTTAAGTGACGTAAGGGGCAGTGGTGGTGGTTAGGTCATCATTCATTCTTCTACCATGCAGGAAATTACAGAATCTTTGATATTATGTACCACAGAGCTGCTGGTAAGGAATGCAAATGTTATGACTAAATTACTAAGTCATCCTTGTTTTTGTATAATATTTTTGGAGTACATCAATTTCAATTTGAAAAGGGGCAACTTCTATGTTATTCTGAACTGACCTGAGGTCCAGTTCATATTCTCCAGTCACTACCAGATCTTGTTTACAAGGCTGTGAATWTTGCTGAGTTTATTTCCAGGGAGCGATCAAGTGATAAACTGGCAACCAAAAAAATAAATAATGTACCTCTCATTAGTCACCAGAGTGCCTAGGAAAGACTAATGCTCATAATTACAATGGAAGGCCAAGAAATGGCTAGGGAGACAAAAACACCAGGAGTGACCAAAGCAAGGTCACTGGTACGAGGTACCCATCAGAATCAGAAATTACTTGCAGTCCTGATTTTAAAAGTGTGAAGATCAGAAAAGAAAGTTTTCATTTTACTCTAAGTATTTTGCTTTCTGCATTTTATTGCAGTGAGAACACTTGACTACTTAATTAGATTTTCCTAGAACACATTTGGGATGTGGAAAATTAGCAGCTGCAGGTGTTCAAGTGATAAGACATATCCTTCAGTCCAGCAAACCATGTTTTGAATCAGCTCAGGTTATTTTTGTTTGTACAAGTGTGTTTGCCTACAGCTACTCCACCATAAAAAAAAAAAAAGGGGAATTATAAACTGTTCTCTATCAAAGCAGAGGTTTTAAACAGAATATGTGCTATTTATAAGTCACTGAATAAACAGTAATTTAGATGGTCTTTCTTTATTAGTGCTTAGATGTTAAAAATCAAACATATATTGCATAATTTCCTGCTTTGAGCTTCCCTGATGAATCAGTTTGCCTTTTTTCCTCATTTTATGTTACTGGTGGATTTAGTTTGATTGCTGTTGTAATTCTGATTTGATAAGAGCATTGTTCAATTTTGTTCAGTAAAAATTAAGCTACAGAAGTTAAATTAAGATATTCATAAATTTTAAATCTAATTATTTATTAGCATGAAATCAAACCCATAGAAGCACATAGGTCTGACTTTTATATAAAATTTAAGTAAAGATAACAAACCCAAAAAGGTCAAAATCTAAGCCCAGATAGTAAGTCTGTAAGTCTATAACATGGTTTCTAAACTTACATATATGTTCTTCAAAGAACATAATTATCATAGCAATTCTCTGTCACAAATCAATAAGCATCCTGCTTTCTTTGCACTAAAGACCCGTCAGAGGTGTTTCAGATTATATTCACAGTAGCAAAGTTGTCTCTGCGATACGTCTCTCATTCTCTCCCTTTATCTTATAAATAAAAATACACTGTTTCTTTAAACTGCATTTCCATTACTCTTGCTCAGGCTGCACGAGGTGGAACACAAAGTCTCCGTCATGCYGCGGCACCTTTACTACGTAATATTTAATATAAATCCTACCGCAGTGTGCTGTAAACCTCTTCTCCCCAGGAAGTGTCCATGAACATYGGCTCCCCGAGCTTGGCTCTCTCTTGTTTCTTGTATCTCTGGACCAAGGCAACAGGTTGTTAAATTAATTTTATGACATACAAATACTCACTGTAATTGGGTAGTTGGAACAGGTATGAATGAAACCTTTTTTTTTTTTTTTTTTTTTAAGGAAACTATGCCACAAATTATTTAGGAAACTGCCACAAAATTATTAAGAGTCAAAACAATCAGTACTTTAGAAAGCAGGCAATGAATAAGCTCTGTAAATGGAAATGCCATGTATTCTACAGGAAGAAAATGTGAYTATAACAAGACCTCAGTCTTCCTGAGCAGATTTCACTCCACAGGCCAGATAATAATGTGGTGGAACAAGTGCAGTTACAGAGCTCAGTGGCAGTAGATGATACTGCCAAATTGTTTGCACTCGAGAACAGTTTTAGGACAGAGCCAAATTTTGCRTGATGAATGATGTGTGCTATGGCTCTGACTCTTGAGAACAGCCACTAAGAGCATATAGGGAGGATAAGGTTAAACACTAGCACATTTTTTTCCCCCAGAGCTGGGCTTAATGATGCAGCAATTAAAGACTATATTTGCATAATAATCTTACTAAAAATAGCTACAATAGTATCGGCTTTGCTTTCACTGTTTCATACAAGTATAATAGAGCTGTTGTTTAAGCCAAGCAAACAGGCTAGTTTTGAGGTCTTTCTTTAAATGAAGAGACTTGAGCATCTTCTATTATTTTTTTTTTTCGATATTTCATCCCTAGTGATTTCAGCTCTACTGTAGATATATCCACTTACATGTCAGAATTTGACACTAGCTTCTCAGATTCATTTTATTACTCCTGGGCTTACAATCTTTATTTTGTTTCACATTGGCTCTCCCCCAAGCACAGCTTGAAATAGATTAAAAATGAATACCATTATTTGTGACAAATCCCCTGTTAAACATGCAAAAGAGCAATACACTTGAGATGACTGAGTTTATTTCTAATAAAGTTATGGCTAAAGTGGTTTCTGAAAATAGCATTCATTGATTTTAAACTTTTGGACAGAGTTATATTAATGCACTTACTTACCTSCAGTCTCTTCTGATAAATGCTAATCATATTACGTTGGAATATGTCAGGGAGGGTTGCATGAACTTTCAGCGTTGACTTTGCTAAGACACTGGTTGCAGGGATGAGGTAATGGTCAACCAAAATTTTTCTAACTAGATCTCTACATTAAGAAACTGGTCTCTCCAGGATTATTTTAAAGGCCATAGAAAGCAAGGCTGCTGCCCTGGATTCTCCTTCGGGGGACTCAAATCCCCTCGGCTCCAGGTACTCCGCAGGTCAGGCAGAGCCCGGTCCCTCCCTTGCGAGAGCTGGGGAGAAGGCTGGAGCGCGAGGTGGCTCCCTTAAAGCTTTTCGGTTCCCTTTGCACAGAGTCAGGACAAGACCCCACCACACACTTCAACACGTGYGAGGACATTGCCTAATAAAAAGACRGAGTATTTGAGAGATCTTTATTGCCAGTRGTCATCCCACGTTACCACAGTGTATGCTGTTGCCTTAACGTATTTTTTTTTCAAAAAAATGGAAGACGTTATTAATTCATATATAAGTTGGCCAGGCTTGTGCTATACAGATRTAACAGATTACCAATGAATTCACTCATAAGGCTGTTAAAATACAGTTCCTAGTATAAATTGTAATTGTTAAATTTCTTAAGGCCATTTGTAAAAATTACAGTGTATAATGTGTATGAAAAATTTTTCTCTAAATATTTTGAACATTCAGTGTTTACACAGAAAATCTTATCTTTCCTTTCCAGACCACAGTTTTTGTGTTGGCATGGAACATTTTCTTTAACATAGAAYTATTATTATATAAGAAATCTATTTTGTCATATTTCTGAAAGCTCTGATAAATTAGCCGGGATTTCCATAGAGATACGGTACATGACTAATAGTAGAGTGGCTATATTAGCATTTTCCTTTCTTATAAAGGCAAAAGAGCTAAATATTGCATAAGTAAGGCAGGTACGATTTATTTTTAAATTATTACATAGTTTTCTAATTTAAATCCAGAGAAAATGTAACAGTTTCCAAAAGCATTAAAGCCCCAGTGTACGTTTTAAGTTGCCCTTACAGTGGGGGCTATATCAACAGTAAGATGCAGGTATCTAATGTGGCTGTTTAAATACTTGCTGCCAAACTTGACATATTGAATTGAGATGCGTAAAATGACATGTGTTCTCATTTCTGCCACAGGGCTTGCTGCAATTAAGCTAAGTCTTGACAAACATAAATAACTGGGGGGGATAACTCACCTCTGAAATACTGGAGAGACGTGTGTATTCATCGGTGAAGGGTACAGCCCGTTTCATTTGTGGTACTTAAACTAGCTGGCACTCCTGAGGGGCTAGCCAAAAAAATGCACAAGGAGGAGACTGCGATATGCTTTTACCCCAGAGCTTAACGTTTAGCATCTGTGTGGGGATGTGGGAGTTTCAGCTTCACATCCCTTTTCTGCTTGAGCAGGCTTGATTCCACATTATCCTATAAGCAGAAAAGTGACTTATATGCCAGGCTAGCAAGAACACAATCTCGCCTGGTGAAGATGTTCCATTTTGGACCAAAAAATGTCACTGAAACAGGGAYCGGGTGCCTCTGCCCCCTCCTTTCCAAGAGTCCCAGCTGATCCAGTTACTGCCTTGGAGAAATATAACCCGGAGAACAAAAACGTCAGGTTTTGTGCAGCTGACTTCTTTCCCCCTCTCTGTGCTGCAGGGTGACTCTGCCTCTCTCCCTCTGCCTTCTTCTCTAGACTAGTAGGAATGTAGGTTAAAACAAACTTAGGGGATAACGGGAGCTCCAGTCTTACCAGAAGACACCKTTAACTAGCACCCCAGATGGCTGATTTCCACCGAAGCATTGGTCAAAAGGAGGAGGGGTTGGGGAAGCGGCTTTTCCTCCCTCACCCACAGTCAGGGGAGGCACAAGTCCTACTCTCCCGGAGAGGATACCGTGAATTTCAAGCAGAGAAATATTTAATTTCCTGAGAGAATGAAGGCATTCAGCATTCCCAGCTGATAGATTCCTGACTTGTTGTTTAAGATCCTGTACTTAGGTACCTAGCTTTCCCCACCTCTGTAGGGTTTTGTATTTGATCAGTCTTATGTCATTCTTTGCATTCATGCCAATTACACCTGAAGTTTATTTTCGCAACCACAAGCCAAATAAAAGCTGTCTCTTATTTTCCTGTGAATAGCTAGATTAGAGATTAGCCAAGTTAATTCTCCTAGATTTGAGAATTCATACCAGAACCTGCATTAAAAAAAGAAACCCCCCAAAATCCTACCTAAAGTCCTACCTAAGAAAAGGAGCTCTTCTTTAAATGTTCTTGCTGCTCTCACATGCAGTGTTATTAAACAATGAGAGAATAGTCTGCAAACTCAGAGAGTCTGCAGACACACAGAGTCTCATGCCAGCTGTTATTAAATTGCATTTGAATCAGAACTTACTAGGAAATTTTTAACATCCTTTTTGGCATTGAAACACACAAGTTGGCTGAAACTGTTAAAATGTGCATGTCAATTTTTTATGAGTATTTCAATTTAAAATAACAGGCAAACTTCCAAAATGGCATGGCCAACCTATGGCAATATTTAAAAGGGGAAATTCAAAAATGTTTTTGAAATCAGATTTCCATGATATTTACAAATTTCAACAAATAACAATGGGAAAAAATAAAAAGGTAAATACAAAAATGAATTATGATGTTTAAATTACTAAAAAGATTTTCACATATTTCACACAATATGTGAGATTGTGTTTGAATTAAATGTATAAATAATTGTAGTTTATACGAGACCTTCCAAAATTGTGAGCAGGAAATCAAGAAAGAAGAGTCCCTATTTTGAATCACAAAAATCTTTTCTCTGTTTAATTTACATTTCTAACTTTTTCCTCCAAATATCTCTGAAAAATGACATGTATGCAATGTGAAATACGAATGTGCATATGGTATTTTTTTCAAACATCAGAAAAACTTCAGGGGTGGTTTCTTAGGGTCAGAGCTTTAAGAGACTATTCAGATCAATTAATCTTACCCCATGGTGAGTCAAATCAGCGTAGAAACATAGAATAATTTAGGTTYGAAGGGACTCCTGTGTCATCTGCTGCTACCCCCTGCTCAGAATAGGGCCATCTTAGAGCAGGTTGCTCTGGGCCTTGTCCAGTGGCGTTTCGAATATCTCCAAGGACAGATCTCACCACCTCCCCAAGCACCAGCCCAATGTCTGACTACTCTCATTATGAGTTTTTCTTCCCTAACATCTAATCGGAATTTCCCTTGTTGCAACTTCTGCCTATCACTTCTCATCCTATCACCGTGCACCTCCAAAAAGTGTCTAGCTCCCTCTTTTCTAAAAACTCTATGAAATAGCTGAAGACAGCAATAAGATCTCCTCTCAGCCTTCCCTTCTCCAGGTTGGGCAAGGCCAGATTATGCAGCCTCTCCCCATATATCCTGTGCTCCAGCCCCCAGCACTGTGGCCCACTGGACTTGTTCCAGYAGAACAGTGTCCATACTCGTCCTAGGGAGCCCCAAACTGGACACAGCACTTTAGGGGCAATCTGGCAGGTGGCAAATAGAGGGAGAAGATCACTTCCCTGGACCTGCTGGCTATGCTYTTGGCCAATAGACTTTTGTTTTGCTACATTAACACACTTTTGATTAAGGTTCAGCTTGTTATCCGTCAGGAAGCCCAGGTTCTTTTCTGCAAAGCTGCTTTCCAGCCACTCACTCCTGAGCTTGTACTGATGTATGGGGTTTTTCCCTCCCTGCAAGGCTTTGCATTTGTCTCTGCTGAATTTCATGAGGTTTCTGTCCATTTCACCAACGTCCTGAGATCCCTCTGAATAGCCCTACCCTCCATATCACTGTTTTCCATCAATTTGGTATCATACACAGTCAAATAATATTTATTTAYTTAAGAAGAAATTATATTTGCTCTGGACAAAAATGGAAAATGTCAAAGGAGATCAAGACACAGTCTGAGAACTTCTGCTTATTATATATTATTKCTGTCCCTCAGATGCTGAGGAATTTTTTGCAATTGTTATATTCACAACATGAATATAAGACCTACATTTTGGGAGACGGTAAATGCACTTCTGTCTTGTAAATTGTCTCTAAAATTATATTACTGATGCACCAGAGGGCAGTATGTCACAGCGAAATCTAATGTTGGGTTTATAAAAGTACACTGCTGATGGTTGTAGTACAGAAATGTTTTGGGGCTGATGTATCTACTCAGATATTCTGAATCCAGTCATTGAGCCAATTTAATGAGCCCAGGGAACTAAGCAAATTAAACATGTTTCCCTGTATTTCTTCAGCCTTTACATCTCTGTTTACTGTGTAAGCTTTGTCTATATTATTCCATACTAGGGCATACAGAGAATGTGGCCAGCAGTGACGCTATTRTAACACTGCCGCAGCAGTGCAGCCAGTGCATGGTAATGGCAAGAGTCGGCTCAGCAGCATGCGCTGGCTCTTACACTTCAAGGTCACCTTTTGGTAGCAGCAGACTGTCTTCCAGGCGCAGGTGGTCAGCCTCCCTGAGGGTCTGGAGCTGAGCTTTTCCTCCTATGGAATTTCAGGAGACAGTAAAGAGATTTGTGAAGACTCTCCAGATAGACTATTTTAACTTTCCTGGCCATCAAATCATTTTACATTGTGCCTGGAATTCAGCATGACAAGTTAATTTAGACCTCGCTGAATTTAAGTCTCCTAAGATACCAACCCACATAATTATCACCATGTAGTCTATGCAATGTTCTGTTTTACGTATTGTGAACATTTCTGCGGTATGGTAATGACTTTCTTAATATATCTACTTTTATAATATGGAAGAGCTGGGATTCACAATGAACACGTTTGTGCTGCGGGTCTGGTGAGCAGCCTTCTGCCACCATCACAGTTCACYGTTTTAAAGCAGCTTGGCAAACTGTTTTGCTACATCATAAAATAGTAAAGCGCATCAACACTGCTTGTCCTGTCTTGAAGCCTCTCCTACAGTGATCAGCGACAAGGATATTGCAAACTATCGTACAGATACGTTAAAACAGCAGCGAGAGAAAGCTTATGTAGTATCTTCTCACAACATCTGGCCTAAACCTGTCCTATCCTTTGAGGTACACTATGCTTACACTCAGCTTAAAAATAAAGGAATACTTGTGCAAGATGAACTAGTAGCTGAAGTCTCATATTGGAAAACTCCAAATAAACCAAGAYTGCAGAAGTGTAGAGCAATTACCCGCTATGTGAAATATGTTTGTATGATACTGTAGCATCTTGACAGCTAGAATCAAAAGTGCCCCCAACATTCAGTAAACAGACGTGCTTAAAAGGAGATTTAGCTTGCATTCTTAGGCACTATCAAGCTGAAAAAGCTATTCCCTTCAATTTCCTACTTTATTTTCAAGGGTTTTCTAGCCTAGATGAAAAAGTTGCTCTTAAGTATTTCCAAACAGTTGTGGGAAGATCTTAATAAAACATTTCTGTCAACATTTCAACATCAGGGAGTTTTAGGTAAATTCAGGCACACTCAGGCTATAGAAATGGAAGCAGTCCCTGAATGCTTAGAAATGTAACTCAACCATTAGTTGAAACACAAGTCAAGTAAAGCAGAGGCATTTTAAATTAAATTAAATATTTACTTTTCTTCGTGCTTGTAATTAATTAATTATATGCTATTGATTCGCAAATACTTTCAAACATAGTTCTGTGACTTAATTTTTTCCAGGATATTCCCAAGAGATCAGTAGAATTCTTATTCTAATCACATATTTTCTACCATGTGATGCACAAACTGTCAGTTACTTTCTTCATAATCTCATCCAAGAAACCACTGGTCTTTAGCTGGAACACTCTGTGTCACTTGAATAGCAGATTTTCTGTGCTTTGTTTCTTTGTTTTCAGATGAGCTGCTTTAATTCTGTCTTAGGTTCATCACTGATGTATAAATGTTCCCAAAGCATTTGAAAACTGGATCCCTTCTAAACTTTCTTCTGAATTTTGACAGTTTTTAAGAACTGAACTCAAGCTGAAAAGAAATCAAATTAAAATCCAGAGGCATGCAGGTCTTCCTTCACTTTTATTAATTTGTGCTTTAAAATCAAATTTGGATGCAAATTTAACAGCATTTTTCTCAGCTCCATTTACCACAATTTGTAATACAGATAAGTCTAGGATATCTTATTGTGTGCCCACTGTGCAAAAATATTCAATATAAAATTTATTTTTTACCCATTACTAGCAAATGCTTCATATAACTATAACAAGTGTCAGTCAGCCAGGCTGCATAAAAATGTTATCATGCTCTGATTGTATAAAAGCTTGAGAATACACTTCTAGAGTAGTGATTCTTATAATTTCTAGACTATTTTTTTCCTTTTGCATACATACCTTATAAAGCTGCTATTGTTAGAGAACTGAAACATCTCACTTATAGAACTTTTAAAATCTTTTCAAAAACACTTTGAAACATCTATTATTTTAATTGGGTAAGTGATATCAGAAAATGTGTGTTTTYGATGTCAGGATTCATTTTTTCTTGCAGGCATAAAAAATCTTCTGACATGAAATATTTCAGAAACGCTGACATACTCCTACTGCCCAGCTTCTATATTCCATGTGTGGTCCTCCTCCTCCTCCTGACAGCTATCTGCATTGATAGCCCCAAGGCAGCAGGCCAGCAGCMGTCTCAAAATCTTGAGAAGTGCAGGGGCGGTAGGAGCTCCAAGGAGTCTTGGAGCCTAGACGTTCGCTGGACGTGAGCCTAGCAGCCCACCTGCGAGGTTTGGCTGCGCCTGATGAAACCAGCACAGCTCCAGAGGCCCGCTCTATTTTGCGGATTTTTCTGATGCGGTTGCACTGAAGCTTTTTCAACTCTCATTAGCTGTCTGTGCCTTCTGGGTAAGGAAACAACCTTTCTGAGCCCTACAGCTCAAATACCACATCAGCCCCAATTACAACAGTTTTTCCTCCATGGCTTGCCAAAATAGCAACTTGAATTGCGGCTCTCTGATTTTATAGGTATGATTCTTCGTTGCCTGACCTAGTTCGAGGCAGAAAACTCTGGGATACTCGGAGTCAGGCCTCATTTCTCCAGTCTGTCCAGTCGCATTACAATGGCTGCTGCAGATCAGAGTTTTCTGAATCATCCTCTGATTTTGTGTTAGGCTCAGTCCCAAAATTTGATGGGGCACTGTGAAAGTATTTAAGGGTTATACATCACATAGATACGCATACAAAAATCCTTTTACTTCATTTTCCAAAATCTCATCTTTTTACATATAATTCAATCCTTTCCTGCTTAAGAGTATTACTTCAGAGGCAATTTTCTTTAGTTTACGATTTTAGGCAGTGCATCAYATTTTGCAACATTATAGGTTTAACCAATACTTTTTTCCCAATATCTGTTAGTGTTTTATAAAGTACTCTTCAGTATTATATTCACAGCAAGAAGTTAAACAAGAAAACAGCTCCAGACAAGAGCAACACATCACAGAAAATCTGCTGCAAAAGCATGCCATATTTGTATTTACTATGTCTCCCACAAAAAAGGTGGAATGGCTTAGGTACTGGTATGTTAAAAATCCGTACACCAATGCATCTGTTGGGTTTTCCTTGTTCTGTATAACACTAGAAAAACTGCAGCCAGAGAAAGAGATGCAAAATATTCCTTGTTCCACTCCCCACTTGGTTTGCAGTGAACTAAACTGGCGTCACTTGAAGGTTAGGGCTGAACTAGTAGGAAAATTCTGTGAAGTTCAGTTATCTTCAGCCTAATACAAGTCAACATTGTGGTCCCTTTCTGCCTCTCCTTGTGATCTTAAAATTGGAAGGGTCTGTGCTTTACTGTTGATACAGTCAGTACCCCATCTATAGGACTGTGTTGCTACTACAATAATATTATATATACTGAAATATAAAACACAATATGCTAGTAGAAAAACTGGTCAAAATAAAGCTTTAATCACRTTTTCACTGTCAAAACCTGGCTGACAATGATGAGAAGATTGGTTGACAGTAAGGTTACATCATCCGTTCAYGTAAAGTGAACTCAGTGGGAAATGGAGATTTATTTGGTATTTTGTGGCTATATTTATTCATTGCTGGTTTACAGAGACACAGGCGATTCCCATGGCTTCTCCCGCAGCTTTGCTGTCTCTTGTATTTATTCAGTTCACATCTCCCTTCAAACAAAGCTGACAAATTTAGAGTGAGAATAAAGACAAACAACGGTGACAAAGATGGAAATCGGGACATTTTGTACTGACATTGATCATGTTACTTTTTATTCTACCATTAACTCTTAAGTGATATGGAGATAGAGGTAAAGACTGGAGAGAGGAAGGAGAAAAATGGAAAYTGTAGGGAGAAAAAACAGTGCAAGAACCAAGTTCCGATTAAGGAAGACAATATAAGAGGTCACTGAATCGGGCTAACAAATTTAACCAAATATTTTTGTCTTTATAAATTCATATGAGTGAAATTGGAAATWGTCTCTGAAGCCTACTTGGGAAAAACGGGACCGATGTCTCTATAGGACTTTTAGTTCTTGCAGACGATATTCCACGCCGTGCTGCTGTGCTCCAGGCTGGGCCTGCGTAATTGGAAAGCGTGTCACGTGCGACCGCCTTGAGCCCCCAGCTATAAGGCATATCTGTATTTATTTTTTGTCTTGTCTTATTAATAGCAAAACAACCCCTACTCTGAAACCCGGATTTCTGCTCTTCTTCTTTAAGAGCGACTTTTACCTCTCAGTCAGTGGCTAGCACTTTGCATTTCATACCTCTTCTTCAGGATCCATCACGCTGCTGATTCTCAACTGAAGAATAAAGGTGTGGACTGAACCATTTGCCACGACCTCTACCCTCCTTGAAAGGTCCGAGTTCAAGGGAAATTGCCTTTACCCTAGGACTGAAGACAGGACTTCTGCTGTGCAAATGTCTTTAACATCCGTTCCCTCGTTTGCCTGCCCTGCACAGCACGTGACAGCACGGTTCCGCCTGAGAACGGTCCTGCTTTGTGGAGTTTTCATTTAGACCRCTCTCTCAAGGCTAGCTTCACGTCCTTTCCTCTGTTCTGTTTGCTCGCGTCCCAAACTACTCCACTCAGCACTCTCACGAGGACGCTGTCATCGGCTTTCACGCCTCAGGTCCTCTTTCCTCATTCTCCATGTCCTCAGTTTCTCCAACCTCAGGCCTGCAGTGCTGTGCTCATCCACCTTATTACACCTTATTATTATTAGACTCACAATTCTGCCTTTTCTCCCCCATCGCTGCCTGACAAGCSGCTTCTGACTCCAAAATTGAGAAGTATGAAGCATAGAAAAAAATAAAAAAGCCAGGTAATTTCAAATTGATGAAATGAAYGAAATTGTATATGTCTTAAAATAATCACGAAAACTGTGATTTCAGTCGGAAGTGCAATAAAGAACGAACTGTGGCTAAGCTGGGAGATCATAATGCATGTATGTTTGTTTTAATTTTTATTTATATACTTTTAATATTTATTTTGTATTTACAAGGGACGTGGCAATGTGCTTTCAGAAGAAGAAAAAGACAACGAAATCTCCTGAATACTCTTTTGTAGAAAACAAAACGAAAAACTGGGCAGAGGATGGTTCATGAATTTCAAAAGGAGCTCATGAATTTGCAAATATATCTGCTTAGTGCAGATAGGAGAAACACTTCCTCAGACATCGTGCTCTGTAATGTACTTCGACATGGTTGCTTGAGAGGTAGCAAATGAACTGCACCCTTGTCCAGAACGTCTGATCAAACGGGAACAGCCACAGCTGTGCCAAGCTCGATTCACAAAAAGGGCCCGAGCAAATTAATGCAAGTGTACGCAGCCTCTGAAAGGATCTCGGGAACCGTTCTAGGACAGCAGCCTCAGAGCAAATAATCCGGAGGCTGAAAACCAATCTGAGAAAATAGGAGGCATCTATCGTTTGCAAGAGCTTGGCTGCAGTGTGCTGGCACAAGAAAATTTTCAATTTGAACAGCTATTAGCAGGATGTCAAAGTGGACTTTATTGCAGAATCGTCAGGACTTGTGACTGTACTTTATCAAAAAAAGTGCAGTTAAAATGTGACCCTTTTTTCATTCAGAAAAAGATTAATAGCCCTATTCCGCTTGCCTTTTACTTTGCTCATATTTTGATTAAATTAAGTATTAACATACGTAGCTGTATCTCTGAACTACAGCTCCAAAGCAGAACAGAAAAAATTCCTGAACTGTCTCTCGCCAAATTCAATGAGAGGCAAATCCTACCTTTCTGATTATAATATTTCACTTTTAAGGTTATCACTTTTTTATTTCTGAGCTCTGATTTCTTTTAAAAAAAAGACTAAAAAAAAAAAAAGAAAAAGAAAAAATAAAAAAAAACAGGTTATCCAGACTGCAAACAAATAAGTAATTTTATGCTTTCAGAAGCTGGATACCAAAATAACGCACTTAAGTGCAAGGAAAGCTCGTAACATGCATTCCAAAGATTGGTATGCTGATAAGTGGAAATAGTTCCACAGGAATGTTTTATTTATGTGATTAAACACAAAAGTGAAGAATTGTGTGTGGCATGATGAGGGTTTTGATCATATCTATAGGGAAGAAAAACATCTGTAGCAAACAGAGCAAGGCAGTCCGCTAGGAACATGGTATTGGGGTGGAAAGCAGTAAGGAGTTAGAAACGATGTAAAGATCTGGCTTGCTCATGAGCTCTCTATAATTCATGTTAACCTTACTTCTAAATTTTGAACAGAGTTAAAAAAAAAAATCAGTGCTGACATCCGAGGTTTCTGAACCTTGTACTGCTTCTGAAGCTGGCAGGTCCAATAAAAGAAGGGAGACTCACGGAAATATTTGCTTTGCTTTCCAAAGAGAAAGAAGTTTCTTACTGCACTCTTGGGCTTTGCAGTTTCACCTGAGTTTATTCTTTTGGGCCTTCATCAGAGCCAGTGCTCAGGCAGCAGCACCTGCCTTATTAMGGATAATGCCTTTTAACTGCTGTCCTCAATGAGTACGCTCTTCCTGGGTTTTACTGCATTTGCCTCTCAGATGGAAATTTCCATTTCAAAAGAAAATAGTACGGTGAAAGCTAGAGTCTAATTTGTGAAAGGGATTTCCTAGCATTGCTTAACACCTGAATTTGAAAACACCTAGAAGAGGTGAAGAATGTAGGCAGTTATTTCCTGTCAAGTTCTTTCCTTTCCATCATAATTCTTAGTACTAAAGGCAACCGTCAACTGATGAGACTGTCATTCTGATTTTGATGCAAACTTCAAAAAAAAAAAGGGGGGGGGGAATGATAGGTGATTTCACTTAGTTTTAAAAAATATGCTTTCAAGTTTGACTTCTTTTTTGTCTTCACTGTTAGATGAGGATAAAAGGTCAGAACTATATTAACATCTTTTCTAAATGTAAAATTTCATATCTTTAAATTTCTCTTCCATATCCCTGAAAAGTTATTTTAAGAAATTTTAAGTTGTGTCCTTTTTACATGTATAAGAATAATGTTAGGGACAGTGTGATGTTAGAGACTTTGATTTTAAAGACGTTTTGTGGAACAAGAAGAAATAAAATATGTTTCTTAAAGGGTTTTCTTAAATTATTTCTTAAAAATAAGTATTTTGTAGCTGAATGCCTACCGTGCCCACATAGAAAATAAGAATCAATATTCTGATTTAATTGATAAGCTTTAACTTAAAAAAGTTAARGCTATTTAACTTATTTAAAACCATTTTAAAAGCTGTTCTTTGATATCTTCAACAAATTTATTTTTTATTTATTTTTTACTAAACCTCTGCTTTTTTCAGAAAACAAACATCATGGAAGCTATTTTATGTTTGTTTTCAACTCGGCGTTCAGTGCGACAGTCCATACCTTGTATGTGATCCATCATCCAAACACTACTYCGAACAGAGTGATGAGTTTGGCTCCAGCTTTTCTGTGGTGCTTATCCTTGTATAAAATACAAGYCCTCCACAAATACTCAGTATTGATTTTCACAATACTTAGTATGGTGTGAAACATCATTCTCCACTTTAGAGAGAGGCTCAAAAAACGAGATTAGTTTTCGGTTCCCAAACTGGAACAGTTATTGGAGCTGAATTTTTGAACAGCTAGGCATTTTTCTCACATCTACTGTTGTCCACGCAGAGCAGTATCTGTATATAGTTGGGAAAGCTATTTATGGGCCTCAGAAAAGAACACTTAGAGGCTACAAGGACACTATAYCCCGCTCCCCAAGGAGACATCCACCTGCCTCAGCTCCATAACCACCATTTCTCGTTCTCCAGCTACAGTTGTATCACGGCAAAACGGTGAAGCCAAGTCCCACAGAGCTTCTTCCTTCACAATATCAACAGCCTGGGAAGAAGTCAGCACCTGGTGACCTGTTTGCAAAATACTGACTCGTAAACGRAAGCGAGTCAGTTTTAACCGGACAACCCAGCAGCAGCCTGGCCCTCCCTACATCTTAAGTGCCTCATCTTGCTAATTCAGTGTGTGTACGCATATATAGATATTCACACATACACACATTCTTTATATATCTATTCAATCTCCATAAGCACAAAAGCATCTCAAATGTAAAAAAAAAACAGACCTGAAGGTTTTAACATAATTACTATTTAGCACAAAAAGTGGCTTTACATAGTTTAAGACAGGAAATGAAAAATACCATGTCCAATTATAACTGCAAGGTAAACTTGATCAGAGAGAATACGACCAGGATTGCTGGAGAGGACAATCCTGCCTTCACAAAATGCACACTGGGATCCCAGGTGAACAAGKGTGGTCAGAATCCAGCTGCAACCTCCTGTCTAAATGCTACATTTCTCGCCATTAATATCTAGAACTGCAGTGAAGTTTCTGAAGCAGTTTCTAAGGAAAAATCCTTAGAAAAACATAAGAGAGCAAACAAGAAAAATATCATTTATGTTCAACATTTGATCCATATTTTGAGAGGAAATATTCTTTTGCTTCTATCAGATTTTGCTACTCTGCTTACAACAAACAAAATGGAATTGTTTCTGTCTGACACAAACGAAGAGTTTCCACAGAGTCAGACGGCCAACGAGGAGGAGGCAGTTCAATTAATCAAGATGTTTTAAAACTAGTTCTTCTCTCACTTACATTAGGGCAAATGGAGTCACTCCATCATTGAAGATGATGTGGAAATGACTTTAATCATGTATAAAATTAATTAAAATATCTTGTCTTGGCCCCAGAAATGCTGAGGCAATTTATTTTTTCAGGTTTGAATTACTGCCTTGTCCTAAAAAGCAGGATCTGCTTGCTGAAAACAGCGGGTTACCACAGGCAGGGAAAGCACAGAAGAATATGAACTAAATTATTTGAGATTTAGGATTATTTGACCAAATCACCAATGACAAGCTATAGAGCTGTATCAGATAAAAAGGTGCCCCCTTAAGCATATTTCCAAAACCAGTTTTAAAGTGTTATCCTATTAAATTTGAACACCATTGGTAGCAAGGACACTTCTTTCTACTGATTTCTTTTTGATGTACTCTAATAAAAAGGTGGAAAATAGATTTCAGCAAATGYACCCACTGTTCCAATCACTTGCAAAACAGTAGGAGTTATTTTAATGGACATGATTTAACCTAGGCCTTTACCAAGCATGGCCTTTTATTTAAACCTGCAAAATATAATACAGGAAATCTTCTCTTAAAATAAATCTAAGTAAAATGAAAAAAAGAAGAGAAATCTCCCCAAACCCACAAATTATAAATATTTAAACTTAAAATATATTTGTTTAATGCAATATTGTATTAATGCAATAATGAAGTGAAAAAATATCACATATTGCCAGCTCACTCACTTCTGTATGCTTTCTTAAAAAAAAAAMCAAAACTAATGGTAATTGGATAATTTTTTTCAATTTAAACTTTTGATATGCTGTAAGAGGTGACAAATCAACACTTATCTCCCTTCACTGGAGTTAAAGAAATGCCTTGATTATTTGATCACTGATTAGAACAACATGTTTCATTGCAGGGTTAATTATTTCAAACAGAAATGCAACTGGAGGTACATTAGAGCATGAACAGCTTTGTATAAAACATTATAGGAAATAAATGTACAGGACGTATACCAATGGGAAAAAGAAAAGGGAAGATATAAGACTGTATTAGAGCATCAAGCACACTTACTGAGTAAAAATTATATACGYGATTCAGAAAGCCTTAGGAATGATTAAGATGCGACCATCAAAAAAAAAAAAAATCCTAGTATTGATTAGAATGTAATCAAATCATTTTAAACTACCATTACAAACACTTCACAGAAGCTAGGGTATAAAATGCCTGTAAAAGTTGCAGTTCATTTTGTGTATTTACTTAAAAAGGTGCGATTAGGATTGATCATATGGAAAGTCTTGGAGATCAAAGTTTGTTTATGTGGCTAAAGAACAGGCACAGCATAGGCAATAGTAATTGAGGATTTCCTAACTTTCACTGAACCTCAGCTCCTGAAGGCTTGTTAATGTTATCAAGCTCTTTAGCTTATGTGTGTTGGCTGAGATAACGTGATCTCAGATTGACAGGATAAAGTCGTTTTTAGATGTTGCCAACCTTAAGGGTGTGGGGCAACCTCTAAATCAGACGATGGTGTGCTTCTTGGCATCTCTGCCTCTGCGTGCAGAAAAACTGATGGACCAAAACTGCTAGCTCATTACTTCAGCCAAGCAGGCAACACCAGGTGCAAATTTAGAAAACTTGCATGTGAAATACCTAATTCAAACCAGAATCTTAGAACACTCCATGCCGTTGAACAGATTCCAATGCACAAAAATGACAATATTTAATATAAAAGTATAAACTGCACTCTAACTTCTGTCKTTTGCTCTTGATGTTTTGAGATATAATCCAAAATACTAATTTATCCCAAATTTCTGTAGGCAATGTAGAGACATATAGTCTAATAATCCCTTTTTGGGAACATAGACATTTAAAACTTTTACCTTCATACGTATTAGTAAATGCGAACAAAATAAAAAGGGAAACCAGAGAGAAATAATGCATCAGCACTTCTAGATGTAAAGGCTTATCTATGAAATTTTTGGTTTCTGTGATGCAGCATTAATGGTTTTGATCTTTTGCACCATAGCTGTACACTTTGTACACTTGCAATCAGTTTTGATTCAAGGCAACTGTGAACTTCACTCTGCTTATTACGCTCAGTGACATGGTCCAAGACTATTCAGAATAGTGACAAGCCAGCCAGCCTCACTTTTTGATCTTTATACATTTGATTTCTCCTAATTTCCAAAGAATCTCAGAATTTCTCTGGAGAAAGAGAAATACTTAAGAAAAATCTGCTGAGGTTATTCTGCTGTGCCTTGTACTGAACTGACATTCCAAAAAGCAGTTCTCAAGAAAGGTTACTTACAATCTAATTTAATTTGTAATGTAATGAGTACATTTGAGGAGCCAGGATAATGATGATGTGAAATATAGTTTGATAGATCTATTTAAGTGAACTGCTAATAGAAAAGTCACAGAAGCATTAACGATATGGATGAAAGGGGAACTGAGGTTACCTCCGCCAAGAGGTAGATCATATCTCCACCATTTCTGGACTGAAGAACACTCAGTGATACAGCTTTCACTTCCCCATTCCATTGCCTTTACCATTCAGAAGTATTTTTCTAATGTCCAGCTTGCATCTTCTTTCCTACAATTGTAATACTGTTACTTCTTATCCTACCTATTATGAAATGTTTTAATCTTCTTTAATCATTTGCTTTTATGTTTTTGTATTTTTGAAAGTTGTCATCACATACTCTGWCTTCTTCTTGCTACAGTAAATGACTTGAATGTGCTCAACCTTTCCTCATAGCTCACATTTTGTAGGTTCCAGATCATTTTTATTGCTCCTCAGTGCCAGGCCACTCTCCAGTCACGTCAAATCCCTCTTTGGGGGAGGGTCTACAAGGATGGAAGCAAATGTGAYATTTAGGTTTAGCTCAGTTGGTTAGAGTGTGGTGCTAATAGTGCTAAGGTCATGGGTTTGATCCCCGTATGGGCCCTTCATTTGAAGGTGGACTAGATGATCTCCAGAGCTCCCTTCCAACCTTACCGATTCTATATATTCAGTCCTACAACTAATAACAGTATTTTTACTTGAGGYTTGTGATTTGGCGCTGTGTGAGCAGGTTTTTTGTTTGCTTTAGAGAGGTTAAGAATGAACCACAGRAACTTTACAGTTGGTTCTGAGGTGCAAGAGAAACGACAAAGAGCAGAGTCTTCAGGAAAGCAGGACGCCAAAACTGGATTAAGTAAAAGAGATAAGAACAAAGATAAGGCAGCAGCACACTCCAGCATTGAAAGTTTGAATGTGGCWTTAACTTGGATGCAAGAAACTGCCCCAGAAAAACTGAATGAATGAACTGAATGAAGATACTGAAAGAGGAAAAATCAGATCTACAATGCAGATCAAAAAATAGCCATGAGAACTAATTTGAGATAAAATGGTTTCTATCTAAACAAATGCATTGTTTTCTGCAGAAAATGTCTACTTTTTTTTTCAAAATGAAAAAAAAACAAATACTTTTATTTCAAAATTTGTTGCTATGGTGAGGCTTTAGGTATGGTGCTTTCTAGCTATGTTTTCCTCTGTTGATCAGATTTTTAAATTCACAAYCCAACCTTGATTGAATTAAAAGTTAAAATATACGGCACTGTCTTCATTCGATGAAGACAAGGTGGCTGTTTGAGTGAGTCTTAAAGAGGAATTGTTTTGAAGAGTTATGTGCTTCGAACATCTGGAGCAAAATTCCCCGTCTAGTTCCCCCGTTCCCTCCCATAAGCATATTATTACACGTTAGAGCAGCTTCACTGGGGCGCTTTTGCCTTACCAGATAATCTGCATGTGTGTGAGGGCTCCTGGATCAAGATGAAGTTATTGCAACTCTGTGTAGTCACCAAACGGCTGCACTTTATGTTTTCTGAAACAGAAGAATGATGCTTCACAACAGCACAMCACCAGATGGTATTTGGCTTCTAATTATAGAACAAAATGCAGCTGCTTGGCTGTGCTTTACCTGATGTGACAGCAGAAAGTCAGCCACCTAGTAAATACTGTGAAAGGGATGAGGGACAACTAAATGCAGGCCAGAAGGTGTRATTGCCTCTGCTCCAAAAGGGTGCTGTGGTTGCTTCAGCCACAGGATGAGGATGATGCTATGGGATGAAGAACCCAGCAACCCAGCACACAGGAAACACTTTTTAGTTTGGTCAGTTAATTTAGTCGAATATATTTTCTGCAGCATACAAAAACACGGAAGCATTTCTAAAAAGCCAGTGGAACTATGTAAAGATGCTCATAGAAGGAACTGGTCTTTTAGTTCCAGTGCATTTATTTCTTGAAATTGGAGCTGAAATTCAAAGGTTTCTAGACACCAGACATGTCAGCTATTGCAGCGTACACATCAAGAGAGCAAAGAAGCAAGGATATTGTAATTTTCTGATCAATAAGGAAGTGATTGCCACTCTTAATTTTCCACACTGTTACCTGTAGTTACCTCCACCTGTGTTTTCTCACTTGCAACAAAATCCTCCCAGCCCCCTTCTGAGCACTCAGATGCCTGTTTGAGGCTATCTACCTCTCTCCAATAGATACCAGTGCCCAAAGCACCCGGTATTWGCCAGACACATGCAGCAGGACGAGCAATATGGCCATGATCGGTTCTTTCCTGGTATCACCAAGRGCTTTCTATTGAACTCACCCAACTTTAAAGCAATGGCAGATGTTCTCAAAGAAGAGAAGAGCCAGGAGAGAAGGAAGGAGAATTTGCCCATCTGAAGGACA
Source organism: Rhea americana (assembly GCF_003343005.1). NCBI lineage: Eukaryota > Metazoa > Chordata > Aves > Rheiformes > Rheidae > Rhea > Rhea americana. The sequence goes on from NW_028185927.1 coordinate 1,008,440, forward strand.
TCTTCCTTGTCTTGTGCATATTGTAGCGACCTTCCCGCCTTTTGAAAACTACAACTTTTAATATAGGACAGGAAAACAACAAAGAGATTACTCTTTTCTTTTTCTTTTTTTTTTTTTCCCTTTAAAGCAATTTGGGGAGATAAAGCAGAGAAATGAGAGCTATGTTGGAGATAGTTCTTACTCAGATTCACAGCACTGTGCTGAATGAGTGATATTGCTCCTTTGTAAGGACAGAGAAAAAATTATGGCAGGCATTATTCTTATTATAACACCACTTATTCTGTAATATACATCATCAACAACAACAATTGGCATGCGTGTAAAAACACCAGGCTCTAATACTGCCATTTGAATGAATTTAAGGAACCAGCATGCTCAGGTCTATACATCTTATGAAGAGCCAGCTCTAAGAGCCATGCCACTGTAAGCCAGCATCTAAGTCTCAATTTGAAATAGGATATGCTCAGAACAGCAGGTTTTTGACAGTTCTTTGCTCACAATTAGGTCTCAGCAAAGTTAAAAACTATTATGCTTCTCTGAGTCTAGATAGTGCATCAGCACAGAGCAGTTTCCAAGACCTAGATAGATCCAACCAGCTCCATTAATTTTCCTGGCTCCTCTAATTAAAATCTTTATCAAGATGATAAAAAAAATCCACCGATGGACACTTGAAATATTAGAATTGTCATATAAGAATAAATGTGGGAGAACTCTCAGAGTCAAAATAAAAATTGTCAGTACAAGAAGCACTAACATTTTGAAACCTTTAGAGGTCTGGGATACAGTCAGAATGTACTGCAAGCAAGAAAATTGACAGCTTACTGACTTCTGTTTAAATTCTATTTTTTCACACTGTATAAATCTTACATTTTTTTCAATAATAGCAAGTCTAGCATATATTAATAAGTGAAAGATAAATGAAAGATAACAGTGCTAAATTTATCTTGATCTGGCTTTGGCCATGCCAGATTTTTCTTGGGTTTTCTGAGGCAAAAAATTAAAAGCACTGCTCCTGTCTCCACTCTTGGTGGGGATTACATCAGCTACACTCAGCAAATCACAGTCCCAGGTGAGAACCTATCACTGCATCCCCCCGCTTTTTTTTTTTTCTTTTCTTCTTCTTTTTTTTTTTCATTAGAAGGGCCCCAGGTGTCCAATGTCCAAACATCATCACTCTGGTGTTTTTTTTTGATGCATACTGTGCAATACTGATACCAAAACACTTTCTAAAGGAAGGTACAAACACTCCTCTTCCAAGTCCCGTCTTTCTCAGTCCAACACACAGATCTAACACACTTCCAGGATATTTCTAGGGCACAAGTAACTAAACCACCTCCAAACATTTTTCCATTCCTCCTTCTAAATATGCACATTTCCATGGCATGTAAGAATTGGTTGACAAMTGTCAAGTTAAATATCCCTATGTGAATTCTCATTTTGTTTTGTGGGATATCACGGAGCTCAATACTACACTTMCCTCCAGTGTTCTTTCTGTGATGTTATTCAAGATCTGCCCTTTATTTATGTTATTTGGAAAGTGCCTTTAATGTCTTTTGCTCTTGGGATTTTTAACCCRTTTCACTTCCAAATTTTTGTTCCCTGAGTCATTTAGGGACTTTTCCCACTGAACTTTCTTCCAAAAGACAACACCAACTTTATTCTCCTCTTTTTCTACTTTCTCTAAGTCAGATGCCTTGTTTGCCAGAGGTCAGATCAAGTTCACCATAACTTTGCTCATGCTTCCTATTGTGTATCTTTATTATTTCCAGCAACTGCATTTTTCAAAATTACTCAGACAAAATTTTTATGGCCAGGTATGTTTAACATCCATTTGTGCAAGTTTGTTTATTGTGTATGTATAGCAGCTTCCATAAATGCCATATATGTATCACTAAAGCTAGAGAAAACATGTAATGACCTAGATTTTGAACTGAAGAAYACCCTTTGCACAGCAGTTTGGTCTGGCGTCCCAGCTGAAGGTCAAAGCTATCATTGCCCTAGACTGCTTTCTGCACGTTCTGATCAGGCTGTCAGGGATCCTGTACGTGCCCTTCGCTGCTGGACAGAGGTAGGACTTAACAGAAAGAAGATAATCAACAGCAGTTATGTACTGCAGCAGGATTAGAAGACATTATTTGTGAARAATGTTTAGGAAAAAATATTTACACAATTCCCCTCTACCCTCACTGGTTACTTCAGTTTAAAGACCAACTAACAAAACACTGCAGTTCAGAAATACAATAACTGAAAAGAGAAATGAAAATTTGACAGAGACACTGTTACACTTTTTCTTTTTTGTTTAGTAGTAATGAATTAACTGTTTTCTAGTATTTTATACATTGCACTTAAAGAGCAGGATTAAATTTACTCAATTAGGCTTTATTTCAATTAAGCTTCATACCACTATAATAGGTGAACACAAATTATTTAATAGATGAAAACATCAATATCGTGGCCATGTTCTGAGAGTTAGGATTAACTAGCAAAAAGATACTCTTATGATTTTTCACTAGGGAGCACCTCTTCATATTCTACAAGAAACTACTGCAGCAGAGAGGAAAAAAGTTCTTGTCTAAGTTGCAGTGTTATCAGAGGAACTGGAGAAAAAATATCACCAATATAGAGAAAAAACAGAGTATAAGCTAAAACAGAATTGCAATATCAGTGATGAAATAAGGAATTCTATCTGTAACAAAACTACCATGAAATAAGAGGAAGTGATAACTCCAACTCGAAACGCTAGCTGGCAGGGTCATTAAAATTGGAGCCTGCTTGAATTTCACTCTTTCTTTGCTACGAAAGGCTTTTACAGACACCCTAACAGTTTATACACTGAATATTGGACTCAAGGGAGAAATTGTGTTTTCAGAAGTGTAGAGCAGACAATATAATCCTTTAGAACAGTTACAGTGATATTTTGAAGATCAGGATAATTATCACTGACAGGACAGTGCAACTGTTTATCAATTTTAATTGCTTTAAGAAACAGCTGTAATGCATTAAGACAGACATTTATAAATTAGCATATACACTGATGAAAAAAAAAAGATACTGCACCCTTATTGCTTTTGCTTTTTGACTTAGAKGATTGGTAAGAACACTTCTCTCCCAGGGGTACTTGTACTTATGTGCTTGAATTCATGATGGAAAAAATGCTATGAAGGTGATTTGCACACTTTTTTCTTGTCTTTAAATTCCCATAGCCAGCTTTTCTGTGATCATAAATCAGTTTTAAATATCAGGCTAAGAACCTCTACAACAATAATAAATTTCTCCAGGGAATCTGTACTGTTTTTGTAATTTATAATATTTAAGAGGTAAATTAAATTGAAGTTTAATTTTTGTATCACTGCAAAAAGTCCCTCATGTAATATTATAAGTTATCACAAAAATCTATGTGTTTTAGCAAAATAGTTTGTCAGACCCAAGGTAAAATTTAGCATTACAGATCACAACCAATTTTTTTTGGTTAGGCATACAATGAGCCTGCAATGAGCAAAAAATGCTCAATACCTGTAACGCACAGTCATTAAGACAGATTAACAACCAAAGTTTATCTATCTTTTTTCTATAGTTTTAGAAAATTTGTAAGTGGGTTGACCAAACACATGAATTTGGTTGAAAAGGAACTCCTTTTGGACCTGAAAATATTAATTTGTTTCTGTCTAGAAATTTGTTTTTAGTAACACACAGGTTTGTGTCTCATTTGCTGTATGTTTTCATTCCAGTCTAACTACCTTCTCTGAAGATGCTTTCAATGCAATTAACAATTTCATTGATCACTAAAATTGGAGGACTGAATAATGAAAGTGTCTACCAGACTGTTATGAAGTCAGAAAACAATACCAAAATCTTTTACTAGTTTCAAAATACTTATCACACATAGTTTTGCTGAAGTTTTATTTTTCTTCAACTGTCGTTGGAAGCCCAGAGAAGTATTTAGTGTCTCCTTTAGCTTGAAATGTAATAGAGTAAATTAATTTGGTGGTTAATAAATCTCCCCTCAAGGGGAAAACTGGAACAGTAGACTCGTTTTTGCTTGAATTGTTAGAAAATGACTTCTTCATGCCAGTTTCCCCACCAAGGGAATAATTTTAAATAGCTCTTTCTTGAAACTGCCTTCCTAAAACATCATTTTAGTCAACAAAATTAGCAGGACACTATCAACAGTATCTGCAGACCTATTCTGTTAGGCACTACTGATATTTTTTCAGAATCTTTTTGGCCGTTTCCTCAGCATCTTCAGACAAGATTTCTGTGTTTCCTGCTGCAGTGCTCCAGTATTTCCCCGTTTCAGACATATTCTGGCACTTTGAAAATTTTTTCTGGCTTCTTCTTGGTGGCTGTTCGGTTTCTTGAAACCAGAAATGCTGTCACCATTAGTTTACAATTATGTATATGAGATAGAGAAGGAAAAAAAATGCCACTTTCAGCTTTATTATGCAGCACAATGGAAAGAAGACGGAATACGAAGGGGTTGTGGGAGTGCTGGAGATGGAAAGTACTCAGATGCATGTAGAAAATTGATCAAATATGCCTTACACACAGAAATGCAGTAAAGCGGTTAAAAAACAAGTCAGGCACATATTATAATAAATTAAAACATTTTAGAGAATTTATCTTAAAATAAATGGGACTGCTGAACATGAATGGCTACAGCAGAAGTAACAGTGAGATTAAGATACTCCTTTCTGAAGAGAGTTTAGAAATACTAGGAAGTGTATAAATGTCTGTTAAAGAGGAACAAAACTTCTGCTAATTTTCACAAATATATGCTTGACAGTGCCTATTACATTACAAACCAAAAAAATATTGGGATAACAAATTAGTACCACGGAAAAAAGTAACAAAACACGTGCATTCTTTTTTTTCCTGTATACACCTAGAATGTCACTCAAAATGTCACTATAGCAGCAARCTCTATGTTTTCAAGTCAAGAGGTTTGAATTCCTTCCTGGCTCCAGGATCCCATTGTATAAATACCAGACACGTCACCATTATTGCTCACACTAATCAGCACGACAGAATTTACAGGAACTGTACAACCCTGTATTTTCCTTCCAGCTTTTGCAAACAGACCAATTAATTCAGTAAGCTCCTTTGGRCTGTAGAAATGGTATCTCCTTACATTCTTCTCTCCTTTCAGTTCAGCAAAAGTTTTGCACAGAAWATTGATCAAGTAATTCCTCAAAACCTTTGTGAGACAACCTTGAAAAATCCACACTAATATTTGGCTTACACTGACAAACAGTGCTTACAATTATGGTGACGGAAAAAAGAAAAGTAAATGCTTATCTTGATTGCATTCACAGTGATAATGTCTAAAAAGAATATACATAACCTGGCAAATCTGTTTTCTGCACTTACAGATTACATAKAAAATTTATTAAAATAGGTGACAACAAAGCTGAACTGAAAGGAAATTTAGAAAAAAGGAAAGGATTACAGCYTAAATTAATTACAATAACTAAACCRGCATGCAGCAAGTTACRGCATATAACTTCCATCATATTGAGTCAAACAAGCTTAAGCTACTATTTGAGCTATAAAAACTGATAATRTAGATTCTCTTAGATTTCCATATTTGTGAAATAAAACATGACTGCTTAAAACACATCAAACGTTGAGTATCAACAAAAGTAGCTTATGTTAATTTGTTTTACTGCCTAAGCCTGAACCTGGTTTGTCACCAGACATAACTGAGGAGCTCATTAAACCGTGTTACTTGAATTGCTTCTAAAAATGTGCTTATAACCCTTTGCTGATKATCAGCCATGGCCAGTAGGACGAAAGCTTTGTATCTGCTCAGTAAAAGTTGCTCCTGTGTTCAATTTGAACACATCTTTACATTTTTATTACTAGTAGTATAACTAGCAAGTATAACTCGCTATCCTGGACTGTCGCTACCCTGGTTGAGTTTCACTTTTTCTATGCATCAAAGTTTAAAGAGGGAAAAAATAGTAGAGGCGTTTCTGCTTCTAAGTTACACATGCGGCAGTAATACTCCATATTCTGCTATATACACTACATACTTTAGTATTCTACATAGAATTTTTTGACAAAGTGCAAAAATTGTCTAGGAAGCCTAGGATTATACAAACAAGTCTACATCCTTGACTTATCATCACCTCCCAGAAAGCTCTCTGGGAGAGATTCTCTCCATTTCTTCAATAAAAAAAAAAAAAAAAAAAGACCTAGGCAAGGACAGGAAGGAATTTGAAGAGTTTTAATTTCATTCATCTAAGTTAAGAAAACAGCCTGTCAGGCTGCCTGAAATACTATTTATAATACAAATTGCTATAGTAAATATCAGAATATTGCAGAATGAGAATATTTCTAAAGCTCTCCTGTGATTTCCATTCTTTTCCTTGAATTGCACTCAGAAGGGCAGTTTAAYGAAAGCACTGACCATGCAGTCTGTRAGGCTCTGAAACAGAGATGCTTTTGTTCCCTGCACTAAACCACAGAATTTGAGAGCTCTGCGACAYTTCTGTCCTCACGGCTGCTAAAGTCAGTGACAAAAAGGCACATGGACACTGCACTCCCCTAAATACTTTAAACTGGGTTCTTTCCTTGAGTTTTGTTTGATACTATTGCTTTTAACCTGAAAACTGGCAGCGTCTTGTCGTGCTTGTAAAATAAAAATAGTAGTGATGAGACTTCTACTACCTCAGTTTATACCCGTATGAAGTAAAACTGATATTTCTTGTTACAGGAGGGTGAGCGATACTACATGGAAGGTAAATACCTTGCACTGTTAGTCTCAGCATAGATTTTGGTRGAAGACCTGTAGTAAAATAAGGAAGAAATACTTAAGAGTGGGGGTGTTTAGCACTATGAACTTCTCTGACTTACTAAATCCTGTGCTCCCACACCCTTTCTGAACAACCTTCACTACACTGCATCCCGGTGAAGAGTGCACTCACGCAGTACTTCACAGCACGTCTCCATCAACATCCTAGAAACAGTGACAAACTGCAGTCAAATCACACAACGGGAGCTGTTCAAAAAAATCCACGGGCTGGGGGAGCGGGCTAAAGGCCATACTTCCTCGGGGTCTTGGGAAGAGTGACAGCTTAGCTGCGGAGCCATCCCTTCGGATGCGGGTTGTGCAATCTCGATATTGAGTACGAAAGACTACGGAAGTGGGAACTAGGAAAGATTAAGTCAGGGGTATCAAGAGAAGGTGTAAACACTCTTGCACGTTTACCGCGTCACACGGARAGAGAAGGGAACCCTACGAAGCTCACATTTTCGTTAATTAGCCATATCTAACAGCCAGTGATGCTCTCCCCCCGAAGGGATGCTAGGAATTATGAAGCTCCTCCTGGGAGATGAGCGGTACCCGTCCCAGCCGCGTGTCTTACAGACGATCCCGCGCGCACAGCTCTTATTTCAGTCAGGGGCTGGCAGCTCTGCCGTTGCGCACGGTCTCGGTGAGGAATAGTACCCGTCGCGCGGCCCGCGAGCGCGACGACTTTGAACAGACCCGGCCGCGGCTCGTCTGAAACGCTGCAGAACCGCACGCGGGAGGACAACGGCAACGAAGAGCGAAGACAAAAGCACGGGTACTCATCTCGGTACGCACAGGTTTAGGACACCTCTGAGGAGGGAACGGCTCCAAACTCCAGGGGAGAACTCCGAGKGAAGGGAACCACCTCGGAGCCAAACGCCTTTTACCAGAGCTCCAGCCGGGCCCGCGGCACCGGGAATCGTACAGCCATCACAGCGGTTAACAGGCGTCGCGCTCAACAAAACCCAGCTTTGAAAAGAGACTTTCACTGCAGTTTTAATACTTTGCATGAGTAAATGGACGTTTTGGGGAAATCCTCATTTGCTGATCGTGCTAATCCATAGGGAGCTTTACTGCATCTCTACTTTCCAAAATAGTAGGAAGTCCTTACACRTTGATTTGTCCAGAAAACACCACATTGATTAATTTTAGTTGCATGTGGAAAAGACTCCCATTTCAGTATAGTATGAAACATTTTCAAGATCTAGTTTATTTTCCTCATACTTACTATTTGATTCAAAAGAGAAAACTTACGAGAGAAGAGCACTCTTTCTCCTCACATCTTCAGTGGCAACAGAATTCCTACGCAACACAGACTTGAGCTACGCACTTTTAGCTCCTCTGCAAAACCTCTCTTTTAGCTATCATTCAGAGATCTGTGAAATCATTTAAAATATCAGTTAGAACTTGCTTAGACRCCACCTCTAACTTCTAAAGCCATCCAAATTTCCTAGCTAACACGACCCTTTCCAAGGGTACCCCTTCATTTCCAAGAATACTTGGCCTTAACATTGTAGATCCACCATACTACGCCTCCAYGAAATGGTACCTTTGCACTCAGTTCGGAGTTGTTCAGTCTTTGTGAAAATAGGGCACTAAATCATGTTTTGTGCCCGTAATCCGTARCCAAAGCTAGCTACTATCATATTAATCTTCAAAACAGCCGTCAAAATTTGCAAGACGGATTGCATGAGATTACAGCACACAAAAAGGAAACGATAGTCAAATTAAAAATAATACACTTCGATCATTTCAGATCGATGAGGCATAAAATAAATTCCTGMGCTTATGTGCTGAGACAGATGCTGAGTTTTCAGAATCATTGGAAAAACTAGCATTTATAACAGCTCATGTCATTAGCCCAGTGGTAGCTGAACRCTTCCATGAGAGACTAATCTGGACAAAATTTAAGGTGATTTAAACCTGTGTGGATGCAAGTCTTAACGACTGCTGGATGGGACTATTGCTCGGCTCACTCCTTTTAAACAGTGCATCTCCTCACTGACACAGTAACGAGCAGCTGAAGGTGAGCAGCATCTTGGTTCAATTTTCTCAGTCAAATACTGTCCATTCAGGAGTGTGACAGGAGTAACAGTCTCCAAAACACTCACACCAGTATAACTTTTACTTTTCTTAAAAAAATTCTATGTATGGAAACATTAAAAATACATGCTTGAGCCTGGTCCATGACTCAAAAATAACAAAACTTGCTTTATTGTAAATTATACACAGCAGCAGAACAGGATTTCATTAAGCTGACGATTTTTTGTGAAAATCAGAGCCAGACAAAATATCAATATGATAAATTAGATTTTAAAAAAGCACTGAAAATGAACTAGACATTTTCTTTTTCCATTCTTATAGGATAGAAGTACCATAAGGATGGAAAAAAAATGCTTTATATTAGGCAAATAAACATACCCTTGTTATGTACTATCCAGTTATACCAAAATGCTGTTCTAATCAAGCACTGAGTATTCATCTTTTTTTTTTGTGTGTGTTTTTTTTTTTTTTTTTTTTTTAAATAGAAGCTTTATATGGTTTTGGAATTAGGTATGTATTCAACATCAGATTAATAACATGCATTCTAGCAAAATCTGCAAAATAACTAAAATAATGTAATCATTTCACAATATTTGTCAACATGGTACTTTTCAGATGAGGATCTTAGGGACAGAATTTAAGTCTGAAAATAGAGATTGCAGGATTAGTTCTCAGATTTTTGTTCATCTTGATCAATACGATTCTTCCATATGTAGCCTTATTCAAATCTATGAAATTGCCTCTCTGTGTGTAAAATATAATAATTCAGCCTTTAGAGTTTGATTCCTGTAAGTCAATTAGGTTGTGTTCTTTTTGCAAAAATTTATCAATAAAATTAGATGACCAGCAGAAAACAGCAATTAGAGAATAAGCATTTTGTAGCAAATCGGAAGCAAATTAACACAGAATTCTCCGAACAGCACAGCCTTTAGGAAGGAAGACAACTTAAACCTGTATTAACCAATGTCCAAAATCTGCTTTCACGGGAAATCCTTCAAAGTAGTTCCTAATTTTTCTTTCTTAAATATTGCACTGCATTCTTTCTAGAGGAAAATTTCATCGTTCCAGGGGAAACTAAATTTTATTCAATTCTCTTATGAAGTGAAATAGAAAAATGTTATTGATAACCCCTTTATATTTTGAAAATAATCCAAGGACAGTTTTCTTTATTTCACAGTTAAAGTATTTAATGACAAAAGCAAGGTTTCCAGTAAGACTCAACAGAGCAGGTCCTACTTTTTTTTTCCTGGAATGGCACAAAATTATTTCTACATCTTTGAGAACTTCTGAGGAATTTGTTACAACAGATATCAGCAAGTATTACAATTCTGGCATATTATAGCAAAACCTACCTACCTTTAAGATCACTTCTTAGAGAACACGTTTGTTAATATTTCACATAATGCACAACTTTTGCTAGACACAAAAGTAGCCTTTTAAGACAGATTTTGCAGTACAGTAGTCTCAAGTCTAACAATGCTTTTTCTTATTCTTCGCAGAACTTTAAAAAGATAAGGAAACTATTGATCTTGTTACAATTTACAAATACATTCTTTAATATGAAACATTAACCTGAATTATATATATGTATGATATGTACATGGATAGCTCATAATACTATGTTGTATACACTACAAGCTAAGTTCCAGGAGGAAACTGCAATGCTCTAAGATTTACCTTTGGATAGATGTTAGCACACACCTTCAATATTTTTCTAGAAAACACCATATCTTGTGTAGTTTAATGAACAGCAAGAACAGAATAAAAACACAAGTAAACTCTTTTTTTCTTCATCCATATCACTAGTTTACTCAAAAATCCCGTAGCAATTGGCTTCTGATGGCTGAAAAAAAGTCCTGAGTTATGATATGTAATACATTAAACTCCAACAGGAAGATATACAAAACCAATGTGGCAGAACTGTCGCTGGGACTAACGCAACGTTTCAGAGCAGTTCAGTCCACAAAGGCTCTGGAACTCAGCRGTGCAACTGTGAACTGGACCTGTCCAGCCGACAGTAAAACATGTAAACACCCGAAAATCTACGCCTTTTTTATCTGAATTTACACAATTGACTCCATTCAGCTTTACCCGATCTGGAGTTTAGATATTTCTTCTAAAGTATTGACAAGCTTAGAGGACCAGCTAGATGGCAGCAGCTCAAAGCCTGCTCCATCTTTCTCTCAACAGAAACATTTAGGTTAGGTTAGCAGCAAAATCACCTACAATATAGCTAAAAACTACTTAGAGTAGAAAAGTCGATGACAGAAGACAGYTGTGTGGTCAGAAATGCACCTGACTGAACTCTAACACAGTTATTAAAAAGTCTAACGTTTTGTCTCTAGCAGAAATTTGATTTCTAACAAGAGACTATTTTACTTGTTAATTTGCAGAAATATCCACATTCATTACAGTGGTTCTCAGATAGCTACTGACATTTCCAGAACAAGCAGTAATTGCAAGAAGCTCAACTAAGTGTTCAGAACTCCTGTCTTAAACGATACTGCTCCCACCTGCAACATGTAGCTGGCCAAACTCCTTTTTAGTTGTCAGTACAGGTTGCAATAACTGTTAGAAGTGACCCTGAAATGACTGTTGGGTATGACATAGAGGACAAATCTCCTCTTTCTCTCAATCCCAGTGTGAAATTAGAAGAAAGCTTGATACAAAATAGTTTAAGATACAGGAAAAAAAAAAGATGTAAAATTGGAATGCACCACTTTGAAGCAGTTGATGTATTTAGCTTGATTGTTCTCCTAAAGCCAAACATCTTCTTACAATATGGATATTTCCAAGAGAGATTTTCAATTACTTCAGCCTGCAGTAAACTAAAATATTCTCAGTTACTACGAAAGCTTTCATCTCTATTCCAAGCACTGCTCTGAGGATCTTAGACTGTTTAAAGTGTCATTAATAATGCAAAAATCTTATTCTACAATGAAAATGAAAACTGCAGTACATTCAGATAATGCCAGCTCTCTGGCTCTTCGGTTAGATGAGGACAGAAAATTCTGAAGTGCACTGACTTTAAAGAGCACACATATTTGAAAAACGAAGGCTGAAATTTCTGCCAGAGGTTCTGTTATAGCTTACTGTTTGAAAAAAAGAAAAATAAAGTGTGACATCTCCTTATTTTCTTTTTATTTTAATTCTAGAAGTAAATAAGAATATTTTAATAAATGTTAAGAATACAGCTGTCATGGAAGAGCAACCAACTTATTTTTGTAAGAGAAACAYCAGCAGGTAGGCACTCTTCCAGTGGTAATGTTTATTGAAAACTAAGACCCAAACTATAAGTTATGATTCTAATGTACTAAGACATGCTTTTTTAAGCCTCTATTTTAAAAATCAGTGGACTAGCTAACACAGATGTCAACTCATTTTAACCAGGTAAATTCCTGAATTCCCCCCGCCCCCAAAGTCTTAGTGTAGAATTTATGCAAAACAGGTGACTCAAAATGGTGCATTTTAATTTGTATGGGCCTTTAAGTAGAGAATCACAGGTAAAAAGAAAATGATTTTTTTTTTAACCAGATTGCTAAATTCTAGATTGAGTTCGAGGCACAATTATGTGCAAGCAGATGTAAAAATCACATTTTTCTCAGAACTCTGAGACCTTAAGCATACATTCTCCAGGTTTCATTGTACAATTCAAATATCCACCCRGAAGATAAAATATAAATATTCAAAATGCAGCACAGTAACAGATTCCCCTGTGTAATTCAGATATCCATTTCCGAACGCTGGTAATGGCACATGCAAAATTCCTACGCTAGGAAGAGGAAATACGTTTTTCTGTCTCCCGTAACAAACGGGTCTGTTCTCCACTCTAGTTATGRCCTCAGGTGTTTAATTCCAACATTCACATTCTGCTAATGCTACAGAAACTGAAAGTAGTATAACCTTTCTTTGGATTTTATTTCCACGTACATCTCACAGCCAGTTAAATATTTCCCTGTACAGTATCAGGAAAGAGTACAGGGGAAGATTATTCCTACTTTAATACTGACCAGCCTATCACTTGGTCCACTCTCCCTGTTTAACTCCTGTGATACCTGAAGTACAGGTTGGAAGTACTACTGCAGGGCTTGTGTAGCAATCCTACAAAAATAACAAAAAATAAATCAAACAGGTAAAAAATACAGTATGTTTTCTGGCACAGAAACTGAAAGAACTTATCTCCACTGAACTGGAAGGAAAAAGCTCATGAAAGTTTGGATTCTCCTGTAAAAATTGCTGAACCTAGCTTTTCAGTTCCTCTCGGGAAGATTTTGACTTTGGGCAGCATCTCAACATTTGTGCTTCATGGCAAGCTGAAAAAGAAAAAAAGAATTAAAAATGTATCACATGTAACTAGAGCTAAGCCAAGCTAATATGTCTAGTCTGGACCATAAGAGTTTTGTTAAACAAATTTTCTAAGAGACGCTTGAAATCCGGAACTTCTTTTAATATAAATACGCGAAGCATTTCCCTTTGCTACGATGGACATGCAAAGTCTCCCTTTGCTAGATGACAATATATACTGAAAGCAATAATAAATATTGAAAGTATCTGTATTATAGTTATTGGCAATAACTAACACAAAAAGTGTGTTTTTTTTCTCATCTCATTTTCCCCATCTTTATTTTTTTTCCTATTATTTATACTGTAGCCTTTTATCAAGGTCCAGGCCCCAATTTCTTTCTTTCACTAACTTTTACCATCCAAAATAGCCTTACTGCAGCAAATGAGAACTGCCTACTTTAAGGAAGCCTCAGGCAGGAATACTAAGAATAGCAAAAACAGTGCCAGAAATCATACATTCTCACTACTAATTAGAATAATACTAATTAATCAGTCCTCAAAACGATCATATTTCTTAGTTTAGCATCCATTAGCACTGTGACAAATAGATGAATATGACTGAACTATATCTAGTGCTTGTTATCAGTCAGATAGAAATAAATGAAAAACTGTGATACAACTGCAGCCCTTTATCTGACATATGCTCTGACCCCTTCTCCAGGTGAGGAGGTTTTTGGACTTGATGTAGCAAAATTAATATTACGATATTTAAAATTATTTACTGACACCACTATTTTTTTTTTTTTTTGTTGCAAAAGCATGTCTGAAATTTTATTCAATAGCCATCTTGAAAGTAAACTGAGTTAATTACACACCGGAATTCAGCTTTGCCTTTGCCACAGTCAAGCCACAGTCTCTTTTTTCACACACAAAAAATTCCCAGGCAGTTCTGTTATAGGGCAATCAGGAACAACATTTTAACACCTACACTACTTTAAGTTCTAATGAGATAATCTCCCTTGAATTTTGGGGTATCCATCCAGTGACACAGGGTATATGAATTTGCAGGAGAGAAAACACAATCATTTTCACATCAGCTGTAGATCAGATCAAGGTAAGAGAGTCTTAAACTTGATGCCAATCAGAGTAAAATGATTCTAATATACTTCTGGGGGGTGGGGTGAAATTTAATACAAAATGCATGTATTTGGAAGAGAAAGACAGTTACAATTGAATTTTACATGAAAATTGCAGAATATGAGACTTAAAAGGAAAAACTATGCACTCGTACAGGTACAACTAGGCTGAGATAGGGTTGCATAAACCTGCTCATGGGATTAGCAGCCAGAACAGAAATCAAATTGACCATTTGACAGATTTTTTCTTGGCTTTTCAAGTAGCTGAGTATGCACACATGTGGTGGGAACAGCACACACTTGCTTTCATTTTAGGAAATCCTATATTGCACTAGGAATTGAAAGGAAAAATAGCAGTAAGAGTGGTTCCTGTTAAGATAATATATATGTAATTGTCACTTTCTCTCCTACATTTCCACTGCAACAGAAATGCAGCAAGTGCAGCAGCGCAGCCGAGGCCTGACTAGCTGTAAGACCATATCTAGCACTACTTTCCTCTGTAGCAGGATGATGAGTTTATTTTAAAGTCAATTGAGTCAAGATAATAAACTCCACTAACTTACAAATGAATCATAAACTAATTTTGAATTTCTAAACCTGTCAGGAACCCACACACACCTCTTGCTCATACTTGCCCTTAAAACATTGTTGGAAAAGCTTAGAATGCAAGCAGACCAGACTATACAGACTTTTCTACACGCGTCACTACAAATTTTGCATGTCTGAAATAAAACTGCGTTTARTTTTGACAAATAATCTGATGAAGTACTGTCAGAGATAAAAAGATGTAGAGTCAYGCAATATCACACAACATGTATCGCCTTCACACAAAATATTTAACACACTAAATGCCCAGCAAACAAGAAGAGATTCAATTATAAAAAGAAACCCACAAAATAGATTTGATAGAAAATAGAACAGAATAGAATACAGCATATTCACTGCAATCTTAATCACACTTTAAAATATCGAGGAATGTAAGTTATTCTTATTTCCAAAATTATGCCACAATTAAGTCCTCATTTACTAATAGAGTACTCCATCAGTTTGAGTCAAGTTTCAAACCCTCTAGTTTCAGGATATGAATGCAATAAAATAAAGAGCAATAAAACCACAGTAAAAGTGAGGTGAAAAGCAGACTGTCAGGAATTTTTACTACTAGTATAACCAAGTGTTTTCTTTAAATACACAGAAGTATGTTTGTCAACTTAATATGAAATAAAATTGGCCTCTCAATCTGCTGCTCTGTCTGAATATTCCAGATTATTCTTTTTTCCCTACCTCTTCTAGCACTGATTTCAAGGAGGCATCCAACATTTGACTGCAGACASCTCTGAAGCCTCTATAAAATGCTCCTTGCCCCCAGCTCCATTGGTACTTTTTGCCCACACTAATATTCTAAAATAACCTCTTAAAAGCATCTTGTGCTTCTGATTGGCACAGGTAGGGTTATACACCTCTCGGCTACCTGAAGCTCGAAGTAGATGGCCAGATTACACAAATGGATCAAAGACYGACAGATTAAGCAATCTGCACTCTGAAGTAGTTGCTCTCTATTTTGTATGGGTTGTGTTATAACATACAAGCTTTTCAGTCATAKAGCAACCTCACTCGGAGTGCTAAGTGGCTATTCCTTAAATCAGAATGAAAATATATTCTTTCAAATTTCAGTGTTAAACTGAAGCATGAAAAAGTCATTCTTATTAAGGAAYAGGATTCCAGAATAGTAGCCTGGTTTTGTAATCCTCCGCACCGTCCACTTCCTCACCAGACAACAGAATCACAAAATTGGGTCTTACTGCCGTGTTTGTGTGTATATATACACACCTACACCTATTTTTTTCATCTCAACAGCAAAACACTACCTGAGGTTATCAACTGCTACTGCCCACCGGGAGCCTCGGGCCACCAAACCTTACCTTGTGTGCAGTTTCTGCAAACTGCTGAGCGCTGTTCTTCAGCTCCTCCGTCTTCTCTTCGGCTCGACCTAACCGCTCGCCGCGCTCGTTCAAAGCCTGGCTCGCCTTCTGCACCGCGCTCGTCACGCTGTCTGCTGCCGAGTGCAGTATGCTGTTACCTGCAACGTCAAGGGAGACTGCTAGCACCACCAAATAAACACGCTACCCTTCGCATTAAAATCATTTCCATTTATAATGTTCTAAAGTTAATGAGTTATCTAACAGTCTGGTTACATTTCGGGTAACGGAGCGAGCTACTGTTTTCTCTCTCAATATTACCAGCAGGTTATAAACAAGGATCATATTGCAACAGAATAGGAAATATAAAGGAGCACTGGAAATACTGTATTAGCACAAAGCCTTTTTATGAAGTATTATAAAAAACAAATCATGTTTTACATGAATTATGCTGGTAAACTAGTTCAACACATGAAGCCGAACTGAGCACTACTGCAAATCTTCCTTTATGACTTGAAATCTGTTGTTCTTGCAGCGTACAAAGACAAATGAAAACACACATAGAACTACTGCTTTTACAGTTAATCTAAGAAGGTATTTCTTTTTCGTATTATCAGGTTAAAAAAAAATCCCGAACGTTAATTGTTTTGCTACTAGTTCCATAATGAAAAACAGGAACAAAAGACCCATTCAGACTGGTTTTACAGATGAAACTTCTTTCCTTGGAAACAGCAAACAAATAACGAAGAATGAAACTAAGGGAGCTGCAAGTAGCCTGTGGAACCAAGCCACGACAGCAGGAGCTACATTACATGCGTGTGTGAACTCAAGATAAAGAAAAATACCTACTAATTTTATTCAGCGAAAACACAAGTAGTAACAAACTACGGAAGCGGGTAGTAGGGTAGGGACCCAACAACCCACATATATTAACTCCCACAGAATGAGTCAATATAAGATATACCAAGCAAAGACTACTTGATTTCATTAACACCACAGTGATACACCTTTCATATTAGTAGGAGGTATAGGATGTGGGACATGTGCAGGATTTTATTGTTGCATGGAAGAGGACTGCATTTAGAAAAGAAAAATAACAATTTGCGTTACTGCTGCGGAGATGAGTATCTAAGAACACTGCAAGCTGGAAATGGCTGAGGTAGGAAAGAAACCTCATCTCAAGTGGTCTCTCTCAGGCCACTGGGGAGTCTGATAATAAAATCAAATACCTTTTAGTACTGCACACTTTCTTACTTGCACCTCAGTTAATTATTATTTTGCTCATAATTATCTTATTTAAAGCTAGTTCCACTGATTTTTCTTGGGAGCTTATTTTGGCTTTTGTTCAGGTGGCTTCTCCTATAAACACATGTACTGGGCAATACTTCGCAGGAAATAGTTTCCTTTTTTCTAATGGTGTGATCAACAGGCTTTAACCTTTTGTATTTTTCTGTGCTAGTTTTCTAGGATGAGATTTTTAAGAGCTTCATCACTAGATTAACTGTGTTGTTGCTTTTCCAGGATGACAAAATTCCACTGAACTCAAGAGAAGCAGAGTGTTTGGAGAGCTTTATAAAACGCCTCATCTTCCAAGTTTTAAAATGTGTTGGGGAACAGAAGTTACGACAGATTGCTGACCTTGTGTCAGCTTCAATAGAAAAAAGCAGACTGAAGGTATTCTTAAGAATCTGTAGCCAGAGAGTTATACTTATATTCTCTACATAAGTATTTTCAGAGAAGAACAGACTTTAAGCTTGGCACAATGATAGTAATTATTTTACTTTTTTAGCTAATAATCTTATATTCTCCCCAGGTATGCTCTGCTATATTTTTCTACAGACAGTGTCTGGCAAAAGCTCCTATTCTGAGACTGTYTTGGAGAAAAACTTAAAATATTTTTTTCCGCTGGAATTATATTTTGTTCTATTTGTGCTGACATTTAAAAAAAGACCCCAAACGAACTTGTTAGGTAGAAACGATGCATGACATCAGAGCCTCCTCTTCCCTTCTGCCGCTTTAGAACATTTGATTTAACCACTAGCAGTGACAGTATTAGCTTTTCATTGACAGCTGCTGCTATCATAGATTTAAAACTTTACATGTGACAAACTTTTGTGACATATATATTTAGGGACTTAAGCTTTTCTGTTCATCAGAACAGTTCTCAAACTTTCTAGACCTAAGTTCTCATGGTCCACTATGAACGCTTAATATCAAACTTAGAACTTGAGCAAATACAGCAGCACTTGCTCAAAACAGAATTGGAACTCAAAGCGTAGAGATTGTCATAAGCAGCCTACATTTTAAAAATGTCAAAATAGCTATGTCAGTAAATTCAAGAAAATCCCTCTTAATCTACAGGCAACACAAATCAACGTTTCAGTAATCTACTGAATTCTATCYGTGTTTGTAAAGCTTGTGTAGATCGTTTCCGATATAGCTATGCCTAGTCATTATATTAGTATTCCTGCAAGTGTTTGTGCAGCCACTTCTACTAGATGTTTTGGAGATTTATTTTCATTTCCATAAAAATTTTGCAGGAAGAATGTCACATGATATTTTCAAGCTGTTCTTCAGAAGGTAACTATGATTCAAAATCTCCAAAGCTATTTCCATGACAGAATAATAGTACTGCCTGAACTACACTCACTTAGCTGTTAACCTTTCCTGGAGCCTGGGAAGACTTTTCCATCTTCGCTTTTCCTATTTTTTATTGAAAGGTAGTATGGCTGATAACCACTCATTTTAGACTGCAGACACATGACAACCACCTTTAATTTTCCCTTTCTGGCTCTATAAAGAGTCTGAGGGATTTGAGGACTTCTCATCTCTTAGGTTCGGCAACTGAGGATCTCAAAAAGCGACCTCTCAGAAAAGAGACCTCGTAACAACTGCAAGATGAGACAAACATTACCCMAAAAGGGGGTACGGATCAGCTAATGTTCGCAACCAAGATGCTCTCAGCAGGAGGGCGCTTGCATCGTTCCCAAGACGCTCACCTCCGAGGGCCTCCGTTCTCAGATCTGGCACGCCTAGAGACATGGTGCAGAACATTCACATACATGTTCTGCTTTTTTTTCTTCTTTTTAAATATGTATATGGAGATGCCTCTTGTTTCTGAGGCAGGTGTATCTATCTATATCTGTAGCTCTGTAGAACAGATCCCAGCAGCTGGAAGTACAGACTTTTCTCTTTCAAATAAAGAAGAAAGGAAAATAGTTTACAAAATTCTGTTCATTTATGGCATAGTTTTTTCAAGTCTCTATTAAGGRCAAGGACACAGCTTTTTTTTCTGTCCAACAGTATTTGCTGATTCACTAAGTGGACCAAACACTGCCAGATTAACATGTGGGAAGTATGTATTTATATTTAGTTCAGCTTGACACATTATGTTGATCTTAATGCTATTATCAGCAAAATGTGTACGTTTAGGTCAATTTGAGTCTGAAATAAAACAAATTAAGACAGATGGTGAGCTTAGTTCAGTGTCTTTCATCAGTTTAATTTTGTGATATATAGAGAACAYACTAAAAATTTATTTCCAATAAAATTACCCAAGCAAGAGGCTTAATAATTAGTTGCTATTACAGCTTTTTCTATAACATTTTTGCCCTATTATCTGAAGTTGTCTGCCCAGAGCAAACTAACATTCACATTTCCAAATCAATCAACAGTCACACAGTTTGGTAATCCAATCTGCTTAGCAGCAGCCAGAACTATTTTGAATTTGTTGCAGTGAAATATAAACTATTGGAATTAAACTTCTCTTTTCCCTTAGAAAATTTGATTATTGATCTGTATAATAATGCGCAATATATCAGAATCCAAAGGAGCAAAAATAGTAGAAGAGCAACAGCCTTTGGGTGAGTGCTTTTTGCTGGTGATCCTAAAGCTTTACTTGATAATGGACAGCAAAATTGGAATAATAATGCTTTGCAGAAAGCTCCCGTCAGAGYCATTTTTAACTTTTTGGTTCTTATGATCACAGGCTACATGAGTGGGTCTTGCAGCCCAAGAATCAGATCATACTGCTGTAGGCCATTTACCATGCACAAGATGAAAGTACRTTCTTACCACACCATTCACAGAACCAGAAAAATATACAGATACTGTCATAAATCAGCATGGGAACAAGCCTACTAGATAAAGAAACTAATTGATCTCCAGAGAGATAATTGCTGCTTGTTTGAATGATCTGTTTTAACACATATTCATAAAAGGTTCATCACATTCTCTATTAGCCATGTCAAAAATACTTCAGTTCAACCCAGGGCTTTATCTGTACATCAGTGGTAAGACTTTACAGTGACTGCTTTGCAAACACAGGCATTTAATTTTTAATTGTGTATACATTAACATAGCATTTAGCAACTCCCTGCTGGTCTGAAAAGTAAATGAATGTAATTAGCTATGAAAGTTAACGAGTTCTGTTTATCACATTAAAAAAAAATTTTTTTTAAAGGAGATATTTACGGCTCCCCTTGAACTGCATAAAACTGGACGTGTGTCATCGAATAAAACAAGGTTAAAAGCATAACGATAATCAGTTGAATTTCATTAACAAGACCATCTATCTATACTTTTAAAACAGCACTATACACACACACACACACATATATATACACACACACCCCTCAGCAAATGTATTCTACATGCCTACACATACTGTTCACATTTAGATATACTAGTGTCACTGAAGTTTAATAGATGTTTGAAAACAGGGACCATGAAGAATGCCTTTTTTTCTTGACTATCTTTGCGCTTTGTTCAGTGCCCAGTACCAAATGTACTGCACAATTAAAATATCAATAAAAAACTCTAGCGAGAAAGTGTAGAACTATTAAGAATGAACATTTCCTTGTGAAGAGGGAAGCATCATAGAGGTGCTTTTTAAAGTGAAAAAATGTTCTGAAAAAGGGAAGACACTTTATAATACAGCATTATTTCTCTTCCTAAGTCACTTCAAAACATTTWCTGTAAAACAGTTTAAGATGACAATAGTGCAGGCAGTTTTCCACCCGCCTTATTTTCAACCCATCAAATCTGTTTTCTCAGCTCTGCTATAATGATGCTACAGGAGACAGTGATGAGTGTCTTGCTGAAGTCAAGGAAAATAATAACTACTGCTCTCCCTTTGCTCGCTGAGCCAGTCACTCCATCCTAGAAGGCAAATCAAGTTGGTTTGGCACGATTTGCCTTYGGTAAACCTGGGCTGCCTACAGTCCTTGTCCTCTATGCATCTAGAAAACGACCTCCACAAGGATTTGATCCACAGCCTTCCTGGAGGAAGAGGACAGTCGGCTGACTGTCCTGCTGTTCCCCGGATTTTTTTTTTTTTTTAAGAGGGGAGTGAAATTTAACCTTTTTTCCAGTCCTCGCTGATCCCCCACCAGTCACCACGACCTTTCAAAGGCAACAGAGAAACACTGCAACGCCACTGACCAGCTCCCTCAGCACCATCAAAACTGGTCCTACGGCTAACTTCTGACAGGTATACCATTGGTTTTACCACCACAAACATCTATTCAACAATCTCTATTAAGAGCTCAGTAAAGCAAAATACAAAGAACTCTTCTTAACAGATTTTATCCAAGTACAGATTAATTTTGTAATTAAAACTTGATTAGATAWTTAATTAATTTGAATGATTAATTAATCAGAATTTCATTAAACAAGGAAAAAATKTAATTCAAGATAACCTGCAATTAAAGTTTTTAGGACAGAATTATTACCTGGTTCAAGTCATTATTAAATACTGGAGCATCTCGATGCATGCAAACAGAATTCAAATCCACACATTATCCTACACATAATATGGCTTTTAATATTGGATCTAGTCTTAATTGTCAACCTCAAACACCAGTTTTTAAATTCCAGGTTTGATAAAAATTACTGTTGTCATATGCTTGTCTCAAATAGGTTGCCTTTTTATTTATTTCTATATGCATATCCCCCCACACACACACACATATATTTCCTTGATACTAAAACTGATTTACCATTTCCTCAAAATCTACAAGTGTGGAACTCTTTCCAGTTACGTTTTCTACCTAATGTCCCKTTGTCAGTGAAGGGCTGCTAGTTCCGCATTCCAGTTTCTGCTAGTTTAGAAYAGAGGTAATTCTTTCAAGTAGCTAGAAATCAAGGGAAAGGAGTCCTCCAGTGCGGGCTAGTGCATGGGCATTTGTGAATGACTGTGCTCATTCCAGCTATATATTTCCATCACCAGCAGCATCTGCAGACCTTGGATGTAACTGAGCGCCACATTCATATGTCCATATTATTATTTAATGATTTACTTTCACTTTAATTAATCTATCTGTAGATGGAAGTCAGACAGAAGGCAGCTGTTTGATCTTCTTCAGATAACTTTGCTTTAGCTTRTGGAACATTCCTTCTAGAATTTGCAATTTTTTGTTCCCTCACTGCCTACAGGTATCAGAAATTGATAATTTTGTTAGGTGAATAATGAATTAAGGAGATTGTTGCTATCAAAGATAAAATAGTAGGCTAAGCAGAGTTTGGTCTGATCTGGTTTAGTGTTCCTTTTTATATAAAAATACCTTTTTATGTTATTTAACAAATATCGAAGGAATTTTTAAAAATTGCAAGAATCAGCAGATGCCTTTAGAAAGAGCGGAATGGGGAATAGAATGGGGAATAGAATGGAGAATTATATAGGTGCACATGTAAACGTACATATACACATACACACACATGTAGAGGGCTATGCCCAGGTAAGCAGAAATAGCAAACAGCCAAGGTATTTATTTATATTTTGTCAAATGTAAATAAAAGCAAACGTGGAAAGAAAGCCTTTGATGCTGCATCTTATCAGTGCTCTGGCAACACAGAGGGAATGCAAAGTATTACAGAGATCCATCAACTTTCCAAAGGGAAAAAATCTCTAATGAAACATAGAGATGAGCCAAAYGGCTTTACTGAATTTGTTTGTGGTCTTCCAGCAACACAGGCTCTACCAGCATTAGCTAGTATAGTTGCTCTTCCAGTCATTTGGACGAGCTTCTACTTTTCCATTACTGATGGTACAACCTAAAGTGGTTTAGGGCCTGTCATTTAAAATTTGAAAAGACTGCATGCCTRTGAATCAGAAATGTGGTGCCCATACTAAGCCTCTTCTCCCTAAGTCTACAGTGAGTAAAGATGATGCAAACCCAATCTATTTTGYATTTTATGGGCGAGATCAAATATTGTGAAGAGAAACAGAAAAATCAATGAATAATTACCTTAGAAAATCACTGTCATGTCACAGTGAGCTTTCTGAAAGGTAACTTTTGTGAGAAAAATCATTCTGAACAGCAAAACATCCAACACTTTGGTCTATGCCATCTTCAAGCCTACATAGAGTATTCCACTTCTTAACAATTTATACTAAGAATGTTAATCCATCAAAAATACATCCAAGTCAGAAAAACAAAGTTTTGTGGGTTATTTCCAAATAGCTTGAGTAACCTGGAAGACATCTTCCTATTTATCTCCTAGCTAAACTTACGGTCTACAGCTTTGTATTTAAATTTATCTCCAACAGGATAGAAATCTAAACAGTTCTGATTGCTAGCCAGGGGAAACCTTCACATGTCCATTGGAGACCCACTGAAAAATGCTGGACACCYGGAAAAGAGGTTTTTCTTCTAGGCCAAAGAACAGAGACTGATACTCTATTCTGATGTGTATGCTGAATATATAATTTAGGTAGGATGGATTGGCTGTCAGAAGCAGAGGGTGAAAAAATGCGACAGAACTAGAATGAGCTATTTTATCCAAATGGATTGTCAACAGACCTTTTCTTTTCCTTTTTACGGTTATATACACAGAAGTAAAATAGAGGAGAGAGATGAAAACTCTGAGGGAACATTGTTCAGCAATAAAATACTCAGCAGAATTTCACTGTTGTAGCTATAGTTTTGCTGGACAATAAAAACAACATATTAACATATAAGGAAGCCGTTACATTTGCTCTCTCTTTGCTCTTTCAACCTGCTTCCTGAATCTGAAAGTAGTAATAGAAAAACATCCATTTTATCCTTTTTTTTYCCCCTTTAAACTATAATGGGTACACAGGGAGGACACAGCCCTGGAAGATGACTAAACTAATCAGTGCAAATTTATTTTTTCTGAAGTTCAGTAAGAAATAAGGGATCTTTTAAAAACGTTACTTGCATGTCTGTAGCCTCCGCCGTGGTTTATTAAGAAGCTGTTAAGYAGACCTATTTGGAGCCTTCTAGCTTTATTTCAACTCTGATTACTCAAATCCAACAGAGCCTTACAAAGTCACTCCTTTCTCTCATTATTTTCTATTTGAAAYATGGTACAACAGATTAAGAGATACAACACAAAGATAATTAAGCGACTTACATTTCTTAAATTCTTTACTCATCTGTCACACATAAAGAAGTATAAAAGTCTATTAAAATTCACTGTATAAATCAGAACTGTAAATTGACTGGAGGAGGGCCATGAGGCTGATTCAGGCTGTATAAAACTGGAATGGGGACAGCTTTAGAAGAACTTTATGTATGTTGCGAGGCCAGAAATAATGCTTAGAATCAAATACATCTTCCCTGGTACAATCACCTTTTCCTGGCAATTTATATCTCAATGATATCTTACTGAATCTTATTTAAACCCGAGAGAATTTGAATTTTTAACTCAWTTTTCCTCATATCTTACATGAATGCTCATGATATTTAAAAGGTCCAGCCAGCCAAGCATAAGATCATTATAGTACAAGTATTTGTTTGAAAGGGGAAGGAAGGAAAAGCTATGGAAATTCTACTTTTTCATCTTGCTGTAAGGCATTTTGTTTGCAGTCTGATAACAAAGGGAAAGCTCAGGTTCTACTCTCCAGCTGACCTAGAAATATGTATTTTTTTTTTGACTATTACAATCTGAAGCAAAGGGAACACTTCAAAACATCTCTGCTGCAGAACTTTCTCTTTTTTTTTTTCCTCCCATTCCCTCCCCTTAGTTCCCAGATATCCTGAAGCAACAGAATATAGTTTAACCGGTGTTGTTTGCATCACCTTTATACAGATTTAGTYCAGATTTTTCCAACATTTAAATACTATCTTCTATGGCACATTTGGGAAATCATGAACCTGGGAAGGTCAGCCATGATCTAACTCTAAGGTAGTCTGAACTACAAGGTA
The DNA here is from genome assembly GCF_003343005.1 of Rhea americana. Classification (NCBI taxonomy): domain Eukaryota; kingdom Metazoa; phylum Chordata; class Aves; order Rheiformes; family Rheidae; genus Rhea; species Rhea americana. The sequence continues at coordinate 1,033,782 of NW_028185927.1, forward strand.
AGTTCTGAAATATCAAGCTTACAAGAAGGCAACACACAGGCCACGGTCATTCAGAAAAAAAAAAAAAAAAAGAAAAACCCTGTGCACATACTACAGCTATTACAAATTAAACACAGCTAACAAATTAGCATGGCAAGTGTACAATCAGAAATAAGACTAATAATAATCAAACATAGATAACAAAAAGTCTTCCATGCATTCTTGCATCAATATGGAAACTAAAAGACGACGGAGATGCTAAAATCCTTCGCAAGAGAAATGACCTATGTTATTATGATAGAAAAAATAAGAGAGCCATCGCTGTGAAACCAGATGGTGGGGATACGTACAGTGAACTGCTCCTATCTTTGTCAAGGAAAGAAAGTACAAAAGAAGGAAAATGTCAACACCAATTAGATTCCGGTTAGTCTGAAGTAAGGATGGCACGGTACTAAATTTAGAACACTTTTTGCAAAGGAAACAATGATGGAAAACAACTGCAAGGTAATTCACTCTTCACATGTACTTCACTCAATGTACAATAACATATTTTTATTGCCTTATTCACGACTTTGAATGGAACCGGGTATGCAAAAAAGTGGCACGTAGGATTTGACCGAGGTGATCAATTAGTGACTCTAGACAGAGATGAAGACCTGTTCTTTCTGACGGAAGCAGGAATGAATCCAAATTGAAACAGAAAACCCGAAGGTACCTCGGAAACAATGTTCTGACTCGCTCAGCACCAGCTGGCTCCGAGCAACGCACTTCGAGTGAGCTAGCCGCTGTGCAGCTTTCAAACCAGCTGGTACCAAACGACCGGGGTGCTGGCTTTCGAACAGCAACTGCTATTTAATGCTTCATTCGAGTTGCCTCGTCTCAAATATCCTAAACATTTACACAGATTTCATCTCAAGGACTTAAGAAGTTCATAAATATTCAAAAATTAGGCTTGGATTCACAGAGAAACACATCCCACAGCGATACTAAGTACATTTTTCACAGTTATTACTACTAGCATCTTTTTCCTTACTAGGAAAGGTAGCTGCATCAAGTGATCTACAGTGATCTACAGATCTTAAGAGTTTCTACTGGGTTGCAGGTACAGAAAAGGAAGATTTTGACACAGATACTCTTGTTGAAGATTTTATTTGGCTACTATTCAAGGCTTTTTTTTTGATGGATTATAAAAGAAATATTCCTTTTTTCCCCATATCTTACGGTGCTGAAGYGATTATGAAAATAGACTATCACTGTTTCCTGTCAGAGTACAAACAGACAAGAAGAGTTACATGAAGAACGAAGAAGTCCTGGATGTTCTTGCAGAGGGATACACACAGAAAATGTGACCACAAGACAATTTTCACTGATTAGAGTTAATTCACAGCAACTTCAAGAAAGGAGTAATATCCAGTTAATTCTAAGCGAATACTGATGAATTTTAAAATGCTATATAACTCATATAAGTAAGCACACTTCCTACCCATATTTATATAAATATAAATATGTATATGTAAGTAAAAATTGAATCTTCAAAGAACTAAAAATGTTAAACTAGCAAAGCTAAGGAAGGGGAAACAATAAAAGATACTTTGATAAAACAACATAAAGGTCAAATTGGTAGATAACAGCTTTGAAACTACCATCACAAACACTGTTCAAAATAAATAACTATTATATCTCACGGGCAAAAAGCCCCTCAGTGATCCTCAGCTAAGACTTACAGCATGGAGAAGCTGAATAAGACACTGACTCAATTGTGCTACTAAGGCCAACTAATAAAGAAGAAAAATATTAACTTCTCTTCAGCTAACTTGTCAGTAATTTTCTTTAAGGCAGCCCAGCAAACAATTCCTTGCAGGCATCACTTCAAAGACACTGCAAACTTTGTTCATATCAATGTTATGACCAGGCAGTTGCTTCTCACCCGAGATCATGAACTTGCTTTACAGCTGGTCAATGAGGTCTTTCACGTTCACTGTAACGCAACAGAASMAYCTCACAAGCTGATTGTAACTGCAGGTAGAACGGCGAAACTGTGCTTTTTCCTGGAATCAGATTCCTAGCRTGACCAACGTGTTCAAAAATGGACTTCTAGATCAAATTTATTTTTACACAAGCAGCTCACTGCTTTTCTTCACAAAAGCATTTTTTCCCAAGCAGAACTTTCTTATGCATCAAAACCAACACTACAGTTCCTCTCAAGTCACAATCAACAACACATTCAGCTTAAAGGCAACTTCCTAGGAAAATATTTATAGAGATGCATACATACAACGAGAGAAAACATGCACAAAGGGACGGCTGAGAGGTGCTAGAAGGCCCAACGGTTATAACAACAGCTCAGCAGAAATGCGCTACAAATCAACTATATTTGATTTAAAAAGCAAAAGAGAATGGCAAGTAAGTTAATAGAGCTGCCAACATGGATCAGACCAGTGGGCTACCTACTCCTGTCTCTAGCAGCACGCATTACCACCTTCTTCAAGGGACGCAATATTGCAGTGGGCAAACTGGAACAACTACACACAAAGAAACACTCTCCTAAACCTCAATAATTATGAGTTTCCTTGATAATGAGGGAAAAAAGCATAAAAGACTATTCTCAAATTTTGCTAATTAAAAATACTATGCTTCTTTATATTAACATCTGTAAATAGTTAATTCTTTTAAATGCTTTCACATCAGCAGTACATTAAAGCAATTATTTTTGTAATCTAAGCATGCTTTTGCAGATCTGTTTCTTTCTAGCTTTGATTTTTTGTCTTGATCTTGTTTCAGGATTAATAAATATCCCTTAAAAGAGGATGGGATATTAGTTAAAACTTTTCAGGGCAATTTCATTCACATGCTTTACTTACTTGTAGCATTCAACATTATCACATAATTCTGCTGTTTTTCCACCTACAAGATATAGGACTAAAGTTTAAAGTTCAGTTAAAATTACAGAAATCAGAAATTAAAACATTAAAAAAAAGTACAAAGATTAAGAGCCAATCTGTCAGGTCATACGTGTCATTCAGAAAACTCATTTTCTGTATTTCAAATCTACTTTTCTTAGTGATGGTTTTCAATACTGGCATTGATGTTAAGACAGGACATTACTGTATTTTGCTGATAAGCTATAAGTTAAGGACAATCATCAGTAGGATCAATTCCCCTTTTATCCTTCCAAAAAAAGCAATAAATTATTCAGTGTGGAAGGAATACATTTTAAATTTGAAACCCTTAAACTGACAAGTACTTCCACTATACAAATAAATAGTGCTTAAAAGTCTTTTACCAGAAAATTCTAGAATCAGAAATTACTACAAAAACACAGAAGTCCATTCTGGCTTTCTAAACATCAAGATATGATAATCTGATACTAAACTTGTGCTGTTTTGCTGATAAATAGAATAATTTTCTGCACCTTGAAGGTAACACTCACTTCTTCTGAAGGAGGAAGGTCTAAGAAAACATATTTCTTACTGATTTCTGAATATCTCATCTCGATGTGATATAGACTAAAAAGGAACCAAACTTCCTCTGTAATGATAAACGTCCCTTTCGATTTTAGGTACTCCTACAGTTTTTGCAAGAAYGTACTGTATTTTTTTGCTCATTCACAGTTTTAGAAAGCTAACTTAGAGCTCGGACCACATGCTGTAGTTCTACAGAAGAAGCACTCCTGTGTTCTTACCGCTCTAATCGCAACACACTGCTTCTGTGTTACGAGAACCAAAATTCTTTCAGCTAAATAAGGACGGTAAAGTAGAATTAATCTGGACTTGAACATGCAGGGGAAAAGAGCAAGCACCTGAAATGGTCTCTGGCAGTAAAAAAATCCATTTGTAGTAGTTCAGTCTCTAATGTGACATTGATCCTTAYCTTTTCCAAAGAATGGATATTTTGTTAGAAATAGCTCAATGAAATCCAAAGAATTTTGCAGTTTCCATAAAGAAACTGTACAAAAATTCACCCCATCATTAACTTTAAAATGGCGATGTACACCAAACCAAAGTGATACTTTATCCATTTTTGTCAAAGTCATTTGCATCAGAATTCATTTCCAATGGAACCACTGTAAGAATGTGCTCCACTGCATGCMTTTTCCTCCGCGAAAACTGGGTAAGAGGTGAAAATATCAAGTATTAGATATACGAAAGAAAGGAAGGAAAGCTCTAGTTTTCTCCCCATCTTAATTCCACAGTACATTTATTTGTTTCTTTCAGTCAATCATTAAAATTATACAGTATGGAAAAAAGCCATTATTATCTTAACAGTTTTCTCAAACATGTCTTATTCCACCATTTTTCACTCATGATTGCCTCATCTAATACATAAAGGAATCAACAAAACCTGACCAAGGTGTTTTGCTTTAAAGCTTACAATTATTGTAATTTTATTTTAAAGCACTATCAGTAAAACTGAGAGCCAAACTGTGAGACATCTTTGTGAAACCTACTTTCCAGCTTCAAAACTCCAGCTTCAAAACTTCCAGTAAATATTTGCATTTATTTATATTTGAAAGTAAGACTTAATTTGTGACTTCCTAAAATGCTGTAACAAAGCTGAATGTAAACTGGCTTTTTCATGTTAAAATTTCATCTCCAAATAYGCCCAGAAAATTAGTGAAAATGCTATCTAGACAGTTTAGGCTAAGACATCACTCTCCCATTGCCACTCTCAGGTTGGCAATTTATCCTTGGAGGAGAAAACAGATGATCTATTAGCAACTCCTGCCAGCTGTCCTGGAGAAAAGCACAGAGGCAAAGATATCATTGCTGCAGGCGCCTAAGGATATTTTAATGGAATTGACAGAATGATTCTTAAAACCAAAGTGTAAAGCACAAAGCTTAAAACAAAGTTGAGGGATCATCATCATGCCTCACTCAGCCTGGGTCTTGTTCCTCTCCCAGAGTTATGCATTTCTAACACGTATCTAAAGGTGGCAGCAACTGTTAATTCTCGAAGGCCCCCAATTCACCTTGATTAAAGGGTTCAAAATAATGTATCCCAGGGACCTATCCAGAGATACGAAGGTCAGATTCATCCTCAGAGTCAGTCCAAGTGTTATGTCAAGAATTAGTGTGGGCTAGCAAACGCCTGGTCTGCAGGTGACGGACGTTTCTGCAGCCCTCTCGCCTCCCGCTCTGCTCGGCAGGACTAGCAGCACAGCGGAAGCCCCACCGTACCGCAAACGACTGCACAGAGGCAGGCAGCTCCGCGATCAGCAATATCTATTGCAATATCTACTCCAAAACAAACCAGAACAGAACTGCAGCAAATTGTGCAGTTGTGATGCTTTCCTCCCGGAAGTCTTCTAGCAGTAATTTATCAAAACCGAGTTGTTTTAGGTGTGATTCCAGGCTTAATAGTTTTAATACAGAAACAGGTGAAAGAAAGAAATTAAACATACATTTACTGCCACATATCTCTCAGCAATTTTATCTTACACTGGTTAACACAGTCTGAACATAAATTAAAACACAAGCCAAGCCTGGGTCCATTTTTTCTTGATTTCTGTTTCAGGTTGTATTTTGTGTATGCTAGAGCAAAGAACTACACCAATATGTTTACAGAGAATAATGCATTCTTTTCTCCGATTAAGCCTTCATATGTATACTGAWAGAAATATTTGCTCTATGGAAGATGATAGCAAAATTTCTATTAGCGTCAGCATAAATTGATTAAACAAGGTTGACTATGGATAAAGAAAACAGCACCCCTGCATTCAAAGATCACGTTTTCTTAGATTATTGTAAACAATCTTTACTCCCAACTGAAACAATCGTATACAACTGCATAAACACAAATTCACTCATAGAYATCTCTGACCGAAATTGCTAGATTTTACTTCTAACAACGTAAGATTATGTAAGAATTATTATTATAATAATTAGGCAGAAATCTCCTCAACTGTAATATTACAAGCCCATGCTCACAATTCTTTTGCTATTCCAACCACACAGATAGTACACTGACTACATCTACTAGGAGACAGAGTCTATTATATTCATATACTAAATTACAAAGCTTCTAAAGACAGAAGAGATGAAAAGCTTAACGTACAACTACTTGATTTTTAAAAAGATGAAAATCAAAATAATAACCTATAGAACCATTTTATATCAAAATACTTAAACAAGAGAGCATAGACAACCCTTCTCTTGGACGATCTTGTGCCAAGCAAATACATTACTGTGTTTCCTAATTCTGATGCAAAAAGTGGGGCATTTTTGTCCTCTACGGTAAGAAGGAAAGGTCTCTCCCGTTGATGTCTCCTGATGAAATTGGAGAGTTAGTGCCCTCAGAGACTGCAAAGCATCTTAATGAGAACTCACCGAGATGAAAGGAGGAATAACCGAAACTGGTCAGCTGGGTTTATTTAAATGACAGCTCCAATTTTGCTGGGAATTTAATAAAATAATGATGCTTTCATAGAAAGCAGCAGAGCTTTCCATGACAGGCAAAGGATTCATTCCAAATCAACTGCCTACTTTCTTTTTTATGATCAGGTGAATCCAGGCAAGCAGATGAATCATCGAATCTAAAATAGAAACTACAGAAAAGGGAAATAAAGTCACTCTAATCAGCAAATGAGCTAAAGGTAGACATGCATATTCCTCAGGCTAGAGGGGACATATTCATCTGAGTTTGAAATGCCAGTTTCTGTTGCTTGCTTTACCAGTTTTTGAGTTACAGTTAACTATAATAATCCCCAAATAAAGTGACAAAGCACAGTAAAYATTCTCAAATTTTGTCAGTATGCATAAGCTGAAATTCTGACTTCATTATTCCYAAGTCAGTAGTTAGAAGTTAAGCTTGTGAACTTTTGATAAAAAGCCCATCTCATAGCTCAAATTTTGCAGTGAAAACACTAGTTATCATCKTGTATCATTTCATTCCTCCTTTAACTGCTGTCTGTTGCAAACTAAGGTGTACAGGGATCTGTCTGTGCTCTTTAAACGAGAAAAAGGTGCACAGGGCAGTGAAGTTTCTCAGCTCTACAGCAACAAAATTCCTCTCCCATGGAAGCAAAGGGGAATTTTCTTAAGCCAAGGGGAATTTTCTTAGGAAGTCCATATGCAACCATTTGCGATGCAGGCTGGAGCCAGGGACAACTACAAGAACAGGTCACCACAGAACCAAGAAATCAGGAGCTGCACAGKGCCTCTGGGAAAATAAGCGTCCTTCTCTTTAACAGTTTGGAGGCTGATAGGATACTCACTGGGAAAGAGAAAAGTAGTTTTTTCTCCAACTGATCAGCTTTTGGTTAGACCTTAATATTTTCTTCATTTCTTTAAAGGAAAAATCAGGACAGAGAGAAATGCTAAAAATGTTGTGTTCCAGAACAGACATAATAAAAGACTTCAGTTTTCCATCCTTAGGCTGAAATTTCTGAAGTTTCAGAAATTTCTTGAATACTTAGTGAAATAAGTGAAAATATTCCCACAATAGTTTTCACTGATTGGGAAATGGATAGCAGATACTAATTTCAGATATTAAGCAGATACTCTTTTTTTTTTAACCTGATGACTAATTCTGAGAATTTACCTCAAGACACGAGAAGTCAAAATGTGAAAGCTAACAAATTGATTAACTGATTTCTAAAAAGATCAGAATAAGTTTCAAGACAACTACTGGAGATTCAGTAATAAACACWTTTTGAAATACTACAATGCAGAATAGACTTTCAGTGGGCAATGTTTCAGACAGCTCAGAAATGTTTCTGGATGAACTGAAGTACAGAGAGAAACTGAAAATAAGGTTGCTAAAAAGGAGGAGAGAAAGAATGATTTTTCAGAAGTTGGGTAATGGATGTTATATCCAGGACTCAACATTATGGAAGCAGAAATACTGGAAGAACATGAAGTGGTGCTTGATGGACAAATGCTGAAGCTTAAAGTTTAYTACTGCTAAGTTAGCATATTCAGACCCATGATTTCAAGATGTAACTGGGTTGCTAGTAAATTTGAATACAAAATGACTCAAAGAATTGAGTATCGTGTATATCGTACGTATTATAATCGTATTATAGAAGCAGGTAGAGCTGTGTTTCTGCCTCGTGTCTGAATAGCATCAGTATCTCTGAACAAAATGGCCTTAATGCGGTACATACTGGCAAAGAAGTCAAACACTGCTTGGCGCTCTGGCACTTTTTCATCTTTTCTGATGTCTTCATGCATTTAATCTTGGCCACTGCCAAAATATATTATGCAATTATTCAGTAGCCAATCTGTCTTTAGTAATTACTTTTTCCCCAATGGGACAACTATTAGAGATGTTTAGGAATCTACTACATGCATTAGAGAATATCTAGAATTCTGGCAGAGAAAAGCCTGTAAAAGGCCTTGGAAGATTTGTCTTTCACCTAGTTCTGGAAACAGTAAGAAAAAGAATATATGTCATGAAACCCTTTAAAAGAAGATCAATSAAGCAAGCTCCCCTCCGGTCCACATATAGACTGAGAAGCATAGGCTGGTGTCTCTGCAGTTGCATTACAAATACCAGCTCAAGTCATCCTGTTAATATACCTCTCATGGCTCTACCCAGAAAGCTTCGTCCATTTCCATTAGTCAAATTATTAGGTATATGTTTTTGTTATTAATAATATACCAACTGATCAAGTGGTTCATTACCATGATGCTAATACTGTATCAGCAGTATCAACTGTAGGGTCTCCCAGTCTCAGGAAAGGCAGTAGGAAAGATAGCCAATGTAACCTGAAATATTCATTGTCATTAGAGGTATCATGAACAAACCAATAGCATAACACTTTTGCAAGGCTAAAAGAGGCCTTGACTAGGAAAGAAGCAGGGGAGAGAACGTGAAAAAAGCAAATAAGCTGTCAACTACAAAAATCCCTTTACAGTCTTGAAGGATTTGTCTGCCTTAAATTTGACTAAACTCAAGGTCGTGGGTGAGGATGGGGACAGATAAGCGGTTTATACAAGGTATAACCTGTTTCCTACAAACCTTCCTTTGCTTATACTTCTGTACATCATGACTGTAAAACTACTACCGCCTGGACCTTGCACCATTCTTGGTATTCTACAATTACTAGACTAGATACTGACAGGTGAAAAGCATTTAATTTTATGTTACCAAAGAATTATGTCAAATGTGACGTTGAAATACTGAAGGTGAACCAGTATGCTTACAGAGGCATCTCAAAATATGGAACGATAAATAATGGAAATTAACAGGCATTAAATACAAAGCTAGAAAAGAACTGAAAAACATGCTACACTAACTAATCAGTGGATGTCCTAAGAACAGGGGGACAGAGGAGGACAAAAATTAGGAGATTATTATTTCATAAAATGAAACAATACTTGGAAAAAGACGCTAGAAAAAGAAAAAAAATAAATTCTGCCAAATATTTGTCAAAAACACTAGCTATTAGGAAAAAATGTTGGTGGAAAACAGGATTTTTTTTTTGTTATTACAAGCGAAAACCTGTGCTACCAGACAGAACAGATTTCCTGAATCACTGAAGTTAGTAGGCTGAAATTATTTTATTTTTTTCCAATGCCTTTAGTTAATTCTGTTTCACGAAAAATTTTGTTTCAACAACAAGTAAAAATACTCTGGAAAAAAAATCTTTCCATTAAGTTCTTAATCATCTCTGCCTTTGTATTAAAAAGCCAATACAATCTCTGCACTTCTGTTTTGTTGTGAGGGTAGCAGAAATGAAGATAACAGATATTAACAGAACCGACAACTTAGTTAATCATATGCTTGAATGTGCCAAGRGAAGTTAATCCTATCATATCCCAAATTAAATTTCTTCCTAAATGCTCTTGGGACAGTAGCAGCGTCTACCACATTTCATAGAAAATTTCAAATTTCCAATTTTTTTAAACACCATTTTTTTTACAATTTTATCTAGAAAATGTCAAAATTACTTGTCTCAGAAGTAGACTTAAGTATCATATTCAAAATAAGTATTTGTGAAAAAAATTACATATGTCTTACTGTTCTATGAATACCTAATGATCTCTCTCTGATACAGAAATTCCTTATTTCATATACAGATATTTTTTGGAATATGTTACTTCAATAAGACTGGAATATTAGTTGGTTGCTGAAAAAATAGTTGTAGTATCACTTTACAACAGTTTTGCTAATTCAGCTCTTTTGTTGGTGGGGGTGGGGGTGTGTGTGTGTGCGCGCAGGGAGAGACATCAACGCTTGCTCAAGAGGAAAGACGAAAAATCACTGGAGAAAGAACCGTAAAAATAGTATCTGTTGTGCTATCCTTTTCAGAYGAAATCAAATTAAAAACAAGGAATCAGAGAGGACAGTTTTACCAGGAAAATATTACTCTTAATTTCTTAGACTATTATGGCTATTCCATCTCCCAGTTGGATGACTGCTCATTTCTTTGAGCAAGCGTGCTCATTCCCTTGAGTGAGCAGTTCGTTAAAATGACTAATATAAGCTCTTAATGCAGGGATGAGTACAGTCAGTAATGGCCTCAGAAATAAGTTTTCTACAGCCACTTTACTTTTTCCTCCTTCGTACAAAACACAAAGTGCTTTCAGTTGCACTATCATAATGCAGGCATTAAACACACACAGTATCAATACATATTGACATAAAATATGCAGAAGACACAGACTTACAAGCTGAAAACTAATAACAGTATTAACCAAAACATAATGATTATGTACTGTGTCACATCAAGGGACTAAGTCAATCTCCCACTTCTGACAGGAGCCAAAGTCATCTATGGAAAAACATAGAGCAAATCCAGTACTAACATTTTCCTCAAATACTTTTCCAGTCTCAAACAATTTACATTAAGTGAATATACGGATCACATCAAAGATCCCTGTGGAACTCCACTGGTGATTTCACTCCAATAAAAAGTTCTTTTTATTAAAAGAAGTGTGTGTCTGGATATAAATATATAACTTATGCATGTGCACACCCCCACACACGTGGGAATCATCATTTCATGTCCAATTGCAGAATTCCAGCTCCCGTTGGCTTACCTCCCATGATTTTAGATTGACAGTTGATAAATTCTGGCTTCTTGTCTGTAAGGTACCGCTGACAAGTGTGATGAAGAACCTGAAAGAATGTGCATTTTTCTGAGGCTGTGCTTGCTACCCATTGGTCAAAAGCATTTTCAAATAGTAAATCAAATTCTGGGGAATCCTAGAAGAAAAAAACAAAACAAGCACAAAAACTATCATTCTAGTGTTATAAATGATTTGAAGAAAGATCTAGAACTACCATATATATATATATATATATATATATAGTATATATACATATATATGTATTTCATCCTGAAATTATTCTTCCCCTGCAGATTTTTCATAGAAATAAACAGACAGGAACATTCTTTTTCTCATGAATATTTTTATAATGAGAAATATTCAGCTTGGGGGGATTGGGGGAGGGGAGGAAAGAACCCCAGAATCGAAAATAGGAATATTTTAGACAAGAAAGTTAAAAGTTGGAATCTCATAAGAAATCCTTGTTATCTACAGCTATATAGGTACTTGTCTTTTTTATACTGCATATGGATTTTCTTTTGAACATGGAGAAGCCTCTCAAGAATTGGATCCACTTCCATGCTARAATACAGGAGATGCAGTTCTGCTCTGTATAGTCACCCAAAGAAGGGAAACAAATAGCAAGACCCAGTTATTACAAGAACTGATAAGGGAAATCCAGAATCTTTTATAGTCTCAAGGTAAAATGAACAAAAAAGCAGTTCTAGAACAAAGTAAACCCTGGTTCTGCACCCTGCATCAACTGCCAAAAGAAATGGACACTACGCAAGCAGTATTGCTGCACGTTTAGCACTGTCTGCTAGATATCACTTTGTAACCTCATCTAATAAATGCCATTTTGAATCAACACCACTAAAAATCACAGGAAGACAAGTTTGGAAGGAACTTGTTTAAGCTGAAGTACTTGAAAGGGCTTCCAATCTGAAAGTATCCCAAGCTGTTGCTTACAGAGCTACCTAGCAGATGGTGGGTAGGGGCGTTAAAACTCATATCCCTCAACTACGTGTTCTCTCTCTTGTTTTCACTGTCCCTGTACCCAGAGAAAAGAGAATTCCATTCCGTACACTTCGTATGACAGCAGCGAGGAGTTTGCTCTTTTCTGTTAACAAGACTGCAYTGGGCAGCAACAGAATTTGGTGCCCCCTCACTGAAGAGTTTAGGCAGCTTCCTSTGGTCTTTTCCACTGAACTGTACTTGCATACACCAGACGACTTTCTTTTTTTGAGAACTTGCCCTTAAGCCTGTATATTATATCTCCAGCTGCCTTTTGAACGGCGGAAGGCTGCCTGGTTCACAAGTCAATTCCAAAAGCRCTCAGCTGTCACGTTCTCGAACCGTTCAGCACGCTCACCCGATTCGGGTCGATACCGTTGACCTGGCGAAGCTGCTCGAGCATCCACTGCGTTCTCCTGACGAAGGACGTGGAACCTTCAAACTGCTTGACCTTCGTAATAGACGCCTGAGCTGGTTTCTTGTTCGTCACTGAACGTATGGAAAAAAAAAAAACAAAAGAACATACAACTGAAATGGGCTCGATGTTGCAAAAGTATGGTATTCAGTTCACTTATCAGTAGTGTATTTTCTACAGTTTCCCACTGTAGTTCACCTACGAAAATAAACACATACCACCGATTCTGACAGTGGAACGCATCCCCTTTCCTGGGTAACACACTGAAAAGCATATTSGACACGGTCAGAACGGTGGGGCTACACCAAACAAGCACTGTAATACTCAAAAATGGACATATTTCAGTCATTATCAGGTTAAAGTTGCCAACAGCTTGGAGAATAGAACTAGAATTAAGGTCTTTCCAGCTGCTTTTTCAGGATTACTTTAGTATTCCCTTTTCTCCACGCTAATTATTTGCGGTGGGTTCTCATACCCAGCCTCTTAGTCATTTCTTCCAACATGACTGTAATACTCCACACCACACTGTCCATATACGATGTCCTCAACGTGCCTTTTTTTTTTTTTTTTTTTACTGTAACTTGGACCGACTTCCACAGTGAATTTGATTCAAAGAAGTACAGATTTCTCCAGTCTTTTCATAAGATGTCACATGTAGCTCACACATATGATAATGTCAGCATCTCTGATATTCAATTCCCAGTTTCTAGTTAACAGGCATAAATACATTGACTTACTGCATCAAGAAAGAAACCACAAAACCACAGACAATACAGTCTATGAAAAGAGATATTTGTAAGAATTTAGGAATTAAAGATTTCCTTCTCACTCCCCCCCCCCTCAAATTTTATGTACCACAGAGACTACAAATAAGAACAAYTTTAGTTAAACAAAATAAAGATACTTTAAAAATCACAAACAATAGGAGTAAGTCATACAAGATAACTTTGGTTTTCAAAAAAATGCAATATAAAATACTCAAAACAGTCTCAAAGTCAAGTTTTCAAAATGTACTTAAACATTAAAGTTAACTTTTCAATAACAGGAAAAAATGCTTCCTGTATTAGACTCATTCTCTAAACAAAGATATTTCCTTTTCATCTATGTAACTGCACATGCCTTTAATCTCCAGATGAGCTTTATCAGCAATTTTATGTAATTTATGTATTTTATATATTCAGTATTTTACCTGCATATTATTTTTCAGTTGCTAATTTTTCATAACTCACTTCCAGAATAATTTTAATTTTCAATGAAGAGATATTTTGTAGAATCACTGTACTGCACAATCTGTTAAGGCTGTTATGCCAATTATTCTTCTAAACACTTTATTTCCTAAAATCCTTTTTATCCATGTGACCCTCCAAAACCAGCAGTACTGAGAATGATCACTGTTCTCTTTGATTTCAGATGCTGGCTGTTAAAGACAACTTTTAAATAATAAAGACTTCAATAACCAGATTCTGTCTTTTAGTGCACCCAGTTTACCCAAAATAATTAGGAAAGGCAACGAGCTAAYAGCCTTCCTACTCCACAGTTACATGCTGCGTTAGGATGAAAATTTATCATTTCACAGATCAGTGTCTCTGACATTAAATGTACCGTGGAATTGAGTAGAAAACCTGGACTTATATACGGAAAGTTCTTTTCACTAGCTCAGAATTATACATTCCAGTTCAGTGTTCATCTGTGCATGTGAAAGTCCAAGCTTCTCCCATTTATAGGGAAACTTAATTTATAGGAACAGGAAATTCATTTCCAAGACGGTTTTAGTAGGCTAAGAATCATATTTTAACATGCTATACGTACATAATTGCTTTTAAGAAATTACTGTAGAATAAAAGCACAGTTGGAGTCAATACATTGATCAGTTTATTGATGAGACTCTAACAAACAGGTCACCAGAAATGTCTTAATCTGCAGCAGAAACAGTGTGAATCAATTTGTTGTAGTATCTGATCCCATACTGTACGTCAAACGCTACCGAACAGAGGAAATCAATCCCGYAGCAGAAAGCGGGCAGTAAAATTGTATCAGAACAACTCTTGAAACACAAAGACTAAATTTATTAAAAAGGAGAACACTGTAAAAGATTCACTGACTGCCCAGTGCCCTGTCCTTGCACAGCTCTGAAATACTAAGCAATATTCTCCTCTGAGGGTTCAGTGACTTAAAGCAGTACCGGAGTATTTTTCCGGAGTGACGCAGCTCACTTCTACAGCCAAGATACAAACCTCAAACCCACCAATTTCTAAGGTGACAGGAGGTGACAGCAATTCTAACTACGCTTTATTAGTAGTATACACAGGTTCTGCCTGCCAATAAATCCAAAGTTGCACAAGACCACCACAAACCTGGGYACTGCCTTCCCTAAGCTCATGCCAAAACACACTCGCATCCCTTTTTTTCAACCCCAAGAGTAACTATGGCAGATTCTACAGTGTTGCACTGCTAGTTCCACATATTTCTACAAAGTAATAAAAGAAGCAATGTCTAACAGTAGCTTAAGTCCTGTGGTTTACTTCCCTGTTATGAAAGTCAATACTCTACATATTTAAAGAATATTTGGGCACCCTATACACATACCACATTAGAATTAGGACTAAGAACTTTGCAAAACACCACATTCAAAACCAGGAAGCACTACATGGAATAACTATGTAATTATGTGCTTTTTCCATAGAGACCTCTGCCTTTTTTAATGTAAAGAATGGATAATTAGTTAATGAGATGCACAGCCCTAGGCTTTATTTATAGCAAACTTCTCACTGCTCTGAATATGTTTCTCCTAGGCTTCTAGGTGGTACTCATTCAAGCATTCTTGAAAATAAGGCTTATAATTATTTGTAAAATATTGAATTTTACAGATTAGGTAGTGAGGTACAGAATGATTAATCTCAAAATTTCCGTAACACTTACCCTGGTCAGTTTGATATAACCAAAATCTAATCATTCACATTTCTCTATATAGTGCTTCTTATGATCAATCAACAGCAACTTTGTTTTCAGCCACACAAAAGAAGATCACRCCACGTGCCTCAAGTCAGGAAACTCAGAAATATTCCCCTTAGTGACCGACTGTAAAAACCTTGTGATCATGATTCAGTATCACCTACCAAACAGCAAGTCTAGCAGAGGGAGAGTCCTACTATCCAGATCAGCTTATAATTGTCTTGAGTATCTCAGTTGTTCTAGAAATTCAGTTCAAGTTAGCTGAGAAGATCCTCTTGAAATGGTGCCAGTTCTCCCTTTAGGTCTCACATTCACGAATTACTGCATGCAATCAAACAGATCAAGCTGTATTTCATCCTTTGTTCATTAGTAGTTAAGGAAAAATAAGTTGGAATTTCTAGAAAATTCAAGAACAATTACCCCCACCAAAAAAAAAAAAAAAAAAAATCACCAAACATGCTTTAAAACACTCATGTAGTCCATGACAGCCTGACAGTGGTACAGCAGTCATTACAACTTTGCACAGACCCTCTGGCAGCTGGGAACAGCATCCTCACTAGCTGCTCATTATGTTACTTTGCAAATGAGAGCACTTCCACACAAGCCACTGAGTGGGTGTTAACTTGCAAACATGCAAAAAGTCACTTCTTAAATCAGAAGAAAAAAAAATAGAAAAATGGAAGCAGTTACAYGCGCCTAGCCACACACTCTCTCGAAGAAATTATCCATATGCTTTAGCCAAAATCTTTCCCAACTGTTATCTATCTCAATAAAATTTATATGGAAAAAATTATGCTTCAATTTTAGTTGTTATTTTTGGTAACAGAATTTAAGACTATTCCTTCAAAATAGTAAATTGCAATAGGGTGCATAAAGTACATCCATGTGGCACCCAGTAATAGATGGCAGGTCCATACAGTACTTCTGCATGTCATCAGATGCAAATAATTTTTTTTTTCTAAAGAGCACACAGCTATTAGTAAAGCAAAAAGAATTTTTTTGAGCAGTCATACTACAACAGTCCGTGACAGAACATACTACTTTTTTTTTTTTTTTTTTTTTTTTTTTTTTTTTAATTATTGACTTCTAAACAAAAAGCACTAAGCAAGGAACAGCATTATTTCTTCCGGGACTGAAGACAATATTAACCATTCTGCATTCTAAGTTACTGGATAAAAATAAATCATAGCATTAAATTTCAAGGAGGTTGTGAAAATTTAAGTCACACATTTAATTTAAATACTGTTTCAAAAGTAGATCAGAGAATAAGGGGAGAAATATTCAGATCAGAATTAGTTTTAGAGCATACTGTGATAAAGTCAAGTTACTATTCTAATGAATCTGGAACACGTGGAACAATGTATCTGAATTCCAGGCCTAGCTAAAATTCTAGATCATAAGCTAGAATCTAGTACCTCATGGATGATTTGAATCTTAACTGGGAAATCCATACAACTCTTCACACAGAAGGCTAAACATACAGAAGTCATGGTCCAACTTCATCTGTTCGTGTCTATGTACGTGTACATATATAGGTATGTGTGCATTTTTTTTCCATGTTTCTAAAGTATCTTTAACTACTTATCTCATATTGAAATATAATAAAGAAAAATGCTCCTTAAACACCATTCAAAAATATCTRGCTTTGAGAACTAGCCTTGAAGTTCTCATCCACCGCCTTATGAACTTTTCTTCAATGGATCAGATTTGAAATACATATTTAAAAGTCGAGATCTGTCTCTGAAGTCCTGATGTTGGATTTCTGTATTTAGTTTTGGATGTCCTTTTTATTAAATACACAGATCCTAAAGATATGTCTCTTTTGCTTAAAATACACAAAGTGAAGAAGTCTACTGAGTATCGAAGCTTAACAGCAAGCTGCTCTGAACTCAAAAACTCTCTAGGTAATCAAAAATCTTATGACAAATGGCTTGATTGCTTCACAGAATTTCTAGTCATATTGCAGTGTATTTATAAACTGCTGAATGATTGTAATTTCTCCCTTCAGCAGTTATTTAAGTTCAAAGTCTTGAAGCAGTCAAAGAAAGTGATTGAGAAAACTRTTCGCATTATAACGGGAACTTTTGTATTCGGACACTGTAAAAGTGCTCTATAGTCTGAAGGATTAAGAAATTAAATAGCTGAAATTAAGTATTTGTGAAATCATTTTGTTTGTTAAACTGACAGACTGAGGTTCACTTTTAAGTGGACTTGCATTTCCAAATTTTGTCTTTCTTTCCTTTTCTCTTCTATGCTTGTATTATTTAATTGCCAGCAATTATATGCCACAATAGCTCCTGCCCCTCTCAACTAGCATTTTACTTTTTCTCCATCAAATTGTCAGATATCATAATCTCTAATTGTTCCAAAAAAATCAGTCAAATGTCATTCCTCAGCCTTTTATTCTTAAATGCAGTAAGACATTTCTAGTTTTTAATTGGAAAAGAAAATGTTATTGGCAAAACAAAACCTTGCCTTGCATATATTGTTTTAATTGTTAATCCTTTTGTCTCTTTTCAATGCATCATCAACCTTTTTTTTATTTTTGGTAACCTAGTCTCCCCATGCCTATGCAGCTAAAAGTTTACCAAAATCTGTAATTCTGCAGTCTTAACTTCTTTTGACACTCCTCTAGTCTAATTAAAAAAAAATAAATAAATAGCACAACTACTCTGCCTTGTGCAAAAGTCTCTCCTGGTAATACTTGAAATCCACTGCTCCTTCCAAATCTTTTTGCTAACTACTGCTGAATTCTCTCTTCTCTCTGGCCAAGTAATTCCTACCCAGGTAATTACTGAAAATGCAYCAAATTTGTTCCCTCTTGAAAAGAGGTCAGTTACCTCTTACAGCACAGAAGGAAGTCAGCAGTGTCAACCAGGCTCACGTGACAAAAGTATGTCAACTCCAGTGCCATTAAACCTTTTTCTTTTTTATTTTTAATATAAAAAAAGCATTATTTAATCTGGATTACCATTCTAAGCAAGAAACGTGTACAGGAAACCATAAAATCAACAGTACTCAAAATTAGTCTTTTGATCTGGAAGATGTTACAAGTTTCATAGGCCTTAATATCAGTATTTATAAAACTAAAAAGATATTCAGCATTTCACGGAGGTGAAAGAGATGTGTGATACAGCTGCCTACATCTAAATAAAGTTCCACCCATTTAAAAAAAAAAAAATCTTTGCTCTGAAATCTGAGATTGTTTGGATTCTTCCTCTGCTCCTGTTACTTCCTGCATATTCTATCTCTCAGCTTCCCTTAGTAAAAGGGGAGAACACCATCTACCACCCTTGCTGGCTTATTTATAGGTATACACACATATAGAGATGAAATTCTAAGATATAATAGGTATGAAGCAGGCAAGGACAACAAAGGACACTACTGCAGGCACATTTCACCATAAGCATGGAGGAGGAGGGAGAATATCTACAACCTTGGCCTGAAAATAAGTAGAAATTATTTCCAGTGAAGTCTGTCAATTAGCTTTATCCTCCTGCAAATGAAAAAAAACCCTTTGTTGCTAACTATTGAGGTGTTTCAGAGAGCATTCTTTATCAGTACAAGACGTGAACAAAATGAAGCATGATGCAACACTAAACGCAAAGAACAAAAACAGCAATGTCAGCAAACGAACTGACTTCCAAATCAGATATAGAAGATATTCAGCATCCTATGTCTCTTGTGGAGACATCTGGCTAAGGAGAAAACTTAGAGAAACATTTAAAGATTTTGAACTTGTCTAGTAGGAGTTTACTATATACAAATGCATAAAACCGAACAGATGCATACTCATGCAAACAACCAGAAGAAAACCACTTCTGCAAGTTAGAGCTGGAAGAAAAGCACTGCTGAAGTTCAGACTTCTCGTATTAGCCATTAACAGCTACATAAAGTTACATAACATTCACATTTGTCTGCTGAGAACACGACAATTAAATACAGCAATGTAAAATAAAATTTAATATGAAATTTAATATTAACTTAATATAAATTTAGRAGATCATTTTGTGTAATAGCATTTATATAATATTTAAACAGATTATCCAGAGCTATTAGAATACACCTTGAAAATGCCACTTCATTTGGTTCACTGCATAATTATGCATGAACTGCAGAATGCTACAGGACAGCAACACAGAATTGTACTTTCTAGCTAATTTTATCAGCATGTTTGTTAAACATACTTTTATACTTAAATTTCTGTGTTTAGCAACCTGTGCTTATCTGTTTCTCATCCTTTTAAAATCTGTAGCATCCCTGGAATATTCTGAAGAAGACAGATACCATGAKAGAGCAAACAAGCTTTTTTTGGAAATGATTTTTTTGTGGCTAAAAATAGTCTGTGAACCTCTCCTCCCCCGAACAACCGTGATGGGTGTACRTAGCATACGGCATATACACTGAGAGCATCCCAGCAGAATCTTTTATTTCACCACAGTGTAGATTTAAATTCTACACGCATATTGACACAACAACCAAATTTGCTCACAGACTGTTAAAAATTGTTTTGGCTGTTATGTCAGAACATGTAAGTAAAATATTTTTTGTTGTGCAAAACCGAGTAAWGTGTCATGAACACAGGGTGAGAGGCTGCATTTTTTCCAAACGTGCTGCAGAGTGAAGAACAAACTGCTTTTCAYAGGTAGAATGCCTTTCCTTCCAGAGATTTGCACCTAATTTTGCACCATCTACATTTTTCACGGAATCATTTAAATACTTGTCCTGATACGTAGGAACTGCAGTCCTTTTAGGCCTATTCAAACACTTTACACCACTGTTGTCACATAAAATCCAGCCACTCCAGTTTCTTGACAGAGTCAGTTTTCATTCCTTTTAAACTTTTAAAGCTAGAAGCATTACAAACCAATACCTTGTTTAAACTATTCTTCATATATTGTAGCAATCACGCTTTAGTTAAGGTGTTGATACCGAAGCAGCTGTTTTTTCATTTTGGCATGGTTATATAAACAGAGGCAGTTAACAGGGAAAAAAAACGGGAGGGTTCACTTATAACCAGGGAGAATGCTTCTGCTTAACTGCAAATATTTGGAAAGGAATCTTGTTAAATACATATTCACTTCCAGAATGATGACCGAACTTCCAGGTTTTGTTGGAAGTCCCTTTTACTATTCCATATTGCACAGCAGCCAACTTTCAAGCTTTTCCCACCTCCTTTTTCCTGCATAACAGATAGCCTACTGCATTTGAAGTCTCCTGAGGTATTGCCAGTCAAATACAGCAAATTTGAACATTCTATACRTTTTCATCCAAAAGCCGTGTTGAGAAGAACAGGACGGTGCTCTGGCAGAGCCAGCAAGGCACTGCGGCCACAGAGGAACACGTCGGCTATTTGGGCAGGGAGCCCAGAGCCTAGGGACCAAAGCCACCATCAGGGACCTCTCAGCCAGCACAGAGCTCCTGTGACCCTGCTGCGGTAGTATTTCAGCTTCGCCTGGGATGCYGCCGCCTCACCTCATCACCGGGAGGTATTTGGCGAATGAGAATTTTAGCCTGCTGTAGCACCTGCCCTGTTCCAGTTTCCAGTGCAGTAAATCTGAACTACTGTCACTTAGGTCAATTTGGGGTTGAAGSAACGCTACAAAGCTGAAACCATAATTTGCTTTCAGGATGCTCATCCAGGCTTGTTGAAACCTATACATTACCCAATATTATAGAAAGCACATCCTGTAATATTATATATTAAACTAGCATTACATAAACTAAATTTCATTTTTACAAGTGGCCACGCAAGTTTTACACATGACCCTTGTTCTTGCTGTATCTGAAGTCAGAATCAAATCCAAAAATCTTCAGTCCGGTAAGGAAGTGAGTGGAAGGGGGAAATTGCTTTAAACTTGTTCATCTTCTGCTGCCTTGATCGCCAAGCTACATACTATTCATTCAAAAATCAAACCCCCTTTTATTTTTCCAAGGTAAGACTTGCTAGACCAGGTTACTCTACTTCAAACAGCACTAGTCTTCATCCTGAGAGCAGACACACAGAAACAGTTTTCAAACTATCTCCACATTACATCCCTTGTATTGCTCTGCATCATCTGCAATTTCGATCTGCTTAGCTCTGTTCCTGAAAATGAAGATAGCATCCTACACAGCCCTTGTTGAACAGGATATCTTACATAAATAGCTCTTGCAGGCATTTGCACATGCTTAAGAAAATCCCACTTCAATCTAGGTTAGAAATCAAGGTTCAAGATACAGACCACAGCGAAGGACCATGTTGCTGGCTTAGGATACCGTTTTTCTTTATCACATTCCAGTCATTTCAGCATCAGTGACTGCACTGATCCAGTTAAAATCAACACCAGAAGAGTACTTCTGCTTTTAATAAGTGGGACTTGGCAAAATTCCCACACAAGTTAACAGATGTGCATCCGTATGCACTAGGAATTACCTCACAAATCCTCTGAAAACAATGTTTGAACTTCACAGCAAGAGTCCTGAGAGGCAGGAAGAGGCAATGGAAAACTAAAGACGTTCCACTTTATTACTCAATGTCTCACATTAAGAGTACTGTATTAGGAAATAATTAGCTTTCCATATATACATTTGATTAGGTAACTTGGCAGTCTTCAGATTCTGGAACAAACTGACTTACGACTTTTAAGATCCTGCAGCGTAAAAGGAACTGCTGTAACGGAATAGAGAGTCTTACTGGAGTTCTTTTTAAAGGTGATTTACAAAATGGTGCTCCTTYCTTGATTCTGTATTGAATCCATGGCCTAAAATATAAAGGAAGCTCTACTACCCAAGAAAATACTTTTTTTACAGCACACGCAATAGAAGCCTTTCTTGCCTCTGCTCAACAGAGAATCCCCAGCTGCTCTTACACAAGGGCCTAAGCCAGAATCACTGCTCCTCTTTGCAAATTATTTCCCATTCACACGGCTCTCAAACTTTCAGGTGACAAAGTTCCCATAACCATCTCTTACATATCCAGTAGCAGTCCACAGAATAATGTGTATCTGCTAAGATTTTTGAAAATCAATCATACCCTAAATATCTTTAAAAGGCATTAATGCAGCAAGTCACCTTCAGGCACTGATCCTCTCAAATTTACAAATTAAGCACGACCAGGATGGTTAGAACACGAGTCCCGGCAGCCCAGAGTTCAGACACCTCAGCAGACGGCATCCCGTCCCCGCCGCAGCGCCCGGCGTCCTGCCTTCCTACATTTCACTCTTTCCACCTGCAACCAAGCATCTTCAGCGCTTGTTCCTGCACCCGGTCAATTCAGTGAACTCCTCAACTTTCCAGCGGGCGCCCAGCRTTACCATCTATTTTGTGTCTCACCTCAAAAGCAACAGACTTTATCAAACCCTSACAAATACTCCCGACAGTTTCAGCTATCTGAAGAGACACGGCATGGTTTCTTGCCAAGATGTCCAGTTGTATTTCCAAACACTATTGAACAACAGTGTATCAGTGTGAACTCCTCTCTGCTTGTTTTCACGTTGATCTGGTTTACTAAGCACTTTGACATCATGGGATGGAAGGCAGAGTATAAGCAATATTTAAATTTCAAGTCATAAAACAAAAGAGTGATATGAAAATACAGTGACACTGAGATCCTCATTGGGCTAACTTCAGATWTGTTAGAAAATCCATTTTACAGAAGTAACTAACTTGCTGAACTGAGCCCCTACGTTCAAGCTGTGTATTTACTGTCACTATCCTTTCCTACTATGCTTTGCTTCCCTGCTCCATTTTAAATTTGGGCAACGATGACATTCCTGAAACTGCCTTTTTTCCTTCCAATTACTGATTTATTGCAGCTACACACTGACCTTGTTTCATCTTGTGAGCAAGATACAGATAATTAAAGTAGCTAGAAACCAACTTAGCCATCATCTCAACAGAGGAACACAGGCATGTTAGATACTTCGATACTTTAACAATCTTCATTTACAGATTAATATATCCAGAAGCCCTACCATAATAACCTGAAAACAACCAAACACTGGAAGAAGAGTGACAGATATTGAATGATTGATTACTACTATTTTAAAAAGATTGAAAAAATAAACTGACAAGAAGAAAAACAGTGGACCTATTAAAAGAATAAATATAATGTATTTTGGTTCCTTTTTGCTTTACACAACAAAAACAGGAAAAAAGAAAAATCTATTTCAATTCTTCTCCCCCTGTCTCCCTGGCTGCCCATTCCAAAATAATTAATGTGACCAGGGAATTAGTTTTGGAGTTTTTGCTCTTGGTAACAGCATGTATATTAAGATGGTTTGGATATTGAAGGAAAGAAGTCCTCAGCTGCTCAAAACCTACCATACTTCATGTCAGCAAATTAGAGGACATCAAACAGGCTTGACAGAAGGGAAAGAGAAAGAAAGGACACATGGACATCATCATCAAATAATTTTAATGTTTTTTATTTCTCCAACACAATCAAAGTAATTTTAACAGTTTTTATTTCTCTAACTTAATGAGGCCACAGCAATCCAGGAATGCCGTATACCCGCCTTGCACTAGAATTTTAGTGACAATTCTAACAAAGGGCTACCACGGAGGATTTTCTGGAGAGAAAAAATTTTTCTCTTTTTCTGATATGGAATTAGAGGACAGCTGGAGGATTCCCTTAAGAGCTTCCATATCCCAGAATACAGACATRGACTATAAAACTAGCACAATGTATGCTGGAGATCACCTTCAGAACTTGGAAGTCTGAGCCATACCTTAGAGACTTTGCAGAAAAGGTTAATATTCTAAGGTCACACAAAGAAGTGACTGATGAAGAAATACTGTTAAAAAAAATAAAAACTCTGAATATTTAAAAAATRTATTTCTAAAGGTACATTCTCAGGCTGTTCAACTGAGCAAAAACTGAATGTCAAAAATTCAAAGGTACCAGACATGGCAGTGAAGTGAATACTGTGGACCTACCCAGCACGCTGTCAGAAAGCCAGATACAGCTGTGGCTGGGACATGGATTTCCGTAACTTCCTTTCATGAACTGTCTGTAAAGTCAGTTACCAAATGTATTTTTACAGCRACTGCATTTGTGTTTCCCATCTGTAACAAGCAATCACGGGCAGCCACAGACAACTTGCTTGCCGTTCTCTCGATGAAGGATTTTACTGACTTCAAAGTTTCCTAGCAGCTTAATTAAATCCAGTAGAYGAAACACGCTGTTATATTATAATGAATAGCAGATAAGCAAATAGGATTTCAACCAATTTTAGATTTGCATTTCCTAAAGTGTTCACTGAAGCAGGTCATTCCCAGGCAGGCAAACACAGTTAGAGAAATACCAAAGGGCTAAAGTTCACTATTTATTACAACACTGGGGTATGCGAGTGTGCATACAAGGTAAGATAAAACAACACAAGTACACGGCCTCAGTCTTCCTCAGTTTGCATCCTTTTCCATTTGAAGGAAGACTATTGATTTGCGAGTCTGAAGACACACAGCTCCTTATGTTCTAGGATTACTTATTTCTATTTCATAAGCACACCAGATACTCCTTACAGGCCCCAAATTTTCTTCCTCCTCATGTGGAAGACTTGTAAGTCCTTCTGCTTATTAATAGGTATAATTAAGTAAATTTGAAGCTAAATTTCAATTAATCTCCTAAGAACTAAAAGAAATTAGAAAAAGCTATCAATTCCTAACTTGAACTTGTCCCTAGCTATTCCTTAACACATGAAATTTCATACCCCCAAAACCCCTCTTAAACAGATTTAAGATACAATTGATAATTTATCCTTAATGGAAAAAATATTGATACACTGCAGACACAGAAATATCTGAAAAAACGCCAGCAGAATGAAATAACTCTATACATTTTAATAAGAAAATAAGAGCTTAAAAACCTTTCAATCATTTACTAATGATAATGCACCATTCATTTTTTATTTGCAGTAATATTTTTTACCTCTTACATTAGGTTTTCCTTTGTGAAAGCATTTCCTTTTAAGGCTACTTTGTAAWTAAACAAACTCCTTTTATAACACTGGCAATATATTTTTCTCTATGGATTTGTTTTAAGGTACGAATTAAAATAACAGTCAGGTTTACTTATTTGCACTTTAGAGGTCTTGACAGCAAGATGGCCTTCCAGCTGACAGACTGTTCACCGAGTTTTTCTTTCTGGACTATTATAAGGCAAAACACATTCTTTTCATTTCATTTAATAAAATTAAATAAAAGYGATCGTCAATATGCCACACCAAACCCCGCAACCAGTCACATCAAATTCATTATTACGTTATAGAAACACATTATTGTTCTAATTGAAATAACCTGKTTGCAAATAATTGCAATGCTCCCTAGCAATTCTTACTACTATGCATTAAGAGCGTAACTCCCACAGCTTGTAATGAAAGTAGGTCCAAGCTAGCTGACAAAATACCAAAGCTTTCTAGAGCAAACGCTTCCAACAGAGAGAGAAAACCAAAGTAAAAGTAACAGACCCAAAGGCAGTGAAATGATTTGCAACGGTGATACATTAAGGAGCCGTMGCTGAAGTCATGGAACGGGGAAGCGAAACCACCGCAGAGATCAGACTGCAGCCTGGAGACGCGTCTGGAACGCTTCGCTCTGGCTTCCAGCTCCGTACAGGAGCAGTACTCAACAGGTCTGTACCCACCGCACTGATTTGGTCTGTCGTTTGTAAATGCCAGCAGTAGATCTGCTAAGGATGCACGTTCTGTTTACCCTCTACAAMAGACCTTTTATAATTAAGCCACAAAAAACAAAACAGAAAACAAGACAACACAAAAAACAAGATCAAAGGTTCATTAAAAGAAACAGCCTCACAAGAACAAAAATCTCATSAATACACTAAGTTAAACAGAAACGCAAAGACTTAGTTAAAAAAATAATGCATTTTTTTTATATTTTGCATTAGTAATCACCCTTTAGCAAATAAATTTAAGATGAGAGGCATTCAATGCTAGCTAAATGCTGCAACATGCCCTTCTCTCAACTGCCAAAGACAATCTGAACAGACTGTCAAGCAGATGTTATTGATATGCCATTTTTTCTAGAAGATTAAAAACAACAACGAATGCTCTTTCTCTCTCTCCTCTAATAAATTGKAGGTACACAAGTCCTTCTCTCCTTTCACAGGGCAAGGAATTAGCCACAGCTTTCAACATTTCTATTATACACAGRCTAAAATACTAGACCTTGATTTTTAGAGGTTGAATGATAGGAACCAGGAGATAWATTGGTGAAGTGTGCACCTTGAGAGCTGCAAAAAAAGATGTCGATATCTGTGTTTATGAAGTTGGTTGGCCTTCTGAAGGACCATTAAACATCMCTACCTAGGACCTAGGGAGGGCTAATGATTCGGGTCTTCTCAATTAAGCTCTACGGACAGGGAATGCATGCTAACACCAATGTCTGATTTGGAACTTCGTGCTAGCRTAGATAAGTATTTGAATACAATCTCATTTGAGCA
>NW_028185927.1:1060646-1068991 GCF_003343005.1 Rhea americana
AAAAAAAAAAAAAAAAAAAAAAAAAAAAAAAAAAAAAAAAAAAAAAAAAAAAGCTAAGCATCTGAAGAGAACTGGTACCATAAGCAAAGCTGTAGTACCTTGCAGATTTGTTCCTACTGGTGTCACAGTATATTCATTGCACAATGCAATTAGAAGGATCTATTTTAAAAATGGATGAACTGCTCATTATGCCTCCCTGGGCTTAATTCTTCTGACTGAATTACAACTTCTCTATGGTAACAAATGAGGGGCTGACCAGCGTGCCATCAAGCAAATCTGACAGCTGGTGAGGTTATTAAGGTGTGATAAAAAAAAAATGCAACAAATTCCAGAAGGATTTCTAAAAGCATATTTGAAATTATGAACTATACCCATAACCACTTCTAAACTGATGCGCAGCCTGCAAACTGGAATCTGACTGTCCAGCTTTCTTGTCTCATGACATTAAATACCAATTTCTTATTCAATCCTTCTTAGTGCATTTGAGGTAATAGCTTGGGTAACTGATATCACACTACATGTGTTAGGAGAAACATTCCAGAAGCATGTTTGACACATCTGGTGTCTTCCAGCAAGGCCCTGGAAGAATTAAGACAAGCCCAGCTTAAAATAGCTTAAACTAACTATCCAGGCTTCCTTAAAACAGGAGTCCTTTAAATGAGACTACTTCTTGCATGCACAGCAATCCAGCAACATGGCTCAGCACTTCGCTGCAGAAGTCACGTGAGAAAAAGGATCTTGTAACTTGTGTACAGTTTCATACCTCTGCTGCAATACTCAACCTACGTATGGTAGCTCCATCTGCACTAAGGTACAGTCAGAAATAAGCCAGATAAAATCATGTCCTACCAATAGTCATGGAAAGGATACAAGGAAGCCACCGCTGAAAAAGCAAGCTTCAAATATCAACTTTAACCAGTAAGACTTTCTGTAGAGTTTCCTCATAAAAGGTGATTAATCTATCTGGGAACATTAAGATTAATTGCCTCATAGCATGATACTATTACAGTCTTTCTACACTTCAGTGCTGAATTTTGAAAAAGATGATCAAACTTATGACTGAGCCACGGTACTTCTGGAGCAGGAATAACATGATTTTAATTTTATCTTTATAGTAGCTTCCCTCTCTCGCTAGCTGCTTTACATTTACCAGTATTCTAGTTCTCATGCAATATACTACTCATTAAAAGCCAAGTTAATCCAGGACTAAAATCTCCAAACCCAATCTTTAGGAACAAATTGTAAAATTCTGCCCCTCCCCCCCCGTTATCAGTGACAGCTTGAAGCAGCATCCAGAATATTTATATAAATACTAAACCTAGACTGTTTTCTTCTTCCTCCAGAAAAGTTTCTACTTACTCAGATTCAATTATGAAGCTTTAGAGAAACTCCTGTTGTACACAGCATTCAGATTTTGTTTCCAAATCAGAGGATTGAAAAAAATCACCACAAGGTTCTCAAAACATCTGTCATTTCATCACACACTGGAATTACTCTGTCTAAGCATTCTGGAGCTCCTCCACTGCCACCTGCTATCATTTATACAGTTTAGCATCACAATCAAAACTGGAAGCCTTCTCAAGGTCATCTAGTCAACCTCCTGCTCAAAGCAGGGCAAAAGGGAACACTCAGTGAGCTTGCTGAACTGCAAACCATAGTGAAACTAAGGGTGTAACTGCACTTTCCCATAGGGATTTTTGCCCCTCTTGCACCCAATTGGAATTTTCCCAATTGCAACTCTTGAGTGTTGCCACCCAACCTTCTGCTGTGCACCCTCAAGAAGAAACTTAGTTCTACCTTCTCTACAACCCTCCACAATTAGGGGGARAAAGGCTGCAATTAGATCCCCTCTTCACCTTGTCTTTCCTACTGCAGAAATTCAGTTTCCTCAGCCTCTCCTCCTGTATCGTACGCTTCAGTTTAGAAGTATTCCTCTGGACTTTGTGGTTTAACAGTATTTCCACTCCACTGGGAGGCCGACAAGGGGATACCCGTGTCAGCCCTGTAAGCACAGCAGAAGACAGTAATTGCCTTCCTTGATCTCTTGCTAATGAAGCTCAGTACGCAGCTGGCCTTCATGGCCACAAGGTGTGGACAACTGACTGCTGTCCAACCTGACGACTACCAGAACATGAAGGTCTTTTCTGCAGAGCTGCTCCCATATCAGCCATTCAGGCAGCTCCCAGATGTTGCACATCGGGTTATTTCATCCCAGGCGCAGGACTTTATGTTTGTCTTCGTCGAATGTCGCAAAAACCCTGTCACCTTGTTAACAACCTTGTTCTGCGCATCGAATGCTCCCCTCCAACGTGCTGTCATTTGCAAATTTGATGGAAGCACCGTACATCCCACTGTCGGGGCACTGGCAAGGTCATTAAGTAGGATCAGCTCCAGCATCAGCTTCTGCATAATGCTACTCACAGCTGGCCACCAGGTAGACTGAGCCACTAAATCGACATTGAATCATGCCCCTATGCCGCTATGCAAATTACATGCACTTTAGTATCTGCCTTACTGAACATTTTGGCTTAGTTATGACTTTTTGTTGTTGCTGTTGTCCTCTGCTCTACATACCTTCAAGCCAGACAATTTGTACCCTGAAAAAAAAAGCTTTTATGTCTAATTTGATAGATACTGCATGTGTAGTAGAACATTTTCTTGATTTACTTAGGTCGTGTATTCTAATACACAGTATTAAAATGTTCAATTATTCCAAGCCTTATTACTTGTAAATTTGTTCCTAATAGCTTCTCCCTGCTGCAGAGTTTAAAGTCAAAAATGAACAGGAGCGTTGGCTTATTTGCCATCTGCTCTATGAAGGCTATCCTGTAATTACCCTGTTAGAATTGTCCATAAATACTCTTGGCATAAACCAGTTAAATGGTGCAGCAAAGAAGAAAATCTATCAGCACTCCTTACTGTAAATTGCTTGGTTTAAATGCATCAGTGTGTTTCTCAAGGGCTTGAAATTACATATTACTAAAGACATGAACACAGAAGAGGGGTCTTGAACTTGAACTACAGTAGTGGCAGTTGTAACTCCCTACTTTTTTTCAGTTTCCCTGCACAGTAATCCAATGTTAAATAAAAATCTCGTATAGCTTACTGAAACTGAATTAATTCCAGTAGCTAGAGACACCAATAATTAGCCATATCCTCCCTAGCAAACAGACACCAGCTTGCCTTTTCAAAGCAAAAAAGTATAGAAACAGTATAGTTTGAGACTATAAAAACAAATAAACAACAAAAAGTTATTTGCATTTGTTAAATTATTAATAGTTGCAGATAACCCTGAAAGGTGGGAACGTGCATTCAGTGATGCATTTTGAAGTGTATCAGTATCACTGCAGCACATGCACTGGTACTCAGGTTTGATGTTAAAGTATCTCACAAAATAATATTCTCCAAAGTATTCTTGGTTATGTTACCTAAGCTAAACAAGAAATTTTAGAAAAGACTTTAAAATTTTAAAGTGTTTTATTCTTAGTTATTGTATAGGTACATACTTACTGAGGTATACTTGCAATCACAAGTACTCGCCTACACATGTAAAGATGCAGACGACTCATTATAGGTTTTCAGACTTCCAATAGACTAAAAATAGCCTCTCTTATAGACAGCATCAGGATTTAAACAATGATTACTTCTTTATTGTAGATGAGGACAGACTTTCTGGTAAATCAGTTAATGAAATAGACCCTTATGTCTGTGTAAGAAAACAAGTTACTATGCAACATACTTTGAAATTACATTTTCCTTGAAAGACTAACCAAGCACATTTTAAATTATAAAATTCAGAACATTATTTACAGTTATCTCATTACTAGTTTAAAAGTATTAAGAAAATGGTAAACCTAGATCAGTGATAGGCACAGTTACATTTTTAACATAATACTCAAATTTTGTATGGCAACAGCTGACCAAGAAAATGAGAAATTGAAGTCAAAACTTCTTAAAAAAATTATCCTCCTTAAAAGTACTAAGTTATCAAACTCAAGCTACAGCAACTATTTAAAATAATTCACAGTACCAAAACTCTGACTCAAAACTATTCATTTTAGTGAATAATTCTTCATAATTCTGTAAAAAAATATGGTGGAATCTTAATTCAAGTTTACTATAAAATAACACTTCAAAATCAAACTTTTGGTGTATCACCATCATTCATTAATAGCAAAAGGCACTTATCAGAAGACACTTCATTTTACAGAGAACTTTATCACTTATTTAAAGTAAAATAAATCAAGTACCTCCATGGACTATGGTTTATTATGCAGTCTGCCTGACAGGTCAATAGGCTGCTGCAAAGGGATGAATGTGGCTTTCCCTCCTTATGAAGAGAATTAATATTTAGCACATCATGCTGCACCTGAACTGGTACTTTCATTAGTTTTAAAGAGTGGGAAAAAAAATGTACAGCACAAATTCCCAGTCCAATCTCAATTTAAATATATAGCCTTTAAAACAACTCATCATCAGCTGATGCGAATCAATACAAATCCTTTGAAGTCAGTTCATACAGAGTTCATATGAATGTTTTGTAGATCTAAGAAATATGAGGACAAAAACAATAAAGTTCTTTCAAAGTAAGAAAAGAAGCAATTTAAATATCACCAGCAGTTCCAGCTAGTGGTTTCTTCTATTTATTTATTTATTTTTTAATGATTTTTCTAGCTTTGAAGCAAGCTATACTGGTGGCTCTTTTCTGGACAAGGTATCAATCATTAGTACAACAGCAAAAAAATCAATCATCATCAAATTCAAGCCAAGAATGTTAACTCCAGTAAAGCAAATGAGGTTTCTAGAGCCATCAGTTCCAAAAGGACTTCCTGACCAGTACCACAAAATATGTTTACCCTAAATTAAGCAGGTCGTTCTTATAACAAAGTTCAGTTGAAACACACAGGAATAATACCTTCTTCTCAATCATGTCTTTTGCATTAACATAGTATGTATTTTTAAACTTTACACATGCTTGCATTTAGTGTCTTTTATTTAAGCTATTTATAATGTATGTAAGACATCCACATATATGTTAAGTGGTGTATGTAGGTCTACTTTAATCTGTAAGAAGATAAAGTAAACCTAAAAATACAGAGTAATGTAACAAGAATGATCCGAGATTGTGTAGAGAATTTTTTCAATGAGAAAAAACAAACATCATGGAAAGGGTGAAGGCAGAGGAAGAAAAGGAAATAAATCCTAACTTCATTAATGGCATGAAGATGAAGAAGAGAGAACAATTATTCAGTGTTTTTCAATTTCTCACAGTAACTACAAGGTATCAAGTGAAGTTAATCAAAAATGAAACACTGCTTTTATACATGCAATTCATAATTAAACTGTATAACTATTGTTATAAAATGACTAGAAAGACTAAATGGATTCATACAATGACTAGACAAATTCACATACACACACAAAAGGATCCACAAAAGATATTAAGCATAAAGAGATAGTATCTGGCTTAGTAAGTCTAAGGTTTAGAAAAGCTCTGGAGCACGTACTAATGAATGTAGTAGTGTGTTCTTGCCCTGTCCTTATGTTCTCTCTAAGTATTCATTAACGACTAGTCTCAAAGAAAAGAGGGCTTGATGGATCTTTCTTAATAATTCTTTGCAAATTACCAAAAACTTAACTGACTTTGGGAGAAAACAAAAAATATTGTCAGAAACTTTAGACGCATTCTGAGAAACCCATAAAAGACTCAAAATGGCTAAAGAAAGATGCTGAACAATGGAAAAAAAAAGRGGGAAAAAAAGAAAAACTTATATCCAGTAGACCAGTCTGCAGTATTTTAGAATATTTTTCAGAAAGCTTCTTCAAGACTTCATGCATTTGCAACTGAAAAAAGCCCTGAATTTCCTGCAGAAGTAATTGTCTGCTGATTGATCCAATCTGCTTATAACTAAATGACTTAAAATTCTCTTCATACAAAGCAAATTGCAATTTTTACTCACATTTGATTTCTAATGCATGGAGAAGCATCATGTAACTTGAGATTTTAGTCTAAATTGAAACTAATCTGTAATATAAAAGGCAAAAAAAATTTATCAACCCACATAAAATTTCTTTCAGGTTAAGGCCTGAAATACATTTTCCTTGAGCAAGGGAGAAAATGGAAACAATACCAAAAAAAAATCCTCTTCCTCCTGTCCTAAGTTCATCTCCACTTCACACTACACTTTATTCAAATATGAAGGAAAATGATTTCCAGTAGAGCACAATTAACACCTTAAGAGTCTCAGAAATACCTAAAGAAATACCATCATTAACCCAGCCCTTATACGACAAAACATGCGACTGATCTTCTGTGTAACAACCAAAATATCAGAAAGGCCAAAAACCCGAAAAACAAATCGAAAGCAAAAGCAACACATCTCGGTGGTTAGTCAAAGGATTTACCGGTTTAAGTCACCAACATCCATAATCTCAATAAAGCCAACATCAATCCTGCTATCTAAACTCACAAATAATGATTTAAGAATTACTCCAAGCCGCAGTCACAGCAACAGCAGCAATGTAAAGCATCTACCACAACATTTTTGTATTACCTTGTGAATTCACTGGTAGTTAAACAGCTGTAACGTCACTGAATTCAGCTGAGAGTGACTTTTCTGTTGGTGCACCCCAACACAACTTCACYGGCTGCAGCAAGCAAAGGCCAAGAGAGCCACAACTGCCGAAGTAGGTTCTGATACCAAAGCTAAGCTGCAGACAAAACAGAAAGACCTGAGGTCTCACTCTCAACCGTGCATACTACTAGCAGCCAAAAAGAAGCTACATAGAAACATCTTTTTTTTTTTTTTTTTTTTTTTTTAATAGCCTTAGGGAGCATACAGGAGGCCTTGCAGAGGCAGTGTGCTTTGAAAGTAACCACCTCAAGTCACAGCGCCCGATCTCTTCTTGCTTTAAGTACCTACCCTATATGTCGTTAGCCTAAGGTGTTCCATCATTTACCTTGAAAGAAGATTACATTCTCTTTTTTAACTACATTTAGCTTTATTTAGAATCACCTCGTTGCTGTCGCCCACACTGAATTAYGTCTGCATGTTGACAGGAGCTACACGTATCTTCACTGCCAGCTGCTATATTCTACTAGAGGAAAAGACACCTTTCCGAACAATCAGTTTTATAAGGTCTTCTCCATATGATTTGCATGCTTTCAAAGCAGCGCTCTAGTGGAAGCACGTTTGATACCTGTGCCTCTATTCACCGATGCTTCCACTGCATTTTGTGATCGCATCGCTCCATCCGCAGGAGATCGCATCGCTCCGTCTGCGCTCCATTGCTCCATCCGCATCTCCACTCCACCCACGTACTGGAAATACTGTGGTTCCACGCTCTTCTGAAAACCAGTCCTGCAATATTTATGCAGACTACGGGAACACTAGTGCACAGGGTAGTATCTCTGGAGGTACAACACAAGGATCTGCCAATTTGCAAATACATTACCCTGTTGATAATAATTAAAAAAAACACCCCTATTTTGTAGGATATGACAACTTCACTGAGATTGGGGTGCTCTGCAGTAAGGGCTGACTACAATAAACAAGGTATTATACATTTGAACTCTCCCAAAGCGCAAAAGTAGAGTGTTTAGAAAAAATACTAATGCAGTCACTGCACCAGCTGTTTTTCTTGGACCGTCACTTAAAATTAAAACCTTCCCCCCTCACTGTCTGAAAGACATGACAAATTGACAATAAGTCTCAAGTACACTGATTTAAGCAACTGCAAGTCTCTCTCTTGTCCCTGTTCAGAATTAGAAGCTATTTTACTGGGTGCAGATATGTCCAATTTTGGGAAAGGGCACTAGGAAATGCAGGATTAGACGTATACACCAGTGCTGCTCAGTGCTTAACCAAACTGCACATTTGTATTACATTCCCCCGCTCTCTGCAGAGGTCAGGCCTGTGGTACCTCCTAAGAGAGCCCTGCGACAGCGACACGACAGCCTCCTCAAGACAGCAGGAAAACAAGACAAGCAGCTCTGGCACAATCTATTTTTTCTTAATGGTCTCCTTCTGCACCATTTCACAGCCAGCCATCAACTGCTAACTGTACCACAGCTCCGAGTCTTTGCTTTGTGTTTCAGGAGAAGAAAGAGTTCCAAGTTGCAGCGTTATGCACTTGGCCTAAGGCCAACATATACATTTTTCTCCATTTAAATTGAGCAAACTTTCAGCCATACAGCGTCAAACTGCGTGCTGCTTCAGTAACATACAATTGCTTTCATTTGCTTAACCTGGAAGGACTGATCACACTGTATCAAGACCTGTTTCATTGCCATAGTTTACAATTCACAGTTGGCTGGCTAATACGAGGAATCTTTTTTTTTTTTT